>NW_026570336.1:0-434500 GCF_019649055.1 Paramacrobiotus metropolitanus | reverse complement strand
CTCGTATACTGTGCTGACGGAAAGTGAAAGTAATAGTTCTTAATTATAACTTTGATCGCACAACAAGCAAGAACAACAGTGAGACGGAAAGCAACGGGAAATGATAAACCGATCGCTGGAATGATCGATATCCTTCACAGCAAAGCACCTCCTCATATCTCAATGCAACCGTGTTGCAACAATTCTAGAAAGTTCGGTAACTTTCATGAGGAAGACAAACATGAGAACAATCTCTCAGATTGTCAAGCGTTATGGCCAAAGCCATAACGTGCTCATCGATGCACACACACGCAGTTACACAAGCTGTAATAAAACGCATCAAGCACAAACAAAAGTTCAGCAATAAAGCTCATAAAACTAGTCGCCATTCAAATGACCGCTATGCGTGTACCGATGTAACACGGAAAATCTGGATTTTTACTCTTCTGAAGCACTAAACCAAGCCAGCTTCGGTATCAGTTATACAGCATTCAAATAGATGTTTTTAAACAGTGCGCGATTGCCAGAAGATATTTGCTTTTGGTTGCAAAACCTTGACAGCCAAAGAGAAAGAAATATAGGAAAGGAGGACATCAAGGATTTTTCGAAGTAGCTTAACAAGCCGAATTACAGTGTCTGTCTTGCGGCAATTAAATGGATGTTTGAAAGCCGTAAGCGATGGCCAGATGATATTCATTCATGGCGGCGAAATCTAGGCAACGGCAAAAAATTAATAGCATAAACGGACAATATGGATTCTTACTCCTTCGTGGCATTTAAGCAAGCCAGCTTCAGTGTCAGTTATACAATATTTAAATAGGTGTCCTAAAGCAATGCGCGTTGGCCAGACGATATTTACTTTTTGTTGCAAAACCATAAAACAATAAAAAATTATAGAATGGAAAGACATTACGGATTTTTAAGGCTTTGAGGAAGCTAATCAAGACAATTACAGTATTAGTCTCACGGCAATTAAACAGATGTTTGAAAGCCGTCGGCGATGGTCAGATAATATTTCACCATGGCCGCGAAATCTGGAAAACGCAAAAAATTGATTGCACAAACGGACAGTAATGATTTTTTCCCTTTGAAGCACTAAAGCAAGCCAGTTTCACTGCCAGTTATACAGCATTTAGATAGGTGTTACAAAGCCTTGTGCGGTGGCCCGACGATATTTACTTTTGGATGCAAGTCCTAGAGAACTATAAATAGTTTAAAGGATAAGTGAACGTTACAGATTTTTATGTTTTCGAGGTTGTTATTCAAGCCAATTACAGTGTCAATTTTACTGCCGTTCAGTAAATGTTTGAATGTCGTGCGCGATGATCAGTTGATATTTTCTCATGGCGGCGAAATCAGTACAACGGCAAAAAATAAATAGCATAAACGGCCAATATGGATTCTTAATCTTTTGAGGCACTTAAACAAGTTAGCTTCCGTGTCAGTTATACAATATTCGACCGGAGCGCAGCGAAGGTCCTCTAATTCATCGACCGGAGCGCAGCTAAGGTCCTCTAATTCAGACAAAATTAAAAAGGCGCTGTCTGTCTGTCCGTTACGGAAGTTAGAAATGACGTCATACAAGGAAGTAATGTCGTCATATAAGGAAGTAGGGAAAATGATGTCATACAAGGAAGTCGGAAATCATGCCATACAAGGAAGTAAAGGTGATTTCCACAGAAAGGTCACATCAAAGCCAAAAAGCAGCGCCAGCCGTTGTCAAGTCACCTTAAAATTCGTGATCTGCCGCATACAATTTTTTTAGCCTCGCTATCTGCCCTTTTTAAAGTTTGGCGTGAGTTTGGCACTGGAGATATTGTTGCCGAATAATAACATACTGCCGAATAATAATGTTCCGAAGAGTGCGCAGTGGTCTGACGATATTTACTTTTGGTTGCAAGACCTGGACAACTATAAAAAATTATAGGATAGGAGCACATGGATTTGATGTTTTCGAGGTAGCCAATCAATCCAATTACAGTGTCAGTCTTACAGCAAATCAACAGATGTTGAAAGCCGTGCGCGATGATCAGTTGATATTTATTCATGGCGGCAAAATCTGGACAACGGCAAAAATTTAATAGCATAAACGAAAAAACGTTACGGACATTTATGTTTTCGAGGTTGTTAATCAAGCTAATTACAGTGTCAATCTTACAGCCGTGAAATAGATGTTTAAAGGCCTTGCGGAATGATCAGTTGATATTTTCATCATGGGGCACAATCTGGTCACCGTCAAAAATTCATTAGCACAAACGGACAATATGGACTTTTACTCCTTTGAAGCACTTAAGCAAGCCAGCAAAAGTGTCGGTTATACAATATTTAAATAGGTGTTATTAGTCAGTGCGCAGTTGCCCGACGATATTTACTTCTGTTTGAATACCTAAACAGTTATTAATAATATAAAGGATAAGTAAACGTTACGGACTTTTATGTTTTCGAGGTTGTTATTCAAACCAATTATAGTGTCAATTTCTCAGACGTCAAATAGATGTTTGAAAGCCGTGCGCGATGATCAGTTGATGTTTCATCATGGCTGCAAAATCAGGACACCATCAAAAAATTATTAGCACAAACTGACAATATGGACTTTTACTCCTTTGAAGAACTTAAGCAAGCCAGCTACAGTGTCAGTTAAACAATATTTAAGTAGGTATTTAAGTAGTATTTAAGATCAGTTGATATTTCATCATGGCTGCAAAATCTGGACACCATCAACAATTCATTAGTACAAACAAACAATATGGACTTTTACTCCTTTGAAGCACTTAAGCAAGCCAGCTACAGTGTCAGTTATGCAATATTTAAATAGGTGTTCTAAAGCAGTTTGCGGTAGCCAGATGATATTTACTTATGCTTGCAGAACCTAGACAACTATAAAGAATCATAGGATAGGAGCACATTACGGATTTTTATGTTTTCGAGGTAGCTAATCAAAGCAATTACAGTGTCAGTCTTACAGCAATTAAACAGATGTTGAAAGCCGTGCGCGATGATCAGTTGATATTTATTCATGGCGGCAAAATCTGGGCAACGGCAAAAATTTAAAAGCATAAACGGACAATATGGATTCTTACTCCTTCGAGGCACTTAAGCAAGCTAGCTTCAGTTTCAGTTATAAAGCATTTAAATAGTTGTTCCAAAGCAGTGCGCGGTGGCCCGACGATATTTACTTTTGGTCGCAAGACCTAGGCAACTATAAATAATTTAAAGGATAAGTGGACATTACGGATTTTTATGTTTTCGGGGTTGATATTCAAGCCATATACAGTGTCAATTTTACAGCCGTCAGATAGATGTTTGAAAGCCGTGCGCGAAAATCAGTAGATATTTCATCTTGGCGGCAAAATCTGGACACCATCAAAAATTTATTAGCACAAGCGGACAACATGAACTTTTACTCCTTTGAAGAACTTAAGCAAGCCAGCTTAAAGGCCAGTTAAACAATAATCGACCGAAGCAAAGCGAAGGTCCTCTATGTTCAAGAAAACGGGACTTTCTGTCACGTCGGTCACGTCGGTCACGCACATAAATTATTGCGCAATCTTGGCCACCCAGAATAACTTAAGGTGACCACTCCGTAAACTACCTTCACCTACATTTCACTCTGTACGTTGCCTTTCACCCTGTACGTAGGACAGACCAAGCGGCAACTTCTGGAACAGAAAAAACCTGCGAAACTGGTCAGAACGTCGTTCAAAAATGAAAACTGCAATGTCCAAGGTTTCAATCCCAGTGCGAAGAAAAATCGGCATCCCGGAGGCCGAGAGTTACTAACGCATAACTGGTGATGATGCGTGCAATTTACGCGGCAATGGCAGATGTTAACGAAACAAAGGCAAGTCCAGAAATAACGTTAACGTGAAAAAATTTATAAAAGTAAAAGATCGCAAACGCAGATAAAGGTATTGCCGAATGGTAGTGTACGGAGTAAAAGATAAGGAAAGGTAATGTACGGAGTACTTACCATGGCTCATATACGTATACACCTTAATATACAGTACTTTCTCTAAGGTCCTCTATCCAGTAATTGATATTAATATAGAAGCACAATTGTACAGTGCTTTACGCATACAATTAAGTATAACATAGCTCGTCTTGCCGCGCACCTTTAACCTACTGACGCCGGCGTCGCCGGGTACCAAAAGGAGTGGGGATACTGATTTAAACATTGGCATTCGTCGAACAGAAAACTCAATTAAAAAAAGCCACTTTTTGTGCAATTTCCCTGACCATAGGTCAAGCAGGTTACCATGTTGCCGAACGGACAAGCATGGGAACTGAGGATGTATATTTGGCATTGTATAGCTTTTCTCAAATAGTAATTCATAAAACAAATCGTATAAATTGATAAAACAGACTGGAATTGGACACTGGACACATCATTTTAAGTTTTGGTTTCGTTGCTCTGTAACGCTCTATAAGATTCAGCGTTACACCATTGGTAGGTTCACTTTTACAGAACTTCCGGCATTTTAAATTACTGAACGTATGTACAGATAAAGTGTGCGGCGAGAGGAGCTTTGAGGCGCTTAGGCAAGCCAGCTACAGTGTCAGTTATGCAATATTTAAATAGGTGTTACAAAGCAGTTCGCGGTAGCCAGATGACATTTACTTATTATTGCAAAACGTGGACAACTATTAATAATTTAAAGGACAAGTGAACGTCACGGATTTTTATGTTATCGAGGTAGTTAATCAAGCTAATTACAGTATCAGTCTTACAGCCGTCAGATAGATGTTTGAAAGCCGTGCGCGATAAGCAGTTGATATTTCATCAATGCGGCAAAATCAGGACACCATCAACAAATCATTAGCACAAATATTTGGACTTTCACTCGCTTGAAGCACTTAAGCAAGCTAGCTACAGTGTCAGTTATACAATATTTAAATAGGAGTAAGAAAGCAGTTCGCGGTAGCCAGATGACATTTACTTATGCTTGCAAAACGTTGACAACTATAAAGAATTATAGGATAGGAGCCGCTGGCCGTCGACGCGACTTGCGTGGACACACTTGCAGCCGAAAGCCGCTGGCCGTCGACGTGACTTGCGTGGACATACTTGCAGCCTCTTATATCGATCGCACCTCAGTGAATGCCGGGGCCGCAGCTGAACATGCAGAAAGAGCGAAACTGACAAAACACAGCTGGCTGCAGCCACGGTATAACTTCATGGCGGCATCATTCGAAATTTACGGACCGTGGGGAGATGGAACAAAAAGGCTTGTGGATAAGGTTGGAAGCGGTATGGCCACCGCCACAGGCCAGAAACGTGCGAAAGAGTTTTTTAGACAGCGACTCTCTATCCAGATACAACGGGGGAATGCGATTTGTGTAATGGGTACAATTCCCGATCATGATAGCATTGAGGAAGTATTTCTGTTATGAGATTAATGTTTTCTAGTACTAAGTTTGTACTTGTGACATGATACTTATTAAAGGTTAAAAAAAATAAAAAAAAAGGATAGGAGCACATTACGGATTTTTATGTTTTCGAGGTAGCTAGTCAAACCAATTACAGTGTCAGTCATACAGCAATTAAATAGATGTTTGAAGCCGTGCGCGGTGATCAGTTGATATTTCATCAATGCGGCAAAATCAACACCATCAAAAATTTATTAGCACAAACAAACAATATGGATTCTTACTCCTTCGAGGCACTTAAGCAAGCTAGCTTTAGTTTCAGTTGTAAAGCATTTAAATAGGTGTTGCAAAGCAGTGCGCGGTGGACCGACGATATTTACTTCTGGTTGCAAGACCTGGACAACCATAAATGATTTAAAAGACAAGTGAACGTTACGGATTTTTATGTTTTCGAGGTAGTTAATCAAGCTAATTACAGTGTCAATCTTACAGCCGTCAAATGGATGTTTGAATGCCGTGCGCGTAGATCAGTTGATATTTCATCATGGCCACAAAATCTGGAAACCGTCAAAAATTCATGAGTACAAACAAACAATATGGACTTTTACTCCTTTGAAGCACTTAAGCAAGCCAGCTACATTGTCAAATAAAGAATATGTAAACAGGTGTTCTAAGCAGTTCGCAGTAGCCAGATCATATTTACATATGCTCGCAAAACCTGGACAAACAAAAAGAATTAGAGGATAGGAGCACATTAAGGATTTTTATGTTTTCGAGGTAGCTAATCAAACCAATTATAGTGTCAGTCTTAAAGCCGTCAAATAGATGTTCGAAAGCCGTGCGCCATGAACCGTTGATATTTTATCCTGGCTGCGAATTCTGGACACCATCAAAAATTTATGAGCACAAGCAGACCAGTTGGACTTTTACTCCCTTGAAGCACTTAAGCAAGCCAGCTACAGTGTCAGTTATACAATATTTAAATAGGTGTTATAAAGCAGTGCGCGGTGGCCAGACGATATTCATTTTTGGTTGCAAGACCTAGACAACTATAAATAATTTAACGGATGGGTGAACGTTACGGATTTTTATGTTTTCGAGGTAGCTAATCAAACCAATTACAGTGTCAGTCATACAGCCGTCAAAAAGATGTTTGAAAGCCGTGCGTGATGAACAGTTGATATTTTATCAATGCGGCAAAATCTGAACAACGGCAAAAATTTAATAGAATAAACGGACAATATGGATTCTTACTCCTTCGAGGCGCTTAAGGAAGTAGCTTTAGTTTCAGTTATAAAGCATTTAAATAGGTGTTCCGAAGCAGTGCGCGGTGGCCCGACGATACTAACTTTTGGTTGCAAGGCCTGGACAACCATAAATGATTCAAACAACAAGTGAACGTTACGGATTTTTATTTTTTCGGGGTTGTTATTGAAACCAATTACAGTGTCATTTCTACAGCCGTCAGATAGATGTTTGAAAGCCGTGCGCGAAGGTCAGTTAATATTTCGCGTTGCTCTAGGCGGATGCAATCAGGACATAATATTGGCGATCTCACGATACACACCGCTAACGACATAGAACAATTTTTCAGCAATCGCTTATATTAGCGCAATCCGGTTTTTCGCTATCTCCTTGTGACCAACACGAAAGTTTGTTGCAATTTTGTGTTGCTATGGTGGCTGCGAATAGGTCACACTATCGGCGACGTCGCAGCAAAAACTGATAGCGGCCCAAGAGAAATTTTTTTGTGCAACCACATGTATGGATGCAATTAAAAATTGCGGCCATCTCCTCATGTTTGATGCGAATGTCTGGTGCATTTTTGTGTTGCTCTAGGTGGATGCAATCAGGACATAATATTGGCGATCTCACGATACACACCGCTAACGACATAGAACAATTTTTTTCAGCAATCGGTTATATTAGCGCAATTCGGTTTTTGGCTGTTTCCTTGTGACCAACACGAAAGTTTGCAATTTTGTGTTGCTTTCGGTGGCTGCGAATAGGTCACACTATCGGCGACGTCGCAGCACAAACTGATAGCGGCCAAAGACAAATTTTGTTTGTGCAGCCACATGTATGGATGCAATTAAAAATTTCTGCTATCTCTTTATGTTCGATACGAATGTCTGGTGCATTTTTGTGTTGCTCTAGGTGGATGCAATTAAGACATAATATTGGCGATATCACGATACACACCGCTAACGGCATAGAACAATTTTTTTCAGCAATCGCTTATATTAGCGCAATCCGGTTTTTGGCTATCTCCTTGCGACCAAATTGTTACCCGTATCTTTACACGGCTACGTCTATGACCTTTACGATATCCCGTAACAACGATGTTTTAGTCGTTTATTACCGTAAACTGTATTATGCACAGATCGTAAAGTCCGAATGATTCCATCATTTCCGCCAGAAGCACACTACCACAAAATGAGACCGTCTAGCCACATGCCAATGCATTCAGTTCACAACATTTCCAAGGACATTTTTTTCCGTTATCACACTTTCCAACATACCACCCAAGACTATCGATACACTTCCCATGACAAATGAAAGTTAGTTATGCAACAGCATGAACAACAGGTGCACGCGCCGGTCATGCGCATCCACGCATCCACACGCGACTGGCAGCGCGTTGTTAGTATTAGCGGTTCCCCTTGGGACGCGTTATCAGCGTTATGCGGCTAAGCATATCCCCCTCCTTAAGACTTTTGGTCCTCCAAAAGGAAGGGACGGTCAGGCTTCAGGCTTCAGGCAGAAATCCCACGACGCGCAGGGACGGATCCGTTTCCTTCTTCCAGGTCACACTATCCTTGTTGACGGCCACGCTCGAGGCTTCCTCCAGGTCCACAGTGGCGCTTCCGGATCCATGCATCCGACCACCGGCGCCATCCTCCATGTCCGTCGTCGCTTCTTCCGTCACTCGCGCTCCACGTTCGGATTTCCGTTTCCGGTTTCCTCTCCGCGTCGGGCATCTCCATAGGCACGCGAACAGTTTGCGGCCATACTTCAAAAACAACACAAGCAAACAGGCGCAAATAAGTATACCTGCTATACTTCCGCCAATGCTCTCCCACAGTTTCATTCGGTAGAATAGTTCTGGCACTTGTGCGGACTTCGACGCACTTTGCACAATCTGGCCAACATCAGAGATCCCATGCTGATCCATTGTGCCGGCAAGTTGACCAAGCAAGCTGAACTGGAATGAGTGATCTTTTTCAACCACCGCTTGCAGTGCCGATCCAGACAAGTCTGTGGACTCTTTGAAATGTGCCGCCAGGAGCAGGTGATTGACACTACTGACCGGTTTCACCAACACCCACTGTCCGTTTCTTGCTTCATACGGTTTACCGTTGAAATTCACAACCGCAGATTTCCAGTAGCACTCGGTGTAACTGGCAAGGGTGTAACCGTCGGTAGCAATTGTGAAGTTTCCGCTCCTAGGCTGTGGTCCACATTTGGAGCTGTTGTGTACTTCGAAATCCATTACCGCTGCTCGACACTGGCGTATAATACCAAACGTTCCCATGCTCTCCAGTGACTGGCATCTCCGAAGTTGCATTTCGCGCGCCGCTAGGACACCGGGCAACCGCGACAGCGCGTATACATTACTCAAACGCGCACGAGCCATTTGGCAGTCGAGTGTGTTCACCGCGTCGCCCACAGCATTCAGATATTCTGTTTGCATATCTTGTTCGAACTGCAGAGGCGGCTGCAGGATCTGGTCCAGGTCAAGTGTAAAGTTGTCACCACCGACATCCCGTCGGCCTCCTTCTCTTGAACTTACTGGGCGCCGGTTTCTTTACTCCGTTCAGCTGATCCCGTGCTTGACTGACATTCAGCGGTTTCCTGTCTTCAGTGTACAGTGTAACAAACAAGTCCGGTTGTTGCGCTATAGTAATCAACTGATAACGTACTGTACCGCACACCGCTGTGACATTTCCCAGGATGAAATCCAGCTGATGAACTGAGTCTCGTAGTCGCAGTCCGTCCGCTTCAGCGTATAGGCTTCCCTGCCACTGTGCCATTTTCTTTACTTCACATGGCTTCCTTACTGCTTCCACTTCTCTCCATACGAATGTACGCTGCCCTTGAACTGAGTATCCATCAAAACGTTTATGGCTGATTTCTCCAATCACGCTTACGACCGGGCAGCTGTCACAATTCTGTTCCAATGTTACTTCTTCCATTTCACAGTTTCTGGTTGTGAAATCTTTTACGCTATTCCAACCTCCTTCGCCAGTTGGCGTAGCTGTATAACTCCATACGCGTCCTGCTTTGACCATAGGCGAGTTACCGCACTTCATTGTCTATACCATTGTCCAACAGTCTTGTGCACTAGTGGGAACATGCGCGACGTCACGTGTGGTATCCGTCTGCCACAAAAAACTTTCCGCTATGTGTAACTGATTGTCCCACTGCCGGCATACATAACTTTTAAAGGTTTTTCCATCCGGCTTCCGAGTCCACAAGTCGAAATACACAGGCATAGACTTCAGGCTCGTATTCTGTCCCTTGCAGTTGAACAGTTGCTGGAAACTGACCACTCCCACATACTGCGGCTGGTTGCAGTTGCAGACGTCCACTTTCATTCCGTAACTTCCGCTGACGATGCTGAGCACCAACATCGACATAAACAGCAGTCGGGACATCGTCGCTTGCGGCTCAATACGCGAGTTAAACACCTTCGACGTGTTCTGGTTACCGGTTGGCAGTTGCTGGTGACCTTTCATGTCAGGCGCTAAGGACGAGCCAAAATCCTCGATGTAGCGCTTCGTCGTGCGTTCTCCTTTGTTTGCACGGCCCGAGCGGCGCGTCTCGACCACCGGCTCAGGTCCAACATTGTTGTACGGTTGGCCATACATGTCCACTCCGCCTGCCGGTTCCCCTTGGGTTTCCCCTGTGACTTCAACCGGGTAGGTGTCCTCACTGTTAGCACCGTCCTTCTCGTCACCGGCGTCACTGCCAAACTCCTCATCGTTTGAAAAGTATCGCGTTTCGTCTGTGTAGTCGTTTTCCAGCTCCTGGTGATCGATGGTCTCGTTACCGACACGATCGCCGTTCACGACCACAATGTCCTCTTCATCTTTGATCACCGTATCGTTCAGCTCCTCATCGTCGGAAACTGATTGACCACTTACTTCTTGGTAGCCACCATTGTCATGGTCCATTTCCGCATTACCTCCGGCCGGCTCTTCCCAGCCTCCATGCGTGCTGCCAACGTTCTCCTGACCATCGACGTCTTCCGTATCAGATGACTCATTTCAGTCGCCGATGTAGAAGGTGGCTTTCTTTGTCGGAATATCGTCATCCGGGTCATAGTGCATGGCGTTTCTGTCCTTGAACAATTTCAACTTTGACACATGTACCACAAACGTTTTCCGCCGCTTCCGGCCTTGGTTGTGCACTTCGTAGTTCACTGGTCCTGTGCGCCGTTAGACCAGGTATGGGCCGGTCCATCTGCTCAGCAGCGTCGTTGCCCTACCGACTTCTCCCGCGGGGCAATATACCCAGACTATGTCACCGGGGAAATACTCTAATTCCGGGTGATCGTCTCGCGGCTATGTCTGGTTGTGGCTTGCTTCAATCCGGGCATTGGCCTCTGCATGAACGTCCCTTAGGCGGTCTGCCACATTACGGACAAACGGTTCATTTACCGTTGGGAGTGCCAAGTCCACCGGGAGCGTCGGCTTTCGCCCATACAGCATGTAAAACGGGGAATAACCAGTGCTGTCATGGCGGCTCGTGTTGTATCCAAAAACAACAAAAGGTAGCAGTTCATCCCAATTCTTTTGCGTAGGCGTCACATACTTCGCCAGCATGTGCGCTAGAGTCTGGTTGAAGCGTTCTGTAGTTCCGTTGCACTGTGGCCGATATCTTGACGTAGTTGTACGGTGAATGTTGAGCAAATCGTACAGTTCTGCGCTCAAGTTGTTCAGGAACGGCCTTCCCCTGTCGCTCAGGACTTTTTCTGGCATCGAAAACTTCAAAAAGACTTCGAAGAGGAGGAACTTTGCGACGCTGGTCGCATTTTGTTCGCTCAGCGCCTTTGCACATGTCCACTTGCTGAACAAGTCAGTGGCAACAATTATGAACTTGTATCCAGCACGGGTCCGGGGCAGTGGTCCGAGGATATCCGTCGCCACCGTGTGGAACGGCACATCCGGACAAAAGCTCTGGACTGGACCAGCAGCTTTCACAGTAGGACGGTTTCTAGCTTGACTTTTGACACATCGGCAACCGTGACCGCGTTGACCCCTCGCATGTCAGAGCACATCCTCTTGGCTGCGCCGTGGTCCTTGTCGACCAGCATCGAGGGCGAGCACCAGCTGCTCTTCGAACGCCTTATCACCCCTTTCGCCAACATGTCCTTTATCTGCCGCTCCATCTCTTCGAATTCTTTCGGAGTTCTGCGGTACTGACCTTGATAGCGCGGCTTCGTGCCGGGCTGCAGTACAATCTTGAATGGCTCCACCTTGGCCATTCCCATCATCTTGTCATCTGTATGGAACAGATCGGCAAACTGTTCCTAGAAGGCTGAAAACTCCTCCACTTTATCCTGTGTACGAGCGTCACCAATATCGAATTGGGTAATCAGGACTTTAGGCCAAGAATAGTCCCAGTTGTCCATATCCAACTCATGGACACCGTCCATTGCGACGGCCAGTCTGCGCTGCTGAAGGACTTGTCCACCACCAGTCTGCTGATGAAGAAGTGCCATCATGAATGCCTTCACTCTTGGCTGCAGCCTGGCCGCTTCCCGCTGGGCTGGAACTGTTGCTGCGGCACTGGTAACTTGCCCCTTGGGTTGCCCCTGTGACTGTCCGTTGCGGTGCCCAGCGGTGTTGCCAAACTTGCCGGTGACCTTTGCCACTGCTGGTTGACCACGGCTGGGCGTTGATTGACCGGCACCGCTGCTTCTCTTCATTGTGGACATCTGCTTCAACTGCTCCTCCTTGGACAGTCCGAGCGTTGATCGTTGCACTTCGGTGAGTCCCCTCGTCAACACGTATTCGCTTGGTCCAAGCAACCTGTTGTTTGCAACATCAACCAATATGCCGGGTATACCAGTTACATTGCACCCGATCATTGCGTCATGTTTGCCACTGTTGAACCCGTCGAATACCTGGAATGGTATGGTTCCCTTCAACCCACATACCTCCACTTCCAGGAAAACACGACCGGTTGTGCGCACTACGCGGTTGTCGGCCATCGTGACCTCGACGCTGTCCGGCATCACTTCGCATCCCATGCCACGCACAAAGCTCATGTTAACCACTGACAAGCTGGCACCGGTATCCACCAATGCAGTAGCAGGTCGTCCGTTTATGCGAATGGGCATTATGGGTACTGACCCTGACATCTGTAGCGGCTCTTGTGCAGGTCCAAACGTCTTTGTGTCCGACTGCATCTCCGCCCTGTGGTGCTTCACGGTCATCATAGCAAATGTCTGCCATGGATTCTGCCGACGTCCTCTTTGACGCTGCATACGTAGTCCTTGCTGATACCGATCAGCATACGTAGCCTCGGATCACTACAAACTGAATACGCCGGTTGGTCCGATCCGGCTGGACACTGGTTGCCTTCGCGCTCTCCCCTTGTGGTGATCCCTGTGCTGTCCGCTGTGCTGACCGTTCGCTGCGCCACGCGCTTCGGCGCCGGTTTCCAGATCCACTGGGACCACTCCGATCCACCACATGTCTGTTGCGTACCCGAACAACAACATCGTGGTCCTGCAGTCGCTTCAGCGTCCTCCGTGGTCGCGGGACTTGGTGACGCTGCCAATCCACTGCGCCGAGACGCTCAAATACACTGCGACGTTGCTCTCCAATTGTGACGTGTACCACATGGACCACGGGGTGGCCACTCGGCTGGTGACCAACATCTCTGCTGTATGTCCCGTGACCTTGGATGCGGTGTCCCCTTGGGACGCTTCGACGACCTCCTCTAAGCTGAGCTACGGCCGGTCCCAACATGCATTGGACGTGCTGCTCCCACCGGGTGTTGGCCCGCATTGCTCCTCCTCCACGTGCGCCTCCATGCGCGCCTCCACGTGCGCCTCCATGCGCGGCTCCTTCGTCAGCCCGTTGTCGCCCGCCATCCATACACGCGCGCACATACGCTCGTTGCCCTGCACTGCTTTGAACATGCATGGCGTTATACATGAATGTTTCATTACCATGCAGCGGTAAATTATTCCATCCGTAAAATCCGATACTTGCCGTATCCTTACCACCCCCAGGTGACCCGCCGGCAGCCGGCGACATTGCTGACAACGCTTCTCTTTCAAGACATCTGTCAACTGTGCCAGCTGTGGCTCCGATCCGGGTGTTTCTTCCAGTTGCGCACCGTTCCGTAGTGCCAACTTCCGCTGCTTCGGTCACGATCATTGACCGTGCCTGTGCCGGTCCGGTACCGCTGAACTTCGCTTTGTTCTTCGGGCAGTCCCTAATCAGATCGTCGGTGCTTTCACAGTTATAGCAACGCTTACCACTGACCGGCTTAGCGCCGCCTCTTCAGCCTGCGCCGCCGTTACCGCCATGACCTCCGCGGCCGCCTCTGAACCTGCCGCCGCTGCCGCCGCGCCATCCGCTGCCACTGCTACCACCACTGTGGTCGCTTTTTCCGGCGCCGCTTGTGTCTCCACTTCCGTCCGCTTCTCTGCCGTGCCGCTTCCATTTGTTGAAGCGGTTGCCACCGTGCTGTGCGCCGCCTGCGCCACTTGATTCGGAGTGCGACGATCCACCACGACCGTCATTTCCGCGATTCTTCCGCTCCAAACGGATCGCCTCCGAAACGCACTGAAGATCGGACAGGAATGACATCGGCGTCTTTGCTTTAGACAGCGCGACACGTGACAGATACTCCGGCAGCAGCCCGTTGCGCAGCTTGGAAATGAGTGTGTCATCTTCCATGGCGCGGCCATATCTGTAACATAAAGTCACAATATCGTTATAGTAATCCTCCAGCGCTTCATCCCGTTTTTGCTTCCGTTGCGCAATTTGGATCTTCAGCTGGTTCTTGTAATCCTCGGTTTGGAAGCGCGTGGTTATTGCCGTCTTGAATTCCCGCCAGGTGTTGTATGGCTGTCTGGTGCCGTCATCGGTGACTCTGTCCCACCAGATAGCGGCAGTTGACGCCAGTAGAATGGACGCTTGCGTTATCTTCCGCTCGTCGTCCCAGCGCTGCGCCAGCGCCATCGTCTCGAAGCGTCGCAGCCACGCCACAACATCGTCCTTTGCGAGTCCCTGGAACAGCTCCAATGTCCGTGCTGGTCCGGCCAGGTGTAACGTGTCGAGTTCCGCCGCCAGCTCACGAGGACTGAGCAGTTGCGCGGTTCCCGTGCTTGATGATGTATTCGCTGCCGTCGTTATTGGCTGACTGGTGTAAGTGGGCGTGTGGGTAGATGGAGTGGTTCCACTGGTGGACATTGCGGCAACCTATACGTAATTAGCAGGGAAACGGCAAGGTGTTTACTCACGTTTCGTTCCGGACTGTGGACAACGTTGGGAACAAAGGGCAGATAAAACCACAAAATCAGCCTGATGATAATCCACAGTGTGTCACAACACACAGGAAAACAATCAACAGAATATACCGCAAATTATTAGACTGAAATTTCCGCTGCTGCGTATCGTATACACAGCAAAAAACAGACGTACCGCGTATCAAGAATTAATGGCAATTATAAAAATCCCAAACTCCGTACGTTTCCTGAACTGGTTTTGGCACCAGTTTGTTACCCGTATCTTTACACGGCTACGCTTACGACCTTTACGATATCCCGTAACAACGATGTTTTAGTCGTTTAATACCGTAAACTGTATTCTGCACAGATCGTAAAGTCCAAATGATTCCATCATTTCCGCCAGAAGCACACTACCACAAAATGAGACCGTCTAGCCACATGCCAATGCATTCAGTTCACAACATTTCCAAGGACATTCTTTTCCGTTATCACACTTTCCAACATACCACCCAAGACTATCGATACACTTCCCATGAAAAACGAAAGTTAGTTATGCAACAGCATGAACAACAGGTGCACGCGCCGGTCATGCGCATCCCCGCATCCACACGCGACTGGCAGCGCGTTGTTAGTATTAGCGGTTCCCCTTGGGACGCGTTATCAGCGTTATGCGGCTAGCAAACTCGAAAGTTTGTTGCAATTTTGTGTTGCTTTCGGTGGCTGCGAATAGGTCACACTATCGGCGACGTCGCAGCACAAACTGATAGCGGTCCAAGAGAAATTTTTCTGTGCAACCACATGTACGGATGCAATTAAAAATTTCGGCCATCTCCTCATGTTCGATGCGACTGTCTGGTGCATTTTTGTGTTGCTCTAGGTGGTTACAATCAGGACATAATATTGGCGATCTCACGATACACACCGCTAACGGCATAGAACAATTTTTTTCAGCAATTGGTTATATTAGCGCAATCCGGTTTTTGGCTATCTCCTTGTGACCAAAACGAAAGTTTGTTGCAATTTTGTGTTGCTTTCGGTGGCTGCGAATAGGTCACACTATCGGCGACGTCGCAACACAAACCGATAGCAGCACAAGAGAAATTTTTTTGTGCAACCACATGTGTGGATGCAGTTAAAAATTTCGGCCATCTCCTCATGTTCGATGCGAATGTCTGGTGCATTTTTGTGTTGCTCTAGGTGGATGCAATCAGGACATAATATTGGCGATCTCACGATACACACCGCTAACGGCATAGAACAATTTGTTTCAACAATCGGTTATATTAGCGCAATCCAGTTTTTGGCTATCTCTTTGTGACCAACACGAAAGTTTGTTGCAATTTAGTGTTGCTTTCGGTGGCTGCGAATAGGTCACACTATCGGCGACGTCGCACCAAAAACCGATAGCAGCACAAGAGAAATTTTTTTGTGGAACCACATGTATGGATGCCGTTAAAAATTTCGGCCATCTCCTCATGTTCGATGCGAATGTCTGGTGCATTTTTGTGTTGCTCTAGGTGGATGCAATCAGGACATAATATTGGCGATCTCACGATACACACCGCTAACGGCATAGAACAATTTGTTTCAACAATCGGTTATATTAGCGCAATCCAGTTTTTGGCTATCTCTTTGTGACCAACACGAAAGTTTGTTGCAATTTAGTGTTGCTTTCGGTGGCTGCGAATAGGTCACACTATCGGCGACGTCGCACCAAAAACCGATAGCAGCACAAGAGAAATTTTTTGTGGAACCACATGTATGGATGCCGTTAAAATTTCGGCCATCTCCTCATGTTCGATGCGAATGTCTGGTGCATTTTGTGTTGCTCTAGGTGGACGCAATCAGGACATAATATTGGCAATCTCGAGATACACACCGCTAGCGGCATAGAACAATTTTTCAGCAATCGCTTATATTAGCGCAATCCGGTTTTGGCTATCTCCTTGTGACCAAAACGAAAGTTTGTTGCAATTTTGTGTTGCTTTCGGGGGCTGCGAATAGGTCACACTATCAGCGACGTCGCAACACAAACCGACAGCAGCACAAGAGAAATTTTTTTGCGCAACTACATGTATGGATGCAGTCAAAAATTTCGGCCATCTCCTCATGTTCGATGCGAATGTCTGGTGCATTTTTGTGTTGCTCTAGGTGGATGCAATCAGGACATAATATTGGCGATCTCACGATACACACCGCTAACGGCATAGAACAATTTTTTTCAGCAATCGCTTATATTAGCGCAATCCGGTTTTTGGCTATCTCCTTGTGACCAAAACGAAAGTTTGTTGCAATTTTGTGTTGCTTTCGGTGGCTGCGAATAGGTCACACTATCAGCGACGTCGCAACACAAACCGACAGCAGCACAAGAGAAATTTTTTTGCGCAACTACATGTATGGATGCAGTCAAAAATTTCGGCCATCTCCTCATGTTCGATGCGAATGTCTGGTGCATTTTTGTGTTGCTCTAGGTGGATGCAATCAGGACATAATATTGGCGATCTCACGATACACACCGCTAACGGCATAGAACAATTTTTTTCAGCAATCGCTTATATTAGCGCAATCCGGTTTTTGGCTATCTCCTTGTGACCAACACGGAAGTTTGTTGCAATTTTGCGTTGCTTTCGGTGGCTGCGAATAGGTCACACTATCAGCGACGTCGCAACACAAACCGACAGCGGCACAAGAGAAATTTTTTTGTGCAACCACATGTATGGATGCAGTTAAAAATTTCGGCCATCTCCTCATGTTCGATGCGAATGTCTGGTGCATTTTTGTGTTGCTCTAGGTGGATGCAATCAGGACATAATATTGGCGATCTCACGATACACACCGCTAACGGCATAGAACAATTTGTTTCAACAATCGGTTATATTAGCGCAATCCAGTTTTTGGCTATCTCCTTGTGACCAACACGAAAGTTTGTTGCAATTTAGTGCTGCTTTCGGTGGCTGCGAATAGGTCACACTATCGGCGACGTCGCACCAAAAACCGATAGCAGCACAAGAGAAATTTTTTTGTGGAACCACATGTATGGATGCCGTTAAAAATTTCGGCCATCTCCTCATGTTCGATGCGAATGTCTGGTGCATTTTTGTGTTGCTCTAGGTGGATGCAATCAGGACATAATATTGGCGATCTCACGATACACACCGCTAACGGCATAGAACAATTTGTTTCAACAATCGGTTATATTAGCGCAATCCGGTTTTTGGCTATCTCCTTGTGACCAAAACGAAAGTTTGTTGCAATTTTGTGTTGCTTTCGGTGGCTGCGAATAGGTCACACTATCAGCGACGTCGCAACACAAACCGACAGCAGCACAATAGAAATTTTTTTGCGCAGCTACATGTCTGGATGCAGTCAAAAATTTCGGCCATCTCCTCATGTTCGATGCGAATGTCTGGTGCATTTTTGTGTTGCTCTAGGTGGATGCAATCAGGACATAATATTGGCGATCTCACGATACACACCGCTAACGGCATAGAACAATTTTTTTCAGCAATCGCTTATATTAGCGCAATCCGGTTTTTGGCTATCTCCTTGTGACCAACACGAAAGTTTGTTGCAATTTAGTGCTGCTTTCGGTGGCTGCGAATAGGTCACACTATCGGCGACGTCGCACCAAAAACCGATAGCAGCACAAGAGAAATTTTTTTGTGGAACCACATGTATGGATGCCGTTAAAAATTTCGGCCATCTCCTCATGTTCGATGCGAATGTCTGGTGCATTTTTGTGTTGCTCTAGGTGGATGCAATCAGGACATAATATTGGCGATCTCACGATACACACCGCTAACGGCATAGAACAATTTGTTTCAACAATCGGTTATATTAGCGCAATCCGGTTTTTGGCTATCTCCTTGTGACCAAAACGAGAGTTTGTTGCAATTTTGTGTTGCTTTCGGTGGCTGCGAATAGGTCACACTATCAGCGACGTCGCAACACAAACCGATAGCAGCACAATAGAAATTTTTTGCGCAGCTACATGTCTGGATGCAGTCAAAATTTCGGCCATCTCCTCATGTTCGATGCGAATGTCTGGTGCATTTTTGTGTTGCTCTAGGTGGATGCAATCAGGACATAATATTGGCGATCTCACGATACACACCGCTAACGGCATAGAACAATTTGTTTCAACAATCGGTTATATTAGCGCAATCCGGTTTTTGGCTATCTCCTTGTGACCAACACGGAAGTTTGTTGCAATTTTGCGTTGCTTTCGGTGGCTGCGAATAGGTCACACTATCAGCGACGTCGCAACACAAACCGACAGCGGCACAAGAGAAATTTTTTTGTGCAACCACATGTATGGATGCAGTTAAAAATTTCGGCCATCTCCTCATGTTCGATGCGAATGTCTGGTGCATTTTTGTGTTGCTCTAGGTGGATGCAATCAGGACATAATATTGGCGATCTCACGATACACACCGCTAACGGCATAGAACAATTTGTTTCAACAATCGGTTATATTAGCGCAATCCAGTTTTTGGCTATCTCCTTGTGACCAACACGAAAGTTTGTTGCAATTTAGTGCTGCTTTCGGTGGCTGCGAATAGGTCACACTATCGGCGACGTCGCACCAAAAACCGATAGCAGCACAAGAGAAATTTTTTTGTGGAACCACATGTATGGATGCCGTTAAAAATTTCGGCCATCTCCTCATGTTCGATGCGAATGTCTGGTGCATTTTTGTGTTGCTCTAGGTGGATGCAATCAGGACATAATATTGGCGATCTCACGATACACACCGCTAACGGCATAGAACAATTTGTTTCAACAATCGGTTATATTAGCGCAATCCGGTTTTGGCTATCTCCTTGTGACCAACACGAGAGTTTGTTGCAATTTTGTGTTGCTTTCGGTGGCTGCGAATAAATCACACTATCAGCGACGTCGCAACACAAACCGATAGCAGCACAATAGAAATTTTTTTGCGCAGCTACATGTCTGGATGCAGTCAAAATTTCGGCCATCTCCTCATGTTCGATGCGAATGTCTGGTGCATTTTTGTGTTGCTCTAGGTGGACGCAATCAGGACATAATATTGGCAATCTCACGATACACACCGCTAACGGCATAGAACAATTTTTTCAGCAATCGCTTATATTAGCGCAATCCGGTTTTGGCTATCTCCTTGTGACCAACACGAGAGTTTGTTGCAATTTTGCGTTGCTTTAGGTGGCTGCGAATAGGTCACACTATTGGCGATGTCGCAACGTAAACCGTTAGCGGCACAAGAGAAATTTTTTGTGCATCCACGTGTATGGATGCAGTTAAAATTTCGGCCATCTCCTCATGTTCGATGCGAATGTCTGGTGCGTTTTTGTGTTGCTCTAGGCGGATGCAATCAGGACATAATATTGGCAATCTCGAGATACACACCGCTAACGGCATAGAACAATTTGTTTCAACAATCGCTTATATTAGCGCAATCCAGTTTTTGGCTATCTCCTTGTGACCAACACGAGAGTTTGTTGCAGTTTTGTGTTGCTTTCGGTGGCTGCGAATAAGTCACACTATCGGCGACGTCGCAACACAAACCGATAGCGGCACAAGAGAAATTTTTTGTGCATCCACATGTATGGATGCCATTAAAATTTCGGCCATCTCCTCATGTTCGATGCGAATGTCTGGTGCGTTTTTGTGTTGCTCTAGGTGGACGCAATCAGGACATAATATTGGCAATCTCACGATACACACCGCTAACGGCATAGAACAATTTGTTTCAACAATCGCTTATATTAGCGCAATCCAGTTTTTGGCTATCTCCTTGTGACCAACCTCGAGAGTTTGTTGCAGTTTAGTGTTGCTTTCGGTGGCTGCGAATAGGTCACACTATTGGCGACGTCGCAGCACAAACCGATAGCGGCACAACACAATTTTTTTGCAACCACGTGTATGGATGCAATTAAAATTTCGGCTATCTCCTCATGTTCGATGCGAATGTCTGGTGCGTTTTTGTGTTGCTCTAGGCGAATGCAATCAGGGCATAATATTGGCGATCTCACGATACACACCGCTAACGGCATAGAACAATTTTTTCAGCAATCACTTATATTAGCGCAATCCAGTTTTTGGCTATCTCCTTGTGACCAACACGAGAGTTTGTTGCAATTTTGTGTTGCTTTCGGTGGCTGCGAATAGGTCACACTATCGGCGACGTCGCAACACAAACCGATAGCGGCACATGAGAAATTTTTTGCATCCACGTGTATGGATGCAATTAAAAATTTCGGCTATCTCCTCATGCTCGATACGAATGTCTGGTGCGTTTTTGTGTTGCTCTAAGCGGATCCAATCAGGACATAATATTGGCGATCTCACGATACACACCGCTAACGGCATAGAACAATTTTTCCAGCAATCGCTTATATTAGCGCAATCCAGTTTTTGGCTATCTCCTTGTGACCAACCTCGAGAGTTTGTTGCAGTTTGTGTTGCTTTCGGTGGCTTCGAATAAATCACACTATTGGCGACGTCGCAGCACAAACCGATAGCGGCGCATGACAAATTTTTTTGCATCCACGTGTATGGATGCAATTAAAATTTCGGCCATCTCCTCATGTTCGATGCGAATGTCTGGTGCGTTTTTGTGTTGCTCTAGGTGAATGCAATTAGGACATAATATTGGCGATCTCACGATACACACCGCTAACGGCATAGAACAATTTTTCAGCAATCGCTTATATTAGCGCAATCCGGTTTTTGGCTATCTCCTTGTGACCAACACGAGAGTTTGTTGCAATATTGTGTTGCTTTCGGTGGCTTCGAATAAATCACACTATCGGCGACGTCGCAACACAAACCGATAGCGGCACAAGCGAAATTTTTTGCATCCACGTGTATGGATGCAATTAAAATTTCGGCCATCTCCTCATGCTCGATACGAATGTCTGGTGCGTTTTTGTGTTGCTCTAGGCGGATGCAATCAGGACATAATATTGGCGATCTCACGATACACACCGCTAACGGCATAGAACAATTTTTTAAGCAATCACTTATATTAGCGCAATCCAGTTTTTGGCTATCTCCTTGTGACCAACACGAGAGTTTGTTGCAGTTTTGTGTTGCTTTCGGTGGCTTCGAATAAGTCACACTATTGGCGACGTCGCAACACAAACCGATAGCGGCACATGAGAAATTTTTTGTGCATCCACGTGTATGGATGCAGTTAAAATTTCGGCCATCTCCTCATGCTCGATACGAATGTCTGGTGCGTTTTTGTGTTGCTCTAGGCGGATGCAATCAGGACATAATATTGGCGATCTCACGATACACACCGCTAACGGCATAGAACAATTTGTTTCAACAATCGCTTATATTAGCGCAATCCAGTTTTTGGCTATCTCCTTGTGACCAACACGAGAGTTTGTTGCAGTTTTGTGTTGCTTTCGGTGGCTGCGAATAGGTCACACTATCGGCGACGTCGCAGCACAAACCGATAGCGGCAAGACAATTTTTTGCATCCACGTGTATGGATGCAATTAAAATTTCGGCCATCTCCTCATGTTCGATGCGAATGTCTGGTGCGTTTTTGTGTTGCTCTAGGTGAATGCAATCAGGACATAATATTGGCGATCTCACGATACACACCGCTAACGGCATAGAAC
Source organism: Paramacrobiotus metropolitanus (assembly GCF_019649055.1). Lineage (NCBI taxonomy): Eukaryota > Metazoa > Tardigrada > Eutardigrada > Parachela > Macrobiotidae > Paramacrobiotus > Paramacrobiotus metropolitanus. The sequence continues at coordinate 412,063 of NW_026570336.1, read as the reverse complement.
AATTTTTTCAGCAATCGCTTATATTAGCGCAATCCAGTTTTTGGCTATCTCCTTGTGACCAACCTCGAGAGTTTGTTGCAATATTGTGTTGCTTTCGGTGGCTGCGAATAGGTCACACTATCGGCGACGTCGCACCAAAAACCGATAGCGGCACAAGAGAAATTTTTTTGTGGAACCACATGTATGGATGCCGTTAAAAATTTCGGCCATCTCCTCATGTTCGATGCGAATGTCTGGTGCATTTTTGTGTTGCTCTAGGTGGATGCAATCAGGACATAATATTGGCGATCTCACGATACACACCGCTAACGGCATAGAACAATTTGTTTCAACAATCGGTTATATTAGCGCAATCCAGTTTTTGGCTATCTCCTTGTGACCAACTCGAAAGTTTGTTGCAATTTAGTGTTGCTTTCGGTGGCTGCGAATAGGTCACACTATCGGCGACGTCGCAGCACAAACTGATAGCGGCGCAAGACAAATTTTTTTGTGCAGCCACATGTATGGATGCAATTAAAAATTTCGGCCATCTCCTCATGTTCGATGCGAATGTCTGGTGCATTTTTGTGTTGCTCTAGGTGAATGCAATTAGGACATAATATTGGCGATATCAGGATACACACCGCTAACGGCATACAACAATTTTTTTCAGCAATCGCTTATATTAGCGCAATCCGGTTTTGGCTATCTCCTTGTGACCAACCTCGAGTTTGTTGCAATATTGTGTTGCTTTCGGTGGCTGCGAATAGGTCACACTATCGGCGACGTCGCACCAAAACCGATAGCGGCACAAGAGAAATTTTTGTGGAACCACATGTATGGATGCCGTTAAAATTTCGGCCATCTCCTCATGTTCGATGCGAATGTCTGGTGCGTTTTGTGTTGCTCTAGGTGGATGCAATCAGGACATAATATTGGCGATCTCACGATACACACCGCTAACGGCATAGAACAATTTGCTTCAACAATCGGTTATATTAGCGCAATCCAGTTTTTGGCTATCTCCTTGTGACCAACTCGAAAGTTTGTTGCAATTTAGTGTTGCTTTCGGTGGCTGCGAATAGGTCACACTATCGGCGACGTCGCAGCACAAGCTGATAGCGGCGCAAGACAAATTTTTTTGTGCAGCCACATGTATGGATGCAATTAAAAATTTCGGCCATCTCCTCATGTTCGATTACGAATGTCTGGTGCATTTTTGTGTTGCTCTAGGTGAATGCAATTAGGACATAATATTGGCGATATCAGGATACACACCGCTAACGGCATACAACAATTTTTTTCAGCAATCGCTTATATTAGCGCAATCCGGTTTTTGGCTATCTCCTTGTGACCAACTCGAAAGTTTGTTGCAATATTGTGTTGCTTTCGGTGGCTGCGAATAGGTCACACTATCGGCGACGTCGCACCAAAAACCGATAGCGGCACAAGAGAAATTTTTTTGTGGAACCACATGTATGGATGCCGTTAAAAATTTCGGCCATCTCCTCATGTTCGATGCGAATGTCTGGTGCATTTTTGTGTTGCTCTAGGTGGATGCAATCAGGACATAATATTGGCGATCTCACGATACACACCGCTAACGGCATAGAACACGAATAGGTCACACTATCGGCGACGTCGCAGCACAAGCTGATAGCGGCGCAAGACAAATTTTTTTGTGCAGCCACATGTATGGATGCAATTAAAAATTTCGGCCATCTCCTCATGTTCGATTACGAATGTCTGGTGCATTTTTGTGTTGCTCTAGGTGAATGCAATTAGGGCATAATATTGGCGATATCACGATACACACCGCTAACGGCATAGAACAATTTTTTCAGCAATCGCTTATATTAGCGCAATCCGGTTTTGGCTATCTCCTTGTGACCAACTCGAAAGTTTGTTGCAGTTTTGTGTTGCTTTCGGTGGCTGCGAATAGGTCACACTATCGGCGACGTCGCAGCACAAACTGATAGCGGCGCAAGACAAATTTTTGCATCCACGTGTATGGATGCAATTAAAAATTTCGGCCATCTCCTCATGTTCGATGCGAATGTCTGGTGCATTTTTGTGTTGCTCTAGGTGAATGCAATTAGGGCATAATATTGGCGATATAACGATACACACCGCTAACGGCATAGAACAATTTTTTTCAGCAATCGCTTATATTAGCGCAATCCGGTTTTTGGCTATCTCCTTGTGACCAACTCGAAAGTTTGTTGCAATATTGTGTTGCTTTCGGTGGCTGCGAATAGGTCACACTATCGGCGACGTCGCAACTTAAACCGATAGCGGCACAAGAGAAATTTTTTTGTGCAGCCACATGTATGGATGCAATTAAAAATTTCGGCCATCTCCTCATGTTCGATGCGAATGTCTGGTGCATTTTTGTGTTGCTCTAGGTGGATGCAATCAGGACATAATATTGGCGATATCAAGATACACACCGCTAACGGCATACAACAATTTTTTTCAGCAATCGCTTATATTAGCGCAATCCGGTTTTGGCTATCTCCTTGTGACCAACTCGAGAGTTTGTTGCAGTTTTGTGTTGCTTTCGGTGGCTGCGAATAGGTCACACTATTGGCGATGTCGCAACGTAAACCGTTAGCGGCACAACAAAATTTTTTTGTGCAGCCACATGTACAGATGCAATCAAAATTTTGGCCATCTCCTCATGTTCGATGCGAATGTCTGGTGCATTTTTGTGTTGCTCTAGGTGAATGCAATCAGGACATAATATTGGCAATCTCGAGATACACACCGCTAACGGCATACAACAATTTGTTTCAGCAATCGCTTATATTAGCGCAATCCGGTTTTGGCTATCTCCTTGTGACCAACTCGAGAGTTTGTTGCAGTTTTGTGTTGCTTTCGGTGGCTGCGAATAGGTCACACTATCGGCGACGTCGCAACGTAAACCGTTAGCGGCACAACACAATTTTTTTGTGCAGCCACATGTACGGATGCAATTAAAAATTTCGGCCATCTCCTCATGTTCGATGCGAATGTCTGGTGCGTTTTGTGTTGCTCTAGGTGGACGCAATCAGGACATAATATTGGCAATCTCACGATACACACCGCTAACGGCATAGAACAATTTTTCAGCAATCGCTTATATTAGCGCAATCCGGTTTTGGCTATCTCCTTGTGACCAACACGAGAGTTTGTTGCAGTTTAGTGTTGCTTTCGGTGGCTGCGAATAGGTCACACTATCGGCGACGTCGCACCAAACCGATAGCAGCACAACACAATTTTTTTGCAACCACGTGTATGGATGCCTTTAAAAATTTCGGCTATCTCCTCATGCTCGATACGAATGTCTGGTGCGTTTTTGTGTTGCTCTAGGCGGATGCAATCAGGACATAATATTGGCGATCTCACGATACACACCGCTAACGGCATAGAACAATTTGTTTCAACAATCGCTTATATTAGCGCAATCCAGTTTTTGGCTATCTCCTTGTGACCAACTCGAGAGTTTGTTGCAGTTTTGTGTTGCTTTCGGTGGCTGCGAATAGGTCACACTATCGGCGACGTCGCAGCACAAACCGATAGCGGCGCAAGACAAATTTTTTTGTGCAGCCACATGTACAGATGCAATTAAAATTTTTGCCTATCTCCTCATGTTCGATGCGAATGTCTGGTGCGTTTTTGTGTTGCTCTAGGTGAATGCAATCAGGACATAATATTGGCGATCTCACGATACACACCGCTAACGGCATAGAACAATTTTTTCAGCAATCGCTTATATTAGCGCAATCCGGTTTTTGGCTATCTCCTTGTGACCAACGCGAGAGTTTGTTGCAATTTTGTGTTGCTTTCGGTGGCTGCGAATAGGATCACACTATCGGCGACGTCGCAACTTCAAACCGATAGCGGCACAAGAGAAATTTTTTGCATCCACGTGTATGGATGCAATTAAAATTTCGGCCATCTCCTCATGTTCGATGCGAATGTCTGGTGCGTTTTTGTGTTGCTCTAGGTGGACGCAATCAGGACATAATATTGGCAATCTCGAGATACACACCGCTAACGGCATAGAACAATTTGTTTCAACAATCGCTTATATTAGCGCAATCCAGTTTTTGGCTATCTCCTTGTGACCAACTCGAGAGTTTGTTGCAGTTTTGTGTTGCTTTCGGTGGCTGCGAATAGGTCACACTATCGGCGACGTCGCAACACAAACCGATAGCGGCGCAAGACAATTTTTTGCATCCACGTGTATGGATGCAATTAAAAATTTCGGCCATCTCCTCATGTTCGATGCGAATGTCTGGTGCGTTTTTGTGTTGCTCTAGGTGGACGCAATCAGGACATAATATTGGCAATCTCACGATACACACCGCTAACGGCATAGAACAATTTTTTTCAGCAATCGCTTATATTAGCGCAATCCAGTTTTTGGCTATCTCCTTGTGACCAACGCGAGAGTTTGTTGCAGTTTTGTGTTGCTTTCGGTGGCTGCGAATAGGTCACACTATCGGCGACGTCGCAACTTCAAACCGATAGCGGCACAAGAGAAATTTTTTGCATCCACGTGTATGGATGCAATTAAAATTTCGGCCATCTCCTCATGTTCGATGCGAATGTCTGGTGCATTTTTGTGTTGCTCTAGGTGGACGCAATCAGGACATAATATTGGCAATCTCGAGATACACACCGCTAACGGCATACGAACAATTTTTCAGCAATCGCTTATATTAGCGCAATCCGGTTTTTGGCTATCTCCTTGTGACCAACTCGAAAGTTTGTTGCAATTTTGTGTTGCTTTCGGTGGCTGCGAATAGGTCACACTATCGGCGACGTCGCAACTTAAACCGATAGCGGCACAAGAGAAATTTTTTTGTGCAGCCACATGTATGGATGCCGTTAAAAATTTCGGCCATCTCCTCATGTTCGATGCGAATGTCTGGTGCATTTTTGTGTTGCTCTAGGTGAATGCAATTAGGACATAATATTGGCGATCTCACGATACACACCGCTAACGGCATACGAACAATTTTTTCAGCAATCGCTTATATTAGCGCAATCCAGTTTTTGGCTATCTCCTTGTGACCAACTCGAAAGTTTGTTGCAGTTTAGTGTTGCTTTCGGTGGCTGCGAATAGGTCACACTATCGGCGACGTCGCAACTTCAAACCGATAGCGGCACAAGAGAAATTTTTGCAGCCACATGTATGGATGCAATTAAAATTTCGGCCATCTCCTCATGTTCGATGCGAATGTCTGGTGCATTTTTGTGTTGCTCTAGGTGGACGCAATCAGGACATAATATTGGCAATCTCGAGATACACACCGCTAACGGCATACAACAATTTTTTCAGCAATCGCTTATATTAGCGCAATCCGGTTTTTGGCTATCTCCTTGTGACCAACTCGAAAGTTTGTTGCAATTTTGTGTTGCTTTCGGTGGCTGCGAATAGGTCACACTATCGGCGACGTCGCAACTTAAACCGATAGCGGCACAAGAGAAATTTTTTTGTGCAGCCACATGTATGGATGCGTTAAAAATTTCGGCCATCTCCTCATGTTCGATGCGAATGTCTGGTGCATTTTTGTGTTGCTCTAGGTGGATGCAATCAGGACATAATATTGGCGATCTCACGATACACACCGCTAACGGCATAGAACAATTTGTTTCAACAATCGGTTATATTAGCGCAATCCAGTTTTTGGCTATCTCCTCGTGACCAACTCGAAAGTTTGTTGCAATTTAGTGTTGCTTTCGGTGGCTGCGAATAGGTCACACTATCGGCGACGTCGCAACTTAAACCGATAGCGGCACAAGAGAAATTTTTTTGTGCAGCCACATGTATGGATGCAATTAAAAATTTCGGCCATCTCCTCATGTTCGATGCGAATGTCTGGTGCATTTTTGTGTTGCTCTAGGTGAATGCAATTAGGACATAATATTGGCGATATCAGGATACACACCGCTAACGGCATACAACAATTTTTTTCAGCAATCGCTTATATTAGCGCAATCCGGTTTTTGGCTATCTCCTTGTGACCAACTCGAAAGTTTGTTGCAATTTTGTGTTGCTTTCGGTGGCTGCGAATAGGTCACACTATCGGCGACGTCGCAACTTAAACCGATAGCGGCACAAGAGAAATTTTTTTGTGCAGCCACATGTATGGATGCCGTTAAAAATTTCGGCCATCTCCTCATGTTCGATGCGAATGTCTGGTGCATTTTTGTGTTGCTCTAGGTGGATGCAATCAGGACATAATATTGGCGATCTCACGATACACACCGCTAACGGCATAGAACAATTTGTTTCAACAATCGGTTATATTAGCGCAATCCAGTTTTTGGCTATCTCGTTGTGACCAACTCGAAAGTTTGTTGCAATTTAGTGTTGCTTTCGGTGGCTGCGAATAGGTCACACTATCGGCGACGTCGCAACGTAAACCGTTAGCGGCACAACACAAATTTTTTTGTGCAGCCACATGTATGGATGCAATTAAAAATTTCGGCCATCTCCTCATGTTCGATGCGAATGTCTGGTGCGTTTTTGTGTTGCTCTAGGCGGATGCAATCAGGACATAATATTGGCGATATCAGGATACACACCGCTAACGGCATACAACAATTTTTTCAGCAATCGCTTATATTAGCGCAATCCGGTTTTTGGCTATCTCCTTGTGACCAACTCGAGAGTTTGTTGCAGTTTTGTGTTGCTTTCGGTGGCTGCGAATAGGTCACACTATCGGCGACGTCGCAACACAAACCGATAGCGGCACAAGAGAAATTTTTTGTGCATCCACGTGTATGGATGCCTTTAAAAATTTCGGCCATCTCCTCATGTTCGATGCGAATGTCTGGTGCGTTTTTGTGTTGCTCTAGGTGGATGCAATCAGGACATAATATTGGCGATCTCAGGATACACACCGCTAACGGCATACGAACAATTTTTCAGCAATCACTTATATTAGCGCAATCCGGTTTTTGGCTATCTCCTTGTGACCAACTCGAGAGTTTGTTGCAGTTTTGTGTTGCTTTCGGTGGCTGCGAATAAATCACACTATCGGCGACGTCGCAACACAAACCGATAGCGGCACAAGAGAAATTTTTTTGCATCCACGTGTATGGATGCCTTTAAAAATTTCGGCCATCTCCTCATGTTCGATGCGAATGTCTGGTGCGTTTTTGTGTTGCTCTAGGTGGATGCAATCAGCACATAATATTGGCGATCTCACGATACACACCGCTAACGGCATACAACAATTTTTTTCAGCAATCGCTTATATTAGCGCAATCCGGTTTTTGGCTATCTCCTTGTGACCAACTCGAAAGTTTGTTGCAATTTTGTGTTGCTTTCGGTGGCTGCGAATAGGTCACACTATCGGCGACGTCGCAGCACAAACTGATAGCGGCGCAAGACAAATTTTTTTGTGCAGCCACATGTATGGATGCAATTAAAAATTTCGGCCATCTCCTCATGTTCGATGCGAATGTCTGGTGCATTTTTGTGTTGCTCTAGGTGAATGCAATTAGGGCATAATATTGGCGATATCACGATACACACCGCTAACGGCATAGAACAATTTTTTTCAGCAATCGCTTATATTAGCGCAATCCGGTTTTTGGCTATCTCCTTGTGACCAACTCGAAAGTTTGTTGCAATATTGTGTTGCTTTCGGTGGCTGCGAATAGGTCACACTATCGGCGACGTCGCAACTAAAACCGATAGCGGCACAAGAGAAATTTTTTGCATCCACGTGTATGGATGCAATTAAAAATTTCGGCCATCTCCTCATGTTCGATGCGAATGTCTGGTGCATTTTTGTGTTGCTCTAGGTGAATGCAATTAGGACATAATATTGGCGATATCAGGATACACACCGCTAACGGCATACAACAATTTTTTCAGCAATCGCTTATATTAGCGCAATCCGGTTTTTGGCTATCTCCTTGTGACCAACTCGAAAGTTTGTTGCAATATTGTGTTGCTTTCGGTTGCTGCGAATAGGTCACACTATCGGCGACGTCGCAACACAAACCGATAGCGGCGCAAGACAAATTTTTTGTGCAGCCACATGTATGGATGCAATTAAAATTTCGGCCATCTCCTCATGTTCGATGCGAATGTCTGGTGCGTTTTTGTGTTGCTCTAGGTGAATGCAATTAGGACATAATATTGGCGATCTCACGATACACACCGCTAACGGCATAGAACAATTTTTTCAGCAATCGCTTATATTAGCGCAATCCAGTTTTTGGCTATCTCCTTGTGACCAACTCGAGAGTTTGTTGCAATATTGTGTTGCTTTCGGTGGCTGCGAATAGGTCACACTATCGGCGACGTCGCAACTAAAACCGATAGCGGCACAACACAATTTTTTTGCAGCCACGTGTATGGATGCAATTAAAATTTCGGCCATCTCCTCATGTTCGATGCGAATGTCTGGTGCGTTTTTGTGTTGCTCTAGGTGGATGCAATCAGGACATAATATTGGCGATCTCAGGATACACACCGCTAACGGCATACAACAATTTTTTCAGCAATCGCTTATATTAGCGCAATCCGGTTTTTGGCTATCTCCTTGTGACCAACTCGAGAGTTTGTTGCAGTTTTGTGTTGCTTTCGGTGGCTGCGAATAGGTCACACTATCGGCGACGTCGCAACACAAACCGATAGCGGCACAAGAGAAATTTTTGTGCAGCCACATGTATGGATGCAATTAAAAATTTTGGCCATCTCCTCATGTTCGATACGAATGTCTGGTGCGTTTTTGTGTTGCTCTAGGTGGATGCAATTAGGACATAATATTGGCGATCTCACGATACACACCGCTAACGGCATACAACAATTTTTTCAGCAATCGCTTATATTAGCGCAATCCAGTTTTTGGCTATCTCCTTGTGACCAACACGAGAGTTTGTTCCAATTTAGTGTTGCTTTCGGTGGCTGCGAATAGGTCACACTATCGGCGACGTCGCACCAAAACCGATAGCACAAGAGAAATTTTTTTGTGGAACCACGTGTATGGATGCCTTTAAAAATTTCGGCCATCTCCTCATGTTCGATGCGAATGTCTGGTGCGTTTTTGTGTTGCTCTAGGTGGACGCAATCAGGACATAATATTGGCGATCTCACGATACACACCGCTAACGGCATACAACAATTTTTTTCAGCAATCGCTTATATTAGCGCAATCCGGTTTTTGGCTATCTCCTTGTGACCAACTCGAAAGTTTGTTGCAATATTGTGTTGCTTTCGGTGGCTGCGAATAGGTCACACTATCGGCGACGTCGCAGCACAAACTGATAGCGGCGCAAGACAAATTTTTTTGTGCAGCCACATGTATGGATGCAATTAAAAATTTCGGCCATCTCCTCATGTTCGATACGAATGTCTGGTGCGTTTTTGTGTTGCTCTAGGTGGATGCAATTAGGACATAATATTGGCGATATCACGATACACACCGCTAACGGCATAGAACAATTTTTTTCAGCAATCGCTTATATTAGCGCAATCCGGTTTTTGGCTATCTCCTTGTGACCAACTCGAAAGTTTGTTGCAATATTGTGTTGCTTTCGGTGGCTGCGAATAGGTCACACTATCGGCGACGTCGCAACTTAAACCGATAGCGGCACAAGAGAAATTTTTTTGTGCAGCCACATGTATGGATGCAATTAAAAATTTCGACTATCTCCTCATATTCGATACGAATGTCTAATGCATTTTTGTGTTGCTCTAGGTGGATGCAATCAGGACATAATATTTTCCCGATCTCAAGGTATACACCGCTAACGGCATAGAACAATTTCTTAAGCAATCACTTATATTATCGCAATCCAGTTTTCGGCTATGACCTTGTGACCAACACGAGAGTTTGTTGCAGTTTTGTGTTGCTCTAGGTGGTTTCGAACAGGTCACACTATCGCCGACTTCGCAACACAAACCGATAGCGGCCAAGACAAATTTTTTATTGCATCCACGTGTATGGATTCAATTAAAAATTTCGGCTATCTCCTCATGGCTGAAACGAATGTCTGGTACATTTTTGTGTTGCTCTAGGCGGATGCAATCAGGACATAATATTGGCGATCTCACGATACACACCGCTAACGGCATAGAACAATTTGTTAAGCAATCACTTATATTAGTTGCAATCCAGTTTTTGGCTATGACCTTGTGACCAACACGAGAGTTTGTTGCAGTTTTGTGTTGCTCTAGGTGGCTTCGAATAGGTCACACTATCGCCGACGTCGCAACACAAACCGATAGCGGCCCAAGACAATTTTTTTGCATCCACGTGTATGGATGCAATTAAAAATTTCGGCTATCTCCTCATGCTCGATACGAATGTCTGGTGCGTTTTTGTGTTGCTCTAGGCGCATGCAATCAGGACATAATATTGGCGATCTCACGATACACGCCGCTAACGGCATAGAACAATTTGTTTAACAATCACTTATATTGGCGCAATCCAGTTTTTGGCTATCTCCTTGTGACCAACACGAGAGTTTGTTGCACTTTTGTGTTGATCTGGGTGGCTTCGAATAGGTCACACTATTGGCGACGTCGCAACACAAACCGATAGCGGCCCAAGACAATTTTTTTTGCATCCACGTGTATGGATGCAATTAAAAATTTCGGCTATCTCCTCATGCTCGATACGAATGTCTGGTGCGTTTTTGTGTTGCTCTAGGCGGATGCAATCAGGACATAATATTTTCCCGATCTCAAGGTATACACCGCTAACGGCATAGAACAATTTCTTAAGCAATCACTTATATTATCGCAATCCAGTTTTCGGCTATGACCTTGTGACCAACACGAGAGTTTGTTGCAGTTTTGTGTTTCGCTAGGTGGCTTCGAATAGGTCACACTATCGCCGACGTCGCAACACAAGCCGATAGCTGTCAAGACAAATTTTTTATTGCATCCACGTGTATGGATTCAATTAAAAATTTCGGCTATCTCCTCGTGGCTGAAACGAATGTCTCGTACATTTTTGTGTTGCTCTAGGCGGATGCAATCAGGACATAATATTGTCGATCTCACGATACACACCGCTAACGGCATAGAACAATTTCTTAAGCAATCACTTATATTATTGCAATCCAGTTTTCGGCTATGACCTTGTGACCAACACGAAAGTTTGTTGCAATTTTGTGTTGCTCTACGTGGCTTCGAATAGGTCACACTATCGCCGACGTCGCAACACAAACCGATAGCGGTACAAGACAAATTTTTTAGTGCATCCACATGTATGGATTCAATTAAAAATTTCGGCCATCTCCTCATGTTCGATGCGAATGTCTGGTGCATTTTTGTGTTGCTCTAGGTGGATGCAATCAGGACATAATATTGGCGATATCAGGATACACACCGCTAACGGCATACAACAATTTTTTTCAGCAATCGCTTATATTAGCGCAATCCGGTTTTTGGCTATCTCCTTGTGACCAACACGAAAGTTTGTTCCAATTTAGTGTTGCTTTCGGTGGCTGCGAATAGGTCACACTATCGGCGACGTCGCACCAAAAACCGATAGCAGCACAAGAGAAATTTTTTTGTGGAACCACATGTATGGATGCCGTTAAAAATTTCGGCCATCTCCTCATGTTCGATGCGAATGTCTGGTGCATTTTTGTGTTGCTCTAGGTGGATGCAATCAGGACATAGTATTGGCGATCTCACGATACACACCGCTAACTGCATACAACAATTTTTTTCAGCAATCGCTTATATTAGCGCAATCCGGTTTTTGGCTATCTCCTTGTGACCAACTCGAAAGTTTGTTGCAATATTGTGTTGCTTTCGGTGGCTGCGAATAGGTCACACTATCGGCGACGTCGCAGCACAAACTGATAGCGGCGCAAGACAAATTTTTTTGTGCAGCCACATGTATGGATGCAATTAAAAATTTCGGCTATCTCCTCATGGCTGAAACGAATGTCTCGTACATTTTTGTGTTGCTCTAGGCGGATGCAATCAGGACATAATGTTGTCGATCTCACGATACACACCGCTAACGGCATAGAACAATTTCTTAAGCAATCACTTATATTATTGCAATCCAGTTTTCGGCTATGACCTTGTGACCAACACGAAAGTTTGTTGCAATTTTGTGTTTCTCTAGGTGGCTTCGAATAGGTCACACTATCGCCGACGTCGCAACACAAGCCGATAGCGGTCCAAGACAAACTTTTTAGTGCATCCACATGTATGGATTCAATTAAAAATTTTGGCTATCTCCTCATGCCTGAAACGAATGTCTCGTACATTTTTGTGTTGCTCTAGGCGGATGCAATCAGGACATAATGTTGTCGATCTCACGATACACACCGCTAACGGCATAGAACAATTTTTTTAGCAATCACTTATATTAGCGCAATCCGGTTTTTGGCTATCTCCTTGTGACCAACACGAGAGTTTGTTGCAATTTTGTGTTGCTTTCGGTGGCTGCGAATAGGTCACACTATCGGCGACGTCGCACCAAACCGATAGCAGCACAAGAGAAATTTTTTGTGGAACCACATGTATGGATGCCGTTAAAATTTCGGCCATCTCCTCATGTTCGATGCGAATGTCTGGTGCATTTTTGTGTTGCTCTAGGTGGATGCAATCAGGACATAATATTGGCGATCTCAAGGTATACACCGCTAACGGCATAGAACAATTTCTTAAGCAATCACTTATATTATCGCAATCCAGTTTTCGGCTATCTCCTTGTGACCAACACGAAAGTTTGTTGCAATTTTGTGTTTCGCTAGGTGGCTTCGAATAGGTCACACTATCGCCGACGTCGCAACACAAACCGATAGCGGCCCAAGACAAATTTTATTGCATCCACATGTATGGATTCAATTAAAATTTCGGCTATCTCCTCATGGCTGAAACGAATGTCTCGTACATTTTTGTGTTGCTCTAGGCGGATGCAATCAGGACATAATGTTGTCGATCTCACGATACACACCGCTAACGGCATAGAACAATTTCTTAAGCAATCACTTATATTATTGCAATCCAGTTTTCGGCTATGACCTTGTGACCAACACGAAAGTTTGTTGCAATTTTGTGTTTCTCTAGGTGGCTTCGAATAGGTCACACTATCGCCGACGTCGCAACACAAGCCGATAGCGGTCCAAGACAAACTTTTTAGTGCATCCACATGTATGGATTCAATTAAAAATTTTGGCTATCTCCTCATGCCTGAAACGAATGTCTCGGTGCGTTTTTGTGTTGCTCTAGGCGGATGCAATCAGGACATAATGTTGTCGATCTCACGATACACACCGCTAACGGCATAGAACAATTTTTTTAGCAATCACTTATATTAGCGCAATCCGGTTTTTGGCTATCTCCTTGTGACCAACACGAAAGTTTGTTCCAATTTAGTGTTGCTTTCGGTGGCTGCGAATAGGTCACACTATCGGCGACGTCGCACCAAAAACCGATAGCAGCACAAGAGAAATTTTTTTGTGGAACCACATGTATGGATGCCGTTAAAAATTTCGGCCATCTCCTCATGTTCGATGCGAATGTCTGGTGCATTTTTGTGTTGCTCTAGGTGGATGCAATCAGGACATAGTATTTTCCCGATCTCAAGGTATACACCGCTAACGGCATAGAACAATTTCTTAAGCAATCACTTATATTATCGCAATCCAGTTTTCGGCTATGACCTTGTGACCAACACGAAAGTTTGTTGCAATTTTGTGTTTCGCTAGGTGGCTTCGAATAGGTCACACTATCGCCGACGTCGCAACACAAGCCGATAGCTGTCCAAGACAAATTTTTTATTGCATCCACATGTATGGATTCAATTAAAAATTTCGGCTATCTCCTCGTGGCTGAAACGAATGTCTCGTACATTTTTGTGTTGCTCTAGGCGGATGCAATCAGGACATAATGTTGTCGATCTCACGATACACACCGCTAACGGCATAGAACAATTTCTTAAGCAATCACTTATATTATTGCAATCCAGTTTTCGGCTATGACCTTGTGACCAACACGAAAGTTTGTTGCAATTTTGTGTTTCTCTACGTGGCTTCGAATAGGTCACACTATCGCCGACGTCGCAACACAAGCCGATAGCGGTCCAAGACAAATTTTTTTGTGCATCCACATGTATGGATGCAATTAAAAATTTCGACTATCTCCTCATGTTCGATACGAATGTCTAATGCATTTTTGTGTTGCTCTAGGTGGATGCAATCAGGACATAATATTGGCGATCTCAAGGTATACACCGCTAACGGCATAGAACAATTTCTTAAGCAATCACTTATATTATCGCAATCCAGTTTTTGGCTATCTCCTTGTGACCAACACGAAAGTTTGTTGCAATTTTGTGTTTCTCTAGGTGGCTTCGAATAGGTCACACTATCGGCGATGTTGCAACACAAGCCGATAGCGGCCCAAGACAAATTTTTTTGTGCATCCACATGTATGGATGCAATTAAAAATTTAGGCTATCTCCTCATATTCGATACGAATGTCTAATGCATTTTTGTGTTGCTCTAGGTGGATGCAATCAGGACATAATATTGGCGATCTCAAGGTATACACCGCTAACGGCATAGAACAATTTCTTAAGCAATCACTTATATTATCGCAATCCAGTTTTTGGCTATCTCCTTGTGACCAACACGAAAGTTTGTTGCAATTTTGTGTTTCTCTAGGTGGCTTCGAATAGGTCACACTATCGGCGATGTTGCAACACAAGCCGTTAGCGGCACAACACAATTTTTTTGTGCAGCCACATGTACAGATGCAATTAAAAATTTAGGCTATCTCCTCATATTCGATACGAATGTCTAATGCATTTTTGTGTTGCTCTAGGTGGACGCAATCAGGACATAATATTGGCAATCTCAAGGTATACACCGCTAACGGCATAGAACAATTTCTTAAGCAATCACTTATATTATCGCAATCCAGTTTTTGGCTATCTCCTTGTGACCAACACGAAAGTTTGTTGCAATTCTGCGTTGCTCTAGGTGGGTTCGAATAGGTCACACTATCGGCGATGTCGCAACACAAGCCGATAGCGGCCCAAGACAATTTTTTTTGTGCATCCACATGTATGGATGCAATTAAAAATTTAGGCTATCTCCTCATATTCGATACGAATGTCTAATGCATTTTGTGTTGCTCTAGGTGGACGCAATCAGGACATAATATTGGCAATCTCAAGGTATACACCGCTAACGGCATAGAACAATTTCTTAAGCAATCACTTATATTATCGCAATCCAGTTTTTGGCTATCTCCTTGTGACCAACACGAAAGTTTGTTGCAATTTTGTGTTTCTCTAGGTGGGTTCGAATAGGTCACACTATCGGCGATGTTGCAACACAAGCCGATAGCGGCCCAAGACAATTTTTTGTGCATCCACATGTATGGATGCAATTAAAAATTTAGGCTATCTCCTCATATTCGATACGAATGTCTAATGCATTTTTGTGTTGCTCTAGGTGGATGCAATCAGGACATAATATTGGCGATCTCAAGGTATACACCGCTAACGGCATAGAACAATTTCTTAAGCAATCACTTATATTATCGCAATCCAGTTTTTGGCTATCTCCTTGTGACTAACACGAAAGTTTGTTGCAATTTTGTGTTTCTCTAGGTGGCTTCGAATAGGTCACACTATCGGCGATGTTGCAGCACAAGCCGATAGCGGCCCAAGACAAATTTTTTTGTGCATCCACATGTATGGATGCAATTAAAAATTTAGGCTATCTCCTCATATTCGATACGAATGTCTAATGCATTTTTGTGTTGCTCTAGGTGGATGCAATCAGGACATAATATTGGCGATCTCAAGGTATACACCGCTAACGGCATAGAACAATTTCTTAAGCAATCACTTATATTATCGCAATCCAGTTTTTGGCTATCTCCTTGTGACCAACACGAAAGTTTGTTGCAATTTTGTGTTTCTCTAGGTGGTTTCGAATAGGTCACACTATCGGCGATGTTGCAACATAAACCGTTAGCGGCACAACACAATTTTTTTGTGCAGCCACATGTATGGATGCAATTAAAAATTTAGGCTATCTCCTCATATTCGATACGAATGTCTAATGCATTTTGTGTTGCTCTAGGTGGACGCAATCAGGACATAATATTGGCGATCTCAAGGTATACACCGCTAACGGCATAGAACAATTTCTTAAGCAATCACTTATATTATCGCAATCCAGTTTTTGGCTATCTCCTTGTGACCAACACGAAAGTTTGTTGCAATTTTGTGTTTCTCTAGGTGGCTTCGAATAGGTCACACTATCGGCGATGTTGCAACACAAGCCGATAGCGGCCCAAGACAAATTTTTTTGTGCATCCACATGTATGGATGCAATTAAAAATTTAGGCTATCTCCTCATATTCGATACGAATGTCTAATGCATTTTTGTGTTGCTCTAGGTGGATGCAATCAGGACATAATATTGGCGATCTCAAGGTATACACCGCTAACGGCATAGAACAATTTCTTAAGCAATCACTTATATTATCGCAATCCAGTTTTTGGCTATCTCCTTGTGACCAACACGAAAGTTTGTTGCAATTTTGTGTTTCTCTAGGTGGCTTCGAATAGGTCACACTATCGGCGATGTTGCAGCACAAGCCGATAGCGGCCCAAGACAATTTTTTTGTGCATCCACATGTATGGATGCAATTAAAAATTTAGGCTATCTCCTCATATTCGATACGAATGTCTAATGCATTTTTGTGTTGCTCTAGGTGGACGCAATCAGGACATAATATTGGCAATCTCAAGGTATACACCGCTAACGGCATAGAACAATTTCTTAAGCAATCACTTATATTATCGCAATCCAGTTTTTGGCTATCTCCTTGTGACCAACACGAAAGTTTGTTGCAATTTTGTGTTTCTCTAGGTGGGTTCGAATAGGTCACACTATCGGCGATGTCGCAACGTAAACCGTTAGCGGCACAACACAATTTTTTTGTGCAGCCACATGTATGGATGCAATTAAAAATTTAGGCTATCTCCTCATATTCGATACGAATGTCTAATGCATTTTTGTGTTGCTCTAGGTGGACGCAATCAGGACATAATATTGGCAATCTCAAGGTATACACCGCTAACGGCATAGAACAATTTCTTAAGCAATCACTTATATTATCGCAATCCAGTTTTTGGCTATCTCCTTGTGACCAACACGAAGGTTTGGTGCAATTCTGCGTTGCTCTAGGTGGGTTCGAATAGGTCACACTATCGGCGATGTCGCAACGTAAACCGTTAGCGGCACAACACAATTTTTTTGTGCAGCCACATGTACAGATGCAATCAAAATTTAGGCTATCTCCTCATATTCGATACGAATGTCTAATGCATTTTTGTGTTGCTCTAGGTGGACGCAATCAGGACATAATATTGGCGATCTCAAGGTATACACCGCTAACGGCATAGAACAATTTCTTAAGCAATCACTTATATTATCGCAATCCAGTTTTTGGCTATCTCCTTGTGACTAACACGAAAGTTTGTTGCAATTTTGTGTTTCTCTAGGTGGCTTCGAATAGGTCACACTATCGGCGATGTTGCAGCACAAGCCGATAGCGGCCCAAGACAAATTTTTTTGTGCATCCACATGTATGGATGCAATTAAAAATTTAGGCTATCTCCTCATATTCGATACGAATGTCTAATGCATTTTTGTGTTGCTCTAGGTGGATGCAATCAGGACATAATATTGGCGATCTCAAGGTATACACCGCTAACGGCATAGAACAATTTCTTAAGCAATCACTTATATTATCGCAATCCAGTTTTTGGCTATCTCCTTGTGACCAACACGAAAGTTTGTTGCAATTTTGTGTTTCTCTAGGTGGGTTCGAATAGGTCACACTATCGGCGATGTTGCAACACAAGCCGATAGCGGCACAACACAATTTTTTTGTGCAGCCACATGTATGGATGCAATTAAAAATTTAGGCTATCTCCTCATATTCGATACGAATGTCTAATGCATTTTTGTGTTGCTCTAGGTGGACGCAATCAGGACATAATATTGGCAATCTCAAGGTATACACCGCTAACGGCATAGAACAATTTCTTAAGCAATCACTTATATTATCGCAATCCAGTTTTTGGCTATCTCCTTGTGACCAACACGAAAGTTTGTTGCAATTTTGTGTTTCTCTAGGTGGCTTCGAATAGGTCACACTATCGGCGATGTTGCAACACAAGCCGATAGCGGCCCAAGACAATTTTTTTGTGCATCCACATGTATGGATGCAATTAAAAATTTAGGCTATCTCCTCATATTCGATACGAATGTCTAATGCATTTTTGTGTTGCTCTAGGTGGACGCAATCAGGACATAATATTGGCGATCTCAAGGTATACACCGCTAACGGCATAGAACAATTTCTTAAGCAATCACTTATATTATCGCAATCCAGTTTTTGGCTATCTCCTTGTGACCAACACGAAAGTTTGTTGCAATTTTGTGTTTCTCTAGGTGGTTTCGAATAGGTCACACTATCGGCGATGTTGCAGCACAAGCCGATAGCGGCCCAAGACAATTTTTTTGTGCATCCACATGTATGGATGCAATTAAAAATTTAGGCTATCTCCTCATATTCGATACGAATGTCTAATGCATTTTTGTGTTGCTCTAGGTGGATGCAATCAGGACATAATATTGGCGATCTCAAGGTATACACCGCTAACGGCATAGAACAATTTCTTAAGCAATCACTTATATTATCGCAATCCAGTTTTTGGCTATCTCCTTGTGACCAACACGAAGGTTTGGTGCAATTCTGCGTTGCTCTAGGTGGGTTCGAATAGGTCACACTATCGGCGATGTCGCAACGTAAACCGTTAGCGGCACAACACAATTTTTTTGTGCAGCCACATGTACAGATGCAATCAAAATTTAGGCTATCTCCTCATATTCGATACGAATGTCTAATGCATTTTTGTGTTGCTTTAGGTGGACGCAATCAGGACATAATATTGGCAATCTCAAGGTATACACCGCTAACGGCATAGAACAATTTCTTAAGCAATCACTTATATTATCGCAATCCAGTTTTGGCTATCTCCTTGTGACCAACACGAAGGTTTGGTGCAATTCTGCGTTGCTCTAGGTGGGTTCGAATAGGTCACACTATCGGCGATGTCGCAACACAAGCCGATAGCGGCCCAAGACAATTTTTTTGTGCAGCCACATGTATGGATGCAATTAAAAATTTAGGCTATCTCCTCATATTCGATACGAATGTCTAATGCATTTTGTGTTGCTCTAGGTGGACGCAATCAGGACATAATATTGGCAATCTCAAGGTATACACCGCTAACGGCATAGAACAATTTCTTAAGCAATCACTTATATTATCGCAATCCAGTTTTTGGCTATCTCCTTGTGACCAACACGAAAGTTTGTTGCAATTTTGTGTTTCTCTAGGTGGTTTCGAATAGGTCACACTATCGGCGATGTTGCAACACAAACCGTTAGCGGCACAACACAATTTTTTTGTGCATCCACATGTATGGATGCAATTAAAAATTTAGGCTATCTCCTCATATTCGATACGAATGTCTAATGCATTTTTGTGTTGCTCTAGGTGGACGCAATCAGGACATAATATTGGCGATCTCAAGGTATACACCGCTAACGGCATAGAACAATTTCTTAAGCAATCACTTATATTATCGCAATCCAGTTTTTGGCTATCTCCTTGTGACCAACACGAAAGTTTGTTGCAATTTTGTGTTTCTCTAGGTGGCTTCGAATAGGTCACACTATCGGCGATGTTGCAACACAAGCCGTTAGCGGCCCAAGACAATTTTTTTGTGCATCCACATGTATGGATGCAATTAAAAATTTAGGCTATCTCCTCATATTCGATACGAATGTCTAATGCATTTTTGTGTTGCTCTAGGTGGATGCAATCAGGACATAATATTGGCGATCTCAAGGTATACACCGCTAACGGCATAGAACAATTTCTTAAGCAATCACTTATATTATCGCAATCCAGTTTTTGGCTATCTCCTTGTGACCAACACGAAAGTTTGTTGCAATTTTGTGTTTCTCTAGGTGGCTTCGAATAGGTCACACTATCGGCGATGTTGCAACACAAGCCGATAGCGGCCCAAGACAAATTTTTTTGTGCATCCACATGTATGGATGCAATTAAAAATTTAGGCTATCTCCTCATATTCGATACGAATGTCTAATGCATTTTTGTGTTGCTCTAGGTGGATGCAATCAGGACATAATATTGGCGATCTCAAGGTATACACCGCTAACGGCATAGAACAATTTCTTAAGCAATCACTTATATTATCGCAATCCAGTTTTTGGCTATCTCCTTGTGACCAACACGAAAGTTTGTTGCAATTTTGTGTTTCTCTAGGTGGCTTCGAATAGGTCACACTATCGGCGATGTTGCAACACAAGCCGATAGCGGCCCAAGACAATTTTTTTGTGCATCCACATGTATGGATGCAATTAAAAATTTAGGCTATCTCCTCATATTCGATACGAATGTCTAATGCATTTTTGTGTTGCTCTAGGTGGATGCAATCAGGACATAATATTGGCGATCTCAAGGTATACACCGCTAACGGCATAGAACAATTTCTTAAGCAATCACTTATATTATCGCAATCCAGTTTTTGGCTATCTCCTTGTGACCAACACGAAAGTTTGTTGCAATTTTGTGTTTCTCTAGGTGGCTTCGAATAGGTCACACTATCGGCGATGTTGCAACACAAACCGTTAGCGGCACAACACAATTTTTTTGTGCAGCCACATGTATGGATGCAATTAAAAATTTAGGCTATCTCCTCATATTCGATACGAATGTCTAATGCATTTTTGTGTTGCTCTAGGTGGATGCAATCAGGACATAATATTGGCGATCTCAAGGTATACACCGCTAACGGCATAGAACAATTTCTTAAGCAATCACTTATATTATCGCAATCCAGTTTTTGGCTATCTCCTTGTGACCAACACGAAAGTTTGTTGCAATTTTGTGTTTCTCTAGGTGGCTTCGAATAGGTCACACTATCGGCGATGTTGCAACACAAGCCGATAGCGGCCCAAGACAAATTTTTTTGTGCATCCACATGTATGGATGCAATTAAAAATTTAGGCTATCTCCTCATATTCGATACGAATGTCTAATGCATTTTTGTGTTGCTCTAGGTGGATGCAATCAGGACATAATATTGGCGATCTCAAGGTATACACCGCTAACGGCATAGAACAATTTCTTAAGCAATCACTTATATTATCGCAATCCAGTTTTTGGCTATCTCCTTGTGACCAACACGAAAGTTTGTTGCAATTTTGTGTTTCTCTAGGTGGCTTCGAATAGGTCACACTATCGGCGATGTTGCAACACAAGCCGATAGCGGCCCAAGACAATTTTTTTGTGCAGCCACATGTATGGATGCAATTAAAAATTTAGGCTATCTCCTCATATTCGATACGAATGTCTAATGCATTTTTGTGTTGCTCTAGGTGGATGCAATCAGGACATAATATTGGCGATCTCAAGGTATACACCGCTAACGGCATAGAACAATTTCTTAAGCAATCACTTATATTATCGCAATCCAGTTTTTGGCTATCTCCTTGTGACCAACACGAAAGTTTGTTGCAATTTTGTGTTTCTCTAGGTGGCTTCGAATAGGTCACACTATCGGCGATGTTGCAACACAAGCCGATAGCGGCCCAAGACAAATTTTTTTGTGCATCCACATGTATGGATGCAATTAAAAATTTAGGCTATCTCCTCATATTCGATACGAATGTCTAATGCATTTTTGTGTTGCTCTAGGTGGATGCAATCAGGACATAATATTGGCGATCTCAAGGTATACACCGCTAACGGCATAGAACAATTTCTTAAGCAATCACTTATATTATCGCAATCCAGTTTTGGCTATCTCCTTGTGACCAACACGAAGGTTTGGTGCAATTCTGCGTTGCTCTAGGTGGGTTCGAATAGGTCACACTATCGGCGATGTCGCAACACAAGCCGATAGCGGCACAACACAATTTTTTTGTGCAGCCACATGTATGGATGCAATTAAAAATTTAGGCTATCTCCTCATATTCGATACGAATGTCTAATGCATTTTTGTGTTGCTCTAGGTGGATGCAATCAGGACATAATATTGGCGATCTCAAGGTATACACCGCTAACGGCATAGAACAATTTCTTAAGCAATCACTTATATTATCGCAATCCAGTTTTTGGCTATCTCCTTGTGACCAACACGAAAGTTTGTTGCAATTTTGTGTTTCTCTAGGTGGCTTCGAATAGGTCACACTATCGGCGATGTTGCAACACAAGCCGATAGCGGCCCAAGACAATTTTTTGTGCATCCACATGTATGGATGCAATTAAAAATTTAGGCTATCTCCTCATATTCGATACGAATGTCTAATGCATTTTGTGTTGCTCTAGGTGGACGCAATCAGGACATAATATTGGCAATCTCAAGGTATACACCGCTAACGGCATAGAACAATTTCTTAAGCAATCACTTATATTATCGCAATCCAGTTTTTGGCTATCTCCTTGTGACCAACACGAAGGTTTGGTGCAATTCTGTGTTGCTCTAGGTGGGTTCGAATAGGTCACACTATCGGCGATGTCGCAACGTAAACCGTTAGCGGCACAACACAATTTTTTTGTGCATCCACATGTATGGATGCAATTAAAAATTTAGGCTATCTCCTCATATTCGATACGAATGTCTAATGCATTTTTGTGTTGCTCTAGGTGGATGCAATCAGGACATAATATTGGCGATCTCAAGGTATACACCGCTAACGGCATAGAACAATTTCTTGAGCAATCACTTATATTATCGCAATCCAGTTTTTGGCTATCTCCTTGTGACCAACACGAAAGTTTGTTGCAATTTTGTGTTTCTCTAGGTGGCTTCGAATAGGTCACACTATCGGCGATGTTGCAACACAAGCCGATAGCGGCCCAAGACAAATTTTTTTGTGCATCCACATGTATGGATGCAATTAAAAATTTAGGCTATCTCCTCATATTCGATACGAATGTCTAATGCATTTTTGTGTTGCTCTAGGTGGATGCAATCAGGACATAATATTGGCGATCTCAAGGTATACACCGTTAACGGCATAGAACAATTTCTTAAGCAATCACTTATATTATCGCAATCCAGTTTTTGGCTATCTCCTTGTGACCAACACGAAAGTTTGTTGCAATTTTGTGTTTCTCTAGGTGGCTTCGAATAGGTCACACTATCGGCGATGTTGCAACACAAGCCGATAGCGGCCCAAGACAAACTTTTTTGTGCATCCACATGTATGGATGCAATTAAAAATTTAGGCTATCTCCTCATGTTCGATACGAATGTCTAATGCATTTTTGTGTTGCTCTAGGTGGATGCAATCAGGACATAATGTTGTCGATCTCACGATATACACCGCTAACGGCATAGAACAATTTCTTAAGCAATCACTTATATTATCGCAATCCAGTTTTTGGCTATCTCTTTGTGACCAAAACGAAATTTTGTTGCAATTTTGTGTTTCTCTAGGTGGCTTCGAATAGGTCACACTTTCGGCGACGTCGCAACACAAGCCGATAGCGGTCCAAGACAAATTTTTTTGTGCATCCACATGTATGGATGCAATTAAAAATTTCGACTATCTCCTCATGTTCGATACGAATGTCTAATGCATTTTTGTGTTGCTCTAGGTGGATGCAATCAGGACATAATATTGGCGATCTCAAGGTATACACCGTTAACGGCATAGAACAATTTCTTAAGCAATCACTTATATTATCCCAAATCCAGTTTTCGGCTATGACCTTGTGACCAACACGAAAGTTTGTTGCAATTTTGTGTTTCTCTAGGTGGCTTCGAATAGGTCACACTTTCGGCGACGTCGCAACACAAGCCGATAGCGGTCCAAGACAATTTTTTTGTGCATCCACATGTATGGATGCAATTAAAAATTTCGACTATCCCCTCATGTTCGATACGAATGTCTAATGCATTTTTGTGTTGCTCTAGGCGGATGCAATCAGGACATAATGTTGTCGATCTCACGATACACACCGCTAACGGCATAGAACAATTTCTTAAGCAATCACTTATATTATCGCAATCCAGTTTTTGGCTATCTCCTTGTGACCAACACGAAAGTTTGTTGCAAATTTGTGTTTCTCTAGGTGGCTTCGAATAGGTCACACTATCGGCGATGTTGCAACACAAGCCGATAGCGGCCCAAGACAAACTTTTTTGTGCATCCACATGTATGGATGCAATTAAAAATTTCGACTATCTCCTCATGTTCGATACGAATGTCTAATGCATTTTTGTGTTGCTCTAGGTGGATGCAATCAGGACATATTATTGGCGATCTCAAGGTATACACCGCTAACGGCATAGAACAATTTCTTAAGCAATCACTTATATTATCGCAATCCAGTTTTCGGCTATGACCTTGTGACCAACACGAAAGTTTGTTGCAATTTTGTGTTTCTCTAGGTGGCTTCGAATAGGTCACACTATCGCCGACGTCGCAACACAAGCCGATAGCGGTCCAAGACAAATTTTTTAGTGCATCCACATGTATGGATTCAATTAAAAATTTCGGCTATCTCCTCATGGCCGAAACGAATGTCTCGTACATTTTTGTGTTGCTCTAGGCGGATGCAATCAGGACATAATGTTGTCGATCTCACGATACACACCGCTAACGGCATAGAACAATTTCTTAAGCAATCACTTATATTATCGCAATCCAGTTTTTGGCTATCTCCTTGTGACCAACACGAAAGTTTGTTGCAAATTTGTGTTTCTCTAGGTGGCTTCGAATAGGTCACACTATCGGCGATGTTGCAACACAAGCCGATAGCGGCCCAAGACAAATTTTTTTGTGCATCCACATGTATGGATGCAATTAAAAATTTAGGCTATCTCCTCATGTTCGATACGAATGTCTAATGCATTTTTGTGTTGCTCTAGGTGGATGCAATCAGGACATAATATTGGCGATCCCAAGGTATACACCGTTAACGGCATAGAACAATTTCTTAAGCAATCACTTATATTATCGCAATCCAGTTTTCGGCTATGACCTTGTGACCAACACGAAAGTTTGTTGCAATTTTGTGTTTCTCTAGGTGGCTTCGAATAGGTCACACTTTCGGCGACGTCGCAACACAAGCCGATAGCGGTCCAAGACAAATTTTTTTGTGCATCCACATGTATGGATGCAATTAAAAATTTCGACTATCTCCTCATGTTCGATACGAATGTCTAATGCATTTTTGTGTTGCTCTAGGTGGATGCAATCAGGACATAATGTTGTCGATCTCACGATACACACCGCTAACGGCATAGAACAATTTCTTAAGCAATCACTTATATTATCGCAATCCAGTTTTTGGCTATCTCCTTGTGACCAACACGAAAGTTTGTTGCAAATTTGTGTTTCTCTAGGTGGCTTCGAATAGGTCACACTATCGGCGATGTTGCAACACAAGCCGATAGCGGCCCAAGACAATTTTTTTGTGCATCCACATGTATGGATGCAATTAAAAATTTAGGCTATCTCCTCATGTTCGATACGAATGTCTAATGCATTTTTGTGTTGCTCTAGGTGGACGCAATCAGGACATAATATTGGCGATCCCAAGGTATACACCGCTAACGGCATAGAACAATTTCTTAAGCAATCACTTATATTATCGCAATCCAGTTTTCGGCTATGACCTTGTGACCAACACGAAAGTTTGTTGCAATTTTGTGTTTCTCTAGGTGGCTTCGAATAGGTCACACTTTCGGCGACGTCGCAACACAAGCCGATAGCGGTCCAAGACAAATTTTTTGTGCATCCACATGTATGGATGCAATTAAAAATTTCGACTATCTCCTCATGTTCGATACGAATGTCTAATGCATTTTTGTGTTGCTCTAGGTGGATGCAATCAGGACATAATATTGGCGATCCCAAGGTATACACCGTTAACGGCATAGAACAATTTCTTAAGCAATCACTTATATTATCGCAATCCAGTTTTCGGCTATGACCTTGTGACCAACACGAAAGTTTGTTGCAATTTTGTGTTTCTCTAGGTGGCTTCGAATAGGTCACACTATCGCCGACGTCGCAACACAAGCCGATAGCGGTCCAAGACAAATTTTTTAGTGCATCCACATGTATGGATTCAATTAAAAATTTCGGCTATCTCCTCATGGCTGAAACGAATGTCTCGTACATTTTTGTGTTGCTCTAGGCGGATGCAATCAGGACATAATGTAGTAGATCTCACGATACACACCGCTAACGGCATAGAACAATTTTATTAGCAATCACTTATATTATCGCAATCCAGTTTTTGGCTATCTCTTTGTGACCAAAACGAAATTTTGTTGCAATTTTGTGTTTCTCTAGGTGGCTTCGAATAGGTCACACTTTCGGCGACGTCGCAACACAAGCCGATAGCGGTCCAAGACAAATTTTTTTGTGCATCCACATGTATGGATGCAATTAAAAATTTCGACTATCTCCTCATGTTCGATACGAATGTCTAATGCATTTTTGTGTTGCTCTAGGTGGATGCAATCAGGACATAATATTGGCGATCTCAAGGTATACACCGCTAACGGCATAGAACAATTTCTTAAGCAATCACTTATATTATCGCAATCCAGTTTTCGGCTATGACCTTGTGACCAACACGAAAGTTTGTTGCAATTTTGTGTTTCTCTAGGTGGCTTCGAATAGGTCACACTATCGCCGACGTCGCAACACAAGCCGATAGCGGTCCAAGACAAATTTTTTGTGCATCCACATGTATGGATGCAATTAAAAATTTCGGCTATCTCCTCATGGCTGAAACGAATGTCTAATGCATTTTGTGTTGCTCTAGGCGGATGCAATCAGGACATAATATTGGCGATCTCACGATACACACCGCTAACGGCATAGAACAATTTTATTAGCAATCACTTATATTATCGCAATCCAGTTTTTGGCTATCTCCTTGTGACCAAAACGAAAGTTTGTTGCAATTTTGTGTTTCTCTAGGTGGCTTCGAATAGGTCACACTTTCGGCGACGTCGCAACACAAGCCGATAGCGGTCCAAGACAAATTTTTTGTGCATCCACATGTATGGATGCAATTAAAAATTTCGACTATCTCCTCATGTTCGATACGAATGTCTAATGCATTTTGTGTTGCTCTAGGTGGACGCAATCAGGACATAATATTGGCGATCTCAAGGTATACACCGTTAACGGCATAGAACAATTTCTTAAGCAATCACTTATATTATCCCAAATGCAGTTTTCGGCTATGACCTTGTGACCAACACGAAAGTTTGTTGCAATTTTGTGTTTCTCTAGGTGGCTTCGAATAGGTCACACTTTCGGCGACGTCGCAACACAAGCCGATAGCGGTCCAAGACAAATTTTTTTGTGCATCCACATGTATGGATGCAATTAAAAATTTCGACTATCCCCTCATGTTCGATACGAATGTCTAATGCATTTTTGTGTTGCTCTAGGTGGATGCAATCAGGACATAATATTGGCGATCTCAAGGTATACACCGCTAACGGCATAGAACAATTTCTTAAGCAATCACTTATATTATCGCAATCCAGTTTTCGGCTATGACCTTGTGATCAACACGAAAGTTTGTTGCAATTTTGTGTTTCTCTAGGTGGCTTCGAATAGGTCACACTTTCGGCGACGTCGCAACACAAGCCGATAGCGGTCCAAGACAATTTTTTGTGCATCCACATGTATGGATGCAATTAAAAATTTTGACTATCTCCTCATGTTCGATACGAATGTCTAATGCATTTTTGTGTTGCTCTAGGTGGATGCAATCAGGACATAATATTGGCGATCTCAAGGTATACACCGCTAACGGCATAGAACAATTTCTTAAGCAATCACTTATATTATCGCAATCCAGTTTTCGGCTATGACCTTGTGACCAACACGAAAGTTTGTTGCAATTTTGTGTTTCTCTAGGTGGCTTCGAATAGGTCACACTATCGCCGACGTCGCAACACAAGCCGATAGCGGTCCAAGACAAATTTTTTAGTGCATCCACATGTATGGATTCAATTAAAAATTTCGGCTATCTCCTCATGGCTGAAACGAATGTCTCGTACATTTTTGTGTTGCTCTAGGCGGATGCAATCAGGACATAATGTTGTCGATCTCACGATACACACCGCTAACGGCATAGAACAATTTTATTAGCAATCACTTATATTATCGCAATCCAGTTTTTGGCTATCTCTTTGTGACCAAAACGAAATTTTGTTGCAATTTTGTGTTTCTCTAGGTGGCTTCGAATAGGTCACACTTTCGGCGACGTCGCAACACAAGCCGATAGCGGTCCAAGACAAATTTTTTTGTGCATCCACATGTATGGATGCAATTAAAAATTTCGACTATCTCCTCATGTTCGATACGAATGTCTAATGCATTTTTGTGTTGCTCTAGGTGGATGCAATCAGGACATAATATTGGCGATCTCAAGGTATACACCGTTAACGGCATAGAACAATTTCTTAAGCAATCACTTATATTATCCCGCAAATGCAGTTTTCGGCTATGACCTTGTGACCAACACGAAAGTTTGTTGCAATTTTGTGTTTCTCTAGGTGGCTTCGAATAGGTCACACTTTCGGCGACGTCGCAACACAAGCCGATAGCGGTCCAAGACAAATTTTTTTGTGCATCCACATGTATGGATGCAATTAAAAATTTCGACTATCCCCTCATGTTCGATACGAATGTCTAATGCATTTTTGTGTTGCTCTAGGCGGATGCAATCAGGACATAATGTTGGCGATCTCAAGGTATACACCGCTAACGGCATAGAACAATTTCTTAAGCAATCACTTATATTATCGCAATCCAGTTTTCGGCTATGACCTTGTGACCAACACGAAAGTTTGTTGCAATTTTGTGTTTCTCTAGGTGGCTTCGAATAGGTCACACTTTCGGCGACGTCGCAACACAAGCCGATAGCGGTCCAAGACAAATTTTTTGTGCATCCACATGTATGGATGCAATTAAAAATTTTGACTATCTCCTCATGTTCGATACGAATGTCTAATGCATTTTTGTGTTGCTCTAGGTGGATGCAATCAGGACATAATATTGGCGATCTCAAGGTATACACCGCTAACGGCATAGAACAATTTCTTAAGCAATCACTTATATTATCGCAATCCAGTTTTCGGCTATGACCTTGTGACCAACACGAAAGTTTGTTGCAATTTTGTGTTTCTCTAGGTGGCTTCGAATAGGTCACACTATCGCCGACGTCGCAACACAAGCCGATAGCGGTCCAAGACAAATTTTTTAGTGCATCCACATGTATGGATTCAATTAAAAATTTCGGCTATCTCCTCATGGCTGAAACGAATGTCTCGTACATTTTTGTGTTGCTCTAGGCGGATGCAATCAGGACATAATATTGGCGATCTCAAGGTATACACCGTTAACGGCATAGAACAATTTCTTAAGCAATCACTCATATTATCCCAAATGCAGTTTTCGGCTATGACCTTGTGACCAACACGAAAGTTTGTTGCAATTTTGTGTTTCTCTAGGTGGCTTCGAATAGGTCACACTTTCGGCGACGTCGCAACACAAGCCGATAGCGGTCCAAGACAAATTTTTTTGTGCATCCACATGTATGGATGCAATTAAAAATTTCGACTATCCCTCATGTTCGATACGAATGTCTAATGCATTTTGTGTTGCTCTAGGCGGATGCAATCAGGACATAATGTTGGCGATCTCAAGGTATACACCGCTAACGGCATAGAACAATTTCTTAAGCAATCACTTATATTATCGCAATCCAGTTTTCGGCTATGACCTTGTGACCAACACGAAAGTTTGTTGCAATTTTGTGTTTCTCTAGGTGGCTTCGAATAGGTCACACTTTCGGCGACGTCGCAACACAAGCCGATAGCGGTCCAAGACAAATTTTTTGTGCATCCACATGTATGGATGCAATTAAAAATTTGACTATCTCCTCATGTTCGATACGAATGTCTAATGCATTTTTGTGTTGCTCTAGGTGGATGCAATCAGGACATAATATTGGCGATCTCAAGGTATACACCGCTAACGGCATAGAACAATTTCTTAAGCAATCACTTATATTATCGCAATCCAGTTTTCGGCTATGACCTTGTGACCAACACGAAAGTTTGTTGCAATTTTGTGTTTCTCTAGGTGGCTTCGAATAGGTCACACTATCGCCGACGTCGCAACACAAGCCGATAGCGGTCCAAGACAAATTTTTTAGTGCATCCACATGTATGGATTCAATTAAAAATTTCGGCTATCTCCTCATGGCTGAAACGAATGTCTCGTACATTTTTGTGTTGCTCTAGGCGGATGCAATCAGGACATAATATTGGCGATCTCAAGGTATACACCGTTAACGGCATAGAACAATTTCTTAAGCAATCACTCATATTATCCCAAATGCAGTTTTCGGCTATGACCTTGTGACCAACACGAAAGTTTGTTGCAATTTTGTGTTTCTCTAGGTGGCTTCGAATAGGTCACACTTTCGGCGACGTCGCAACACAAGCCGATAGCGGTCCAAGACAAATTTTTTTGTGCATCCACATGTATGGATGCAATTAAAAATTTCGACTATCCCCTCATGTTCGATACGAATGTCTAATGCATTTTTGTGTTGCTCTAGGCGGATGCAATCAGGACATAATGTTGGCGATCTCAAGGTATACACCGCTAACGGCATAGAACAATTTCTTAAGCAATCACTTATATTATCGCAATCCAGTTTTCGGCTATGACCTTGTGACCAACACGAAAGTTTGTTGCAATTTTGTGTTTCTCTAGGTGGCTTCGAATAGGTCACACTTTCGGCGACGTCGCAACACAAGCCGATAGCGGTCCAAGACAAATTTTTTTGTGCATCCACATGTATGGATGCAATTAAAAATTTTGACTATCTCCTCATGTTCGATACGAATGTCTAATGCATTTTTGTGTTGCTCTAGGTGGATGCAATCAGGACATAATATTGGCGATCTCAAGGTATACACCGCTAACGGCATAGAACAATTTCTTAAGCAATCACTTATATTATCGCAATCCAGTTTTCGGCTATGACCTTGTGACCAACACGAAAGTTTGTTGCAATTTTGTGTTTCTCTAGGTGGCTTCGAATAGGTCACACTATCGCCGACGTCGCAACACAAGCCGATAGCGGTCCAAGACAAATTTTTTAGTGCATCCACATGTATGGATTCAATTAAAAATTTCGGCTATCTCCTCATGGCTGAAACGAATGTCTCGTACATTTTTGTGTTGCTCTAGGCGGATGCAATCAGGACATAATGTTGTCGATCTCACGATACACACCGCTAACGGCATAGAACAATTTTATTAGCAATCACTTATATTATCGCAATCCAGTTTTTGGCTATCTCTTGTGACCAAACGAAATTTTGTTGCAATTTTGTGTTTCTCTAGGTGGCTTCGAATAGGTCACACTTTCGGCGACGTCGCAACACAAGCCGATAGCGGTCCAAGACAAATTTTTTTGTGCATCCACATGTATGGATGCAATTAAAAATTTCGACTATCCCTCATGTTCGATACGAATGTCTAATGCATTTTTGTGTTGCTCTAGGTGGATGCAATCAGGACATAATATTGGCGATCTCAAGGTATACACCGCTAACGGCATAGAACAATTTCTTAAGCAATCACTTATATTATCGCAATCCAGTTTTCGGCTATGACCTTGTGACCAACACGAAAGTTTGTTGCAATTTTGTGTTTCTCTAGGTGGCTTCGAATAGGTCACACTATCGCCGACGTCGCAACACAAGCCGATAGCGGTCCAAGACAAACTTTTTAGTGCATCCACATGTATGGATTCAATTAAAAATTTTGGCTATCTCCTCATGCCTGAAACGAATGTCTCGTACATTTTTGTGTTGCTCTAGGCGGATGCAATCAGGACATAATGTTGTCGATCTCACGATACACACCGCTAACGGCATAGAACAATTTTTTTAGCAATCACTTATATTATCGCAATCCAGTTTTTGGCTATCTCCTTGTGACCAACACGAAAGTTTGTTGCAATTTTGTGTTTCTCTAGGTGGCTTCGAATAGGTCACACTTTCGGCGACGTCGCAACACAAGCCGATAGCGGCCCAAGACAATTTTTTTGTGCATCCACATGGATGGATGCAATTAAAAATTTCGACTATCTCCTCATGTTCGATACGAATGTCTAATGCATTTTGTGTTGCTCTAGGTGGATGCAATCAGGACATAATATTGGCGATCTCAAGGTATACACCGTTAACGGCATAGAACAATTTCTTAAGCAATCACTTATATTATCTTAAATGCAGTTTTCGGCTATGACCTTGTGACCAACACGAAAGTTTGTTGCAATTTTGTGTTTCTCTAGGTGGCTTCGAATAGGTCACACTTTCGGCGACGTCGCAACACAAGCCGATAGCGGTCCAAGACAAATTTTTTTGTGCATCCACATGTATGGATGCAATTAAAAATTTCGACTATCCCCTCATGTTCGATACGAATGTCTAATGCATTTTTGTGTTGCTCTAGGCGGATGCAATCAGGACATAATGTTGGCGATCTCAAGGTATACACCGCTAACGGCATAGAACAATTTCTTAAGCAATCACTTATATTATCGCAATCCAGTTTTCGGCTATGACCTTGTGACCAACACGAAAGTTTGTTGCAATTTTGTGTTTCTCTAGGTGGCTTCGAATAGGTCACACTTTCGGCGACGTCGCAACACAAGCCGATAGCGGTCCAAGACAAATTTTTTTGTGCATCCACATGTATGGATGCAATTAAAAATTTCGACTATCTCCTCATGTTCGATACGAATGTCTAATGCATTTTTGTGTTGCTCTAGGTGGATGCAATCAGGACATAATATTGGCGATCTCAAGGTATACACCGTTAACGGCATAGAACAATTTCTTAAGCAATCACTTATATTATCTTAAATGCAGTTTTCGGCTATGACCTTGTGACCAACACGAAAGTTTGTTGCAATTTTGTGTTTCTCTAGGTGGCTTCGAATAGGTCACACTTTCGGCGACGTCGCAACACAAGCCGATAGCGGTCCAAGACAATTTTTTGTGCATCCACATGTATGGATGCAATTAAAAATTTCGACTATCCCCTCATGTTCGATACGAATGTCTAATGCATTTTGTGTTGCTCTAGGTGGATGCAATCAGGACATAATATTGGCGATCTCAAGGTATACACCGCTAACGGCATAGAACAATTTCTTAAGCAATCACTTATATTATCGCAATCCAGTTTTCGGCTATGACCTTGTGACCAACACGAAAGTTTTTTGCAATTTTGTGTTTCTCTAGGTGGCTTCGAATAGGTCACACTTTCGGCGACGTCGCAACACAAGCCGATAGCGGTCCAAGACAAATTTTTTGTGCATCCACATGTATGGATGCAATTAAAAATTTGACTATCTCCTCATGTTCGATACGAATGTCTAATGCATTTTGTGTTGCTCTAGGTGGACGCAATCAGGACATAATATTGGCAATCTCAAGGTATACACCGCTAACGGCATAGAACAATTTCTTAAGCAATCACTTATATTATCGCAATCCAGTTTTCGGCTATGACCTTGTGACCAACACGAAAGTTTGTTGCAATTTTGTGTTTCTCTAGGTGGCTTCGAATAGGTCACACTATCGCCGACGTCGCAACACAAGCCGATAGCGGTCCAAGACAAATTTTTAGTGCATCCACATGTATGGATTCAATTAAAATTTCGGCTATCTCCTCATGGCTGAAACGAATGTCTCGTACATTTTGTGTTGCTCTAGGCGGATGCAATCAGGACATAATGTTGTCGATCTCACGATACACACCGCTAACGGCATAGAACAATTTCTTAAGCAATCACTTATATTATCGCAATCCAGTTTTTGGCTATCTCCTTGTGACCAACACGAAAGTTTCTTGCAAATTTGTGTTTCTCTAGGTGGCTTCGAATAGGTCACACTATCGGCGATGTTGCAACACAAGCCGATAGCGGCCCAAGACAAATTTTTTTGTGCATCCACATGTATGGATGCAATTAAAAATTTAGGCTATCTCCTCATGTTCGATACGAATGTCTAATGCATTTTTGTGTTGCTCTAGGTGGATGCAATCAGGACATAATATTGGCGATCCCAAGGTATACACCGTTAACGGCATAGAACAATTTTATTAGCAATCACTTATATTATCGCAATCCAGTTTTTGGCTATCTCTTTGTGACCAAAACGAAATTTTGTTGCAATTTTGTGTTTCTCTAGGTGGCTTCGAATAGGTCACACTTTCGGCGACGTCGCAACACAAGCCGATAGCGGTCCAAGACAAATTTTTTTGTGCATCCACATGTATGGATGCAATTAAAAATTTCGACTAT
Organism: Paramacrobiotus metropolitanus; assembly: GCF_019649055.1. NCBI lineage: Eukaryota > Metazoa > Tardigrada > Eutardigrada > Parachela > Macrobiotidae > Paramacrobiotus > Paramacrobiotus metropolitanus. Next base: position 377,592 of record NW_026570336.1, on the reverse strand, counting down.
CTCCTCATGTTCGATACGAATGTCTAATGCATTTTTGTGTTGCTCTAGGTGGATGCAATCAGGACATAATATTGGCGATCTCAAGGTATACACCGTTAACGGCATAGAACAATTTCTTAAGCAATCACTTATATTATCCCAAATGCAGTTTTCGGCTATGACCTTGTGACCAACACGAAAGTTTGTTGCAATTTTGTGTTTCTCTAGGTGGCTTCGAATAGGTCACACTTTCGGCGACGTCGCAACACAAGCCGATAGCGGTCCAAGACAAATTTTTTTGTGCATCCACATGTATGGATGCAATTAAAAATTTCGACTATCCCCTCATGTTCGATACGAATGTCTAATGCATTTTTGTGTTGCTCTAGGTGGATGCAATCAGGACATAATATTGGCGATCTCAAGGTATACACCGCTAACGGCATAGAACAATTTCTTAAGCAATCACTTATATTATCGCAATCCAGTTTTCGGCTATGACCTTGTGACCAACACGAAAGTTTGTTGCAATTTTGTGTTTCTCTAGGTGGCTTCGAATAGGTCACACTTTCGGCGACGTCGCAACACAAGCCGATAGCGGTCCAAGACAAATTTTTTTGTGCATCCACATGTATGGATGCAATTAAAAATTTCGACTATCTCCTCATGTTCGATACGAATGTCTAATGCATTTTTGTGTTGCTCTAGGTGGATGCAATCAGGACATAATATTGGCGATCTCAAGGTATACACCGTTAACGGCATAGAACAATTTCTTAAGCAATCACTTATATTATCCCAAATGCAGTTTTCGGCTATGACCTTGTGACCAACACGAAAGTTTGTTGCAATTTTGTGTTTCTCTAGGTGGCTTCGAATAGGTCACACTTTCGGCGACGTCGGAACACAAGCCGATAGCGGTCCAAGACAAATTTTTTTGTGCATCCACATGTATGGATGCAATTAAAAATTTCGACTATCCCTCATGTTCGATACGAATGTCTAATGCATTTTGTGTTGCTCTAGGTGGATGCAATCAGGACATAATATTGGCGATCTCAAGGTATACACCGCTAACGGCATAGAACAATTTCTTAAGCAATCACTTATATTATCGCAATCCAGTTTTCGGCTATGACCTTGTGACCAACACGAAAGTTTGTTGCAATTTTGTGTTTCTCTAGGTGGCTTCGAATAGGTCACACTATCGCCGACGTCGCAACACAAGCCGATAGCGGTCCAAGACAAATTTTTTAGTGCATCCACATGTATGGATTCAATTAAAAATTTCGGCTATCTCCTCATGGCTGAAACGAATGTCTCGTACATTTTTGTGTTGCTCTAGGCGGATGCAATCAGGACATAATGTTGTCGATCTCACGATACACACCGCTAACGGCATAGAACAATTTCTTAAGCAATCACTTATATTATCGCAATCCAGTTTTTGGCTATCTCCTTGTGACCAACACGAAAGTTTGTTGCAATTTTGTGTTTCTCTAGGTGGCTTCGAATAGGTCACACTATCGGCGATGTTGCAACACAAGCCGATAGCGGCCCAAGACAAATTTTTGTGCATCCACATGTATGGATGCAATTAAAAATTTAGGCTATCTCCTCATGTTCGATACGAATGTCTAATGCATTTTTGTGTTGCTCTAGGTGGATGCAATCAGGACATAATATTGGCGATCCCAAGGTATACACCGTTAACGGCATAGAACAATTTCTTAAGCAATCACTTATATTATCGCAATCCAGTTTTCGGCTATGACCTTGTGACCAACACGAAAGTTTGTTGCAATTTTGTGTTTCTCTAGGTGGCTTCGAATAGGTCACACTATCGGCGATGTTGCAACACAAGCCGATAGCGGCCCAAGACAAATTTTTTTGTGCATCCACATGTATGGATGCAATTAAAAATTTAGGCTATCTCCTCATGTTCGATACGAATGTCTAATGCATTTTTGTGTTGCTCTAGGTGGATGCAATCAGGACATAATATTGGCGATCCCAAGGTATACACCGTTAACGGCATAGAACAATTTCTTAAGCAATCACTTATATTATCGCAATCCAGTTTTCGGCTATGACCTTGTGACCAACACGAAAGTTTGTTGCAATTTTGTGTTTCTCTAGGTGGCTTCGAATAGGTCACACTTTCGGCGACGTCGCAACACAAGCCGATAGCGGTCCAAGACAAATTTTTTTGTGCATCCACATGTATGGATGCAATTAAAAATTTCGACTATCTCCTCGTGTTCGATACGAATGTCTAATGCATTTTTGTGTTGCTCTAGGTGGATGCAATCAGGACATAATATTGGCGATCTCAAGGTATACACCGCTAACGGCATAGAACAATTTCTTAAGCAATCACTTATATTATCGCAATCCAGTTTTCGGCTATGACCTTGTGACCAACACGAAAGTTTGTTGCAATTTTGTGTTTCTCTAGGTGGCTTCGAATAGGTCACACTATCGCCGACGTCGCAACACAAGCCGGTAGCGGTCCAAGACAAATTTTTTAGTGCATCCACATGTATGGATTCAATTAAAAATTTCGGCTATCTCCTCATGGCTGAAACGAATGTCTCGTACATTTTTGTGTTGCTCTAGGCGGATGCAATCAGGACATAATGTTGTCGATCTCACGAGACACACCGCTAACGGCATAGAACAATTTTATTAGCAATCACTTATATTATCGCAATCCAGTTTTTGGCTATCTCTTTGTGACCAACACGAAATTTTGTTGCAATTTTGTGTTTCTCTAGGTGGCTTCGAATAGGTCACACTTTCAACGACGTCGCAACACAAGCCGATAGCGGTCCAAGACAAATTTTTTTGTGCATCCACATGTATGGATGCAATTAACGACAAAAATTTATTATCGCAAACAGGCAATATGTGATTTTGCTACTAATTACAACAACCTAATAGATATTTGAAAGCCGTGCGCGATGGTCAGATGGTATTCCCTCATTTCGGCGAAATCTGGAAAACGACCAAAACTTATTAGCGCAAACGGACAGTATGGGATTTAGCTCCTTCATGGCACTTAAGCAAGTATGCTTCAGTGTCAGTTACACGACATTTTAATATGTGTTCTAACGCAGCTCGCGGTGGCAGACGATATTTAACTTTCGTTGCATAACCTGGACAACTATCAAAAATTATAGCGTAGGAGGACATTACGAATTTTCTATGTTTTCGAGATGGTTATTCAAGCCAATTACAGTGTCGGTTTTATAACAACCTAATAGATGTTTGAAAGCCGTGCGCGATGGTCACATGGTAATCCGTCATGTCAGCGAAATCTGGAGAAGGACAAAAATTTATTAGCGCAAACGGACAATATGGGTTTTTGCTCCATTTAAACATTAGAGCAGGTTGGCTTAACTGTAAGCAACACAGCTTTTAAACAGGCGTTTTAATACAGTCCGCGGTGGACAGACGATATTTAATTTTTGTTGCAAAACCTTGACAACTATCAAGAATTATAGGATGGGAGGACATTACGAATTTTCTATGTTTTCGAGATAGTTATTCAAGCCAATTACAGTGTCAGTTTCACAACAATTTAACAGATGTTTGAAATCCGTGCGCCATGGTCAGATGGTAATCCCTCATGTCGGCGAAATCTGGAAAATGGCAAAAATTTATTAGCGCAAACGGACAATATGGGTTTTTGCTCCATTGAAACATTAGAGCAGGTTGGCTTCAGTGTAAGCAACACAGCATTTAAACAGGCGTTTTAATACAGTCCGCGGTGGACAGACGATATTTAATTTTTGTTGCAAAACCTTGACAACTATCAAGAATTATAGGATGGGAGGACATTACGAATTTTCTATGTTTTCGAGATAGTTATTCAAGCCAATTACAGTGTCGGTTTTATAACAACCTAATAGATGTTTGAAAGCCGTGCGCGATGGTCAGATGGTAATCCGTCATGTCAGCGAAATCTGGCGAAGGACAAAAATTTATTAGCGCAAACGGACAATATGGGTTTTTGCTCCTTCATGGCACTTAAGCAAGTATGCTTCAGTGTCCGTTACACTACATTTAAATATGTGTTCTAACGCAGCTCGCGGTGGCAGACGATATTTAAATTTCGTTGCATAACCTGGACAATTACCAAAAATTATAGGATAGGAGGCCATTACGGATTTTCTATGTTTGAGGGATAGTTATGCGAGCCAATTACAGTATCAGTTTAACAACAATTTAACAGACGTTTGAAAGCCGTGCGTGATGGTCAGACGATATTCCCTAATGTCGGCGAAATCTGGAAAACGATAAAAATTTATTGGCGCAAACGAACAAGATGGGTTTTTGTTCCATTGAAACATTAGAGCAGGTTGGCTTTAGTGTAAGCAACACAGCTTTTAAACAGGCGTTTTAACGCAGTCCGCGGTGGACAGACGATATTTAATTTTTGTTGCAAAACCTTGACAAGTATCAAGAATTATAGGATGGGAGGACATTACGAATTTTCTATGTTTTCGAGATAGTTATTCAAGCCAATTACAGTGTCGCAGGTTGGCTTTAGTGTAAGCAACACAGCTTTTAAACAGGCGTTTTAATACAGTCCGCGGTGGACAGACGATATTTAATTTTGGAATCTGGACAACCACAAAAATTTATTAGCACAAACGGACATTATGGATTTTTCCGAACTTGAAGGACATAAGCAAGTTAGCTTCAGTGTCAGTTACTCAACGTAAAGATATGTGTGCTCAAGCAGTTCGCGGTGGCCAGACGGTATTTACTTACGGGTGTAAATTCTAGACAACTATAAAAAATTATAGCGTAGGAGGTAATTAACGGATTTTCTATGTTTTCGAAATAGTTATTCATGCCAATTACAGTGTCAGTTTTACAACAATTTAGTAGATGTTTGAACACGACAAAAATTTATTAACATAAACAGACAATATGGATCTTCGCCATTTTAAGGCACTTAGGCAGGTTAGCGTCTGTTTAAGTTATGCAATACTAAGATAGGTAGTCTAAAGCAGTGCGCGGTGGCATGACGATATTAACTTTCGGGTAATGTCTAGACAACTACAAAAAATTATAGTATAGTAGGACATTACGGATTTTTTATGAGAGAATATCATCTGAACACTGCGCACGGCTTTCAAACATTTATTTAAATGCTGTACAACTGGCACTATAATTGGCTTGATTAACTATCTCGAAAACATAGAAAATCCGTAATGACCTCCTATCCCATAACTCTATTTGTTTGTCCAGGTTTTGAAACCAAAAGCAAATATCGTCTGGCCACCGCGAACCGCTTTAGAACACCCATTAAAATGTTGTGTGACTGACACTAGAGCTAACCTGATTAAGTGCTTCAAAGTTGTAAAAGTCCATATTGTCCGTTTATGCTATTAATTTTTTGCCGTTGTCCAGATTTCGCCGCTTCGAGGTTTTTTCATCTTACCATTGCGCACGGCTGTCGAACATCTATTTAATTTGCTGTACGACTGACACTACAATTAACTTGATTAACTATCTCGAAAACATTGAATCCGTTATTTCCATCTTGTGCTATAATTCTCGATAGCTGTCCAGGTTTTGCAACAAGAAGTAAATATCGCCTGGCCACCACGAACTGTTTTAGAACACCAAAACAAATGTTGTGTAACTGACATTGAAGCTAGCCTGCATAAGTGCTTTAAAGAAGTAAGAACTTATATTGTCCGGTTATGCTAAGAATTTTTTGCATTTGTCCAAATTTCGCTGCCATATTTTCGAGGTGACTAATCGCACTGATCACAGTGTCAGTCATGCAGCAATTAGATAGATGTTCGAAAGCCGTGCGCGATGGTCAGATGATAATACCTCAAGTCGGCGAAATCTAGACAACCACAAAAATTCATTAGCACAAACGGACAATATGGATTTTTGCTCCTTCAAGACACTTAATCAGGTTAGCGTCTGTGTTAGTTGCACAACATTTAAATAGGTGTTCTAGAGCAGTTCTGAAGCAGTTTTAAAGCAGCTAACTTTTCGTTGCCTGGACAACTATCAAAAATTATAGTATAGTAAGGACATTACGGAATTTAAAACCTGTACAACTATCAAGAATTATAGTATAGTAAGGACATTACGGAATTTTTATGAGAGAATATCATTTTTATGAGAGAACATTGCGCACGGCTTTCAAACATCTATTTAAATGCTGTACAACTGACACTATAATTGGATATTTAACTTTCGTTGCATAACCTGGACAACTATCAAAAATTATAGCGTAGGAGGACATTACGAATTTTCTATGTTTTCGAGATGGTTATTCAAGCCAATTACAGTGTCGGTTTTATAACAACCTAATAGATGTTTGAAAGCCGTGCGCGATGGTCACATGGTAATCCGTCATGTCAGCGAAATCTGGAGAAGGACAAAAATTTATTAGCGCAAACGGACAATATGGGTTTTTGCTCCATTTAAACATTAGAGCAGGTTGGCTTAACTGTAAGCAACACAGCTTTTAAACAGGCGTTTTAATACAGTCCGCGGTGGACAGACGATATTTAATTTTTGTTGCAAAACCTTGACAACTATCAAGAATTATAGGATGGGAGGACATTACGAATTTTCTATGTTTTCGAGATAGTTATTCAAGCCAATTACAGTGTCAGTTTCACAACAATTTAACAGATGTTTGAAATCCGTGCGCCATGGTCAGATGGTAATCCCTCATGTCGGCGAAATCTGGAAAATGGCAAAAATTTATTAGCGCAAACGGACAATATGGGTTTTTGCTCCATTAAAACATTAGAGCAGGTTGGCTTCAGTGTAAGCAACACAGCTTTTAAACAGGCGTTTTAATACAGTCCGCGGTGGACAGACGATATTTAATTTTTGTTGCAAAACCTTGACAACTATCAAGAATTATAGGATGGGAGGACATTACGAATTTTCTATGTTTTCGAGATAGTTATTCAAGCCAATTACAGTGTCGGTTTTATAACAACCTAATAGATGTTTGAAAGCCGTGCGCGATGGTCAGATGGTAATCCGTCATGTCAGCGAAATCTGGAGAAGGACAAAAATTTATTAGCGCAAACGGACAATATGGGTTTTTGCTCCTTCATGGCACTTAAGCAAGTATGCTTCAGTGTCCGTTACACTACATTTAAATATGTGTTCTAACGCAGCTCGCGGTGGCAGACGATATTTAAATTTCGTTGCATAACCTGGACAATTACCAAAATTATAGGATAGGAGGCCATTACGGATTTTCTATGTTTGAGGGATAGTTATGCGAGCCAATTACAGTATCAGTTTAACAACAATTTAACAGACGTTTGAAAGCCGTGCGTGATGGTCAGACGATATTCCCTAATGTCGGCGAAATCTGGAAAACGATAAAAATTTATTGGCGCAAACGAACAAGATGGGTTTTTGTTCCATTGAAACATTAGAGCAGGTTGGCTTTAGTGTAAGCAACACAGCTTTTAAACAGGCGTTTTAATACAGTCCGCGGTGGACAGACGATATTTAATTTTTGTTGCAAAACCTTGACAACTATCAAGAATTATAGGATGGGAGGACATTACGAATTTTCTATGTTTTCGAGATAGTTATTCAAGCCAATTACAGTGTCGGTATTATAACAACCTAATAGATGTTTGAAAGCCGTGCGCGATGATCAGATGGTAATCCCTCATGTCAGCGAAATCTGGAGAAGGACAAAAATTTATTAGCGCAAACGGACAATATGGGTTTTTGCTCCTTCATGGCACTTAAGCAAGTATGCTTCAGTGTCCGTTACACTACATTTAAATATGTGTTCTAACGCAGCTCGCGGTGGCAGACGATATTTAAATTTCGTTGCATAACCTGGACAATTACCAAAAATTATAGGATAGGAGGCCATTACGGATTTTCTATGTTTGAGGGATAGTTATGCGAGCCAATTACAGTATCAGTTTAACAACAATTTAACAGACGTTTGAAAGCCGTGCGTGATGGTCAGACGATATTCCCTAATGTCGGCGAAATCTGGAAAACGATAAAAATTTATTGGCGCAAACGAACAAGATGGGTTTTTGTTCCATTGAAACATTAGAGCAGGTTGGCTTTAGTGTAAGCAACACAGCTTTTAAACAGGCGTTTTAATACAGTCCGCGGTGGACAGACGATATTTAATTTTTGTTGCAAAACCTTGACAACTATCAAGAATTATAGGATGGGAGGACATTACGAATTTTCTATGTTTTCGAGATAGTTATTCAAGCCAATTACAGTGTCAGTTTCACAACAATTTAACAGATGTTTGAAATCCGTGCGCCATGGTCAGATGGTAATCCCTCATGTCGGCGAAATCTGGAAAACGACAAAAAAAATTATTAGCGCAAACGGACAATATGGGATTTAGCTCCTTCATGGCACTTAAGCAAGTATGCTTCAGTGTCAGTTACACGACATTTTAATATGTGTTCTAACGCAGCTCGCGGTGGCAGACGATATTTAAATTTCGTTGCATAACCTGGACAATTACCAAAAATTATAGGATAGGAGGCCATTACGGATTTTCTATGTTTGGGGGATAGTTATGCGAGCCAATTACAGTATCAGTTTCACAACAATTTAACAGATGTTTAAAATCCGTGCGCCATGGTCAGATGGTAATCCCTCATGTCGGCGAAATCTGGAAAACGACAAAAATTTATTAGCGCAAACGGACAATATGGGTTTTTGCTCCATTTAAACATTAGAGCAGGTTGGCTTAACTGTAAGCAACACAGCTTTTAAACAGGCGTTTTAATACAGTCCGCGGTGGACAGACGATATTTAATTTTGGAATCTGGACAACCACAAAAATTTATTAGCACAAACGGACATTATGGATTTTTCCGAACTTGAAGGACATAAGCAAGTTAGCTTCAGTGTCAGTTACTCAACGTAAAGATATGTGTGCTCAAGCAGTTCGCGGTGGCCAGACGGTATTTACTTACGGGTGTAAATTCTAGACAACTATAAAAAATTATAGCGTAGGAGGTAATTAACGGATTTTCTATGTTTTCGAAATAGTTATTCATGCCAATTACAGTGTCAGTTTTACAACAATTTAGTAGATGTTTGAACACGACAAAATTTATTAACATAAACAGACAATATGGATCTTCGCCATTTTAAGGCACTTAGGCAGGTTAGCGTCTGTTTAAGTTATGCAATACTAAGATAGGTAGTCTAAAGCAGTGCGCGGTGGCATGACGATATTAACTTTCGGGTAATGTCTAGACAACTACAAAAAATTATAGTATAGTAGGACATTACGGATTTTTTATGAGAGAATATCATCTGAACACTGCGCACGGCTTTCAAACATTTATTTAAATGCTGTACAACTGGCACTATAATTGGCTTGATTAACTATCTCGAAAACATAGAAAATCCGTAATGACCTCCTATCCCATAACTCTATTTGTTTGTCCAGGTTTTGAAACCAAAAGCAAATATCGTCTGGCCACCGCGAACCGCTTTAGAACACCCATTAAAATGTTGTGTGACTGACACTAGAGCTAACCTGATTAAGTGCTTCAAAGTTGTAAAAGTCCATATTGTCCGTTTATGCTATTAATTTTTTGCCGTTGTCCAGATTTCGCCGCTTCGAGGTTTTTTCATCTTACCATTGCGCACGGCTGTCGAACATCTATTTAATTTGCTGTACGACTGACACTACAATTAACTTGATTAACTATCTCGAAAACATTGAAATGCGTTATGTCCATCTTGTGCTATAATTCTCGATAGCTCTCCAGGTTTTGCAACAAAAAGTAAATATCGCCTGGCCACCACGAACTGTTTTAGAACACCAAAACAAATGTTGTGTAACTGACATTGAAGCTAGCCTGCATAAGTGCTTTAAAGAAGTAAGAACTTATATTGTCCGGTTATGCTAAGAATTTTTTGCATTTGTCCAAATTTCGCTGCCATATTTTCGAGGTGACTAATCGCACTGATCACAGTGTCAGTCATGCAGCAATTAGATAGATGTTCGAAAGCCGTGCGCGATGGTCAGATGATAATACCTCAAGTCGGCGAAATCTAGACAACCACAAAAATTCATTAGCACAAACGGACAATATGGATTTTTGCTCCTTCAAGACACTTAATCAGGTTAGCGTCTGTGTCAGTTGCACAACATTTAAATAGGTGTTCTAGAGCAGTTCTGAAGCAGTTTTAAAGCAGCTAACTTTTCGTTGCCTGGACAACTATCAAAAATTATAGTATAGTAAGGACATTACGGAATTTAAAACCTGTACAACTATCAAGAATTATAGTATAGTAAGGACATTACGGAATTTTTATGAGAGAATATCATTTTTATGAGAGAACATTGCGCACGGCTTTCAAACATCTATTTAAATGCTGTACAACTGACACTATAATTGGCTTGATTAACTATCTCGAAAACATAGAAAATCCGTAATGTCCATCCTATCCTATAATTCTTGATAGTTGTCCAGGTTTTGCAACGAAAAGTAAGCCGCTTTAGAACTGCTTTAGAACTGCTTTAGAACACCTATGTAAATGTTGTGTAACTGACACTGAAGCTAACCTGCTTGAGTGCCTTAAAGGAGCAAAAATCCATATTGTCCGTTTGTGCTAATGAATTTTCGTCGTTGTCCAGATTTCGTCGGCATGAGGTATTATCATCTGACCATCGCGCACGGCTTTCGAACATCTATCTATTTGCTGCATGACTGACACTGTGATCAGTGCGATTAGCTACTTCGAAAATGTGGCAGCGAAATTTGGACAACGGCAAAAAAATTCTTAGCATAACCTGACAATATAAGTTCTTACTTCTTTAAAGCACTTATGCAGGCTAGCTTCAATGTCAGTTACACAACATTTGTTTTGGTGTTCTAAAACAGTTCGTGGTGGCCAGGCGATATTTACTTTTTGTTGCAAAACCTGGAGAGCTATCGAGAATTATAGCACAAGATGGACATAACGCATTTCAATGTTTTCGAGATAGTTAATCAAGTTAATTATAATGTCAGTCGTACAGCAAATTAAATAGATGTTCGAAAGCCGTGCGCAATAGTAACATGAAAAAACCTCATGGCGGCGAAATCTGGACAACCGCAAAAAATTAATAGCATAAACGGACAATATGAATTTTAACTCCTTTGAAGCACGTAAGCAGTCCAACTTCAGTGTCAGTTACGCAACGTGTGAATAGGTGTTCTAAAACAGTTCGTGGTGGCCAGACGATATTTACTTTTCTTTGCAAAACCTGGACAACTATCAAGAATTAAAGGATAGAATGGGCATTACGGGTTTTCTATGCTTTCAAGTTACGTCTTCTATGCTTTCAAGACGATCTTCTGAAGCAAATTCACACCAACGCTGCAACTAGACAATAATTCTTAGACTGCGTTACTCGCAGCATTTATATAGGCACAGCCACACGCATGGAAAACGACAAGGTAATTAACACGTCCGAGGGAGAATCTTGCAGCTGGGCGCTGGCCAATAAATCAGACGCGGTGCATTAAGCTGGTGCCGGTGAAGATGATGAAAGGAGGAGGCCGCTCGCTTCTAATTAACCGCTTTATCTTCGATAACGCTCATTAATTCGTGACGCTCGCCGAAACTGCACTGTAAGACACGTCAGGATTTTATTGATTTGCGGGTTAAAACTGGGGAACACAGAAACTGAAACATATGCCGACAGACTGAAAACAACCAGAACAAACGCCCCAAACAACCCCCAAAACAGCCATCAATAAAAGGATAGTGGTGGTATAATGATATTGCTGCGAACGTAGCGATCCAGCGCCGATGATTTCCAACGGCCAGCGGCTTGGACTTCGTGATACGGCACGTTGTTGGCCAGAGCTGAGGACGCGGCTCCGATGCGAAAACTATGAGTATGCACAGAAGGATAATCTGGCAACAACTTCCGGAGCGATTGCTCCAGATATAAGCGCGACAAAACGGTACCGTCAGAAAAAATAAAAAAATGCCGATAGTGGGGTACTGAAAACACGAACTGAAATAAATTCTGAATACGCCCGAACGGGGCATACGGATCGTCCGGTAGATTTCAAAGAGATAGTGTAACCACACCCAAACTGATCAGTCTTCGAACTGGGGATATTAAGCATAACTTGAACACCATCATAAAACACATGGCGCAACTGGATAAAATGGCTGTAATAAACAGACGAAACAGCAAATTCGGAGACACGTAAAAACCCGAAATACGCAAAACAAAAGGGGCACGACAATAATATTTGATCATAATGCGATAACGTGGATGATCGTAGCCGGCATTTGAGAATGCGCATAATGTCCAGAGATACCGGCCGTCTACTGTCGACTGCCACTGGAAGTAGCCGCTGATAACCTTTTAAAGCATGGGATATGCGAACTGATGAAGATGGATCAATACTGCCGTGCTCAACAGCGAAATTCGAAATAGCGGCTAAATAGGTTTTAACAGAGGCAAACTTCAGACCGCGACGAAAAAGATGTGCAATGAAATTCAACACGACAACTTCAGAAATGACAATTTGATCCAATGGTGAGCCAACAAAACGCGCGAACTGCTTCACAGCCGACTCATAGGTGCGGCGCGTAGACGCTGAGATATGATGGTGCATTAACTGCCAGGCGGTTGCATCTGTAAAAGGTCATGCCAACAATTAGGAATGCAAACCGGAGTAAGAGAAGCAGACGGTGCCAGTTTACGAAATCGTTCAAACTGCATGCGAGAAAACTTTCAACCGCACCGTCTGTACCAATTTATTTTTCAAAATCGCACCGCAATTTTTTCAAATTGCACCGGTGCACTGGTAAAAAACCGCACCGTTAACAACCCTAATCGGCCCTCACATTACTTAATTTTAATCAATTTTGAGTAGCTTTTGAGTAGTCAGCGAACGGCCACACCGCGCCGGGTGTTATTGTCGATTTCCATACAGCAGTCGGGGCTGGTGAAATATGGGAATATCTGGCCTACCCAAGCTCCTAATGCGTGGAGTCAACCAAAAGAAATCGCTGTGTGCTGCTGATGCGCGGCACGGGTCTACGAGAGGAGATTTGGAGATCTGTGCTGTCAGTTTGTCATCTACTTGAAGCCGATCGCATTTCGATGGAGGTGTACGGCGATGTAAACGTGAAGGACCAACTGCTTGACTATGTTACACAAGTGAGCACTGCGCGGTTACGAATGCTCCCCTAGAGTAACATCAGTGCGTAACTGTAGCAACTCCCATCCGATTCTGTCTTTGCTGCTTTTCTTGTTCTCACGTTATTAGCCATCAACACGGAATAATTCAGCGTGGCATTCTTTCTTGCTGGTCTTAGAATTTTAGTTGGACAGATAACGAGGAGTCTACAGGAAGATGGTGAACGATTAGTGTACGCGTGGAATGTGGATGTGGCGATTAACGGCCTCCTCCAACATGGCTGCGTCATCGGCCTGCAAGAGTCCTCGATGAGCAACGGTTCTCCGCCGCGTTTGATTGTCGACTTCGGAAGCCCACCGAGATTTCCATTGACATAGTATTGCTGGTTCCGTACTGGAAAATCTGGGATTGCTTTACCGCGCGATCAGGCAGCGCGCACGAAGGAGACCCGAGATCGTGTAGAGGGCTACTTGAGCCGACTTCACGACGGCCGCAATCGTCCGTGGAATTAGTATCCAGGGAGAATGCTGATTCCCTTTGCTGCCGCCGCCGGAGATTGCCGCCGCTCAAGCATGTGGCGTCGGTCCAGGTGACGATGGGCGGAAGGTGGCGTCGCGACTTGTTTTGCCACATTCTGATTCTGGATGCCTCTGAAGACCTGTCAAGACGAAACCTGTTGCAGCAGCCCAGCGGACTATTTCCTGGTTCTCTGCAAACCCCCACGATCTGCATCCCCCGTACAAACACGCAGTGCACTGCGCGCTGGACAACGACTGCTGCCGATGAAGTGTTGGACTCTACGAAGAGCGTCATGGATGGCGCTGGCATCCGCATCGACCGTTTGATCGTGTACCGGGGATCCGCGCGACTGCTTGATGTTGGCGTATTGCGATCGTGTGGTTTGGGAGGAATACACCATTACGCTGTTAAACCAGATGGGCGCGCCCACGGATCTTCCCATTCCCGCTGCCGTCTTCAAGCGGGGACACTTCCAGGAATCGCATTGTGTTGACTTGTTGGAAAAGCAAGAGGTGCCGTTGAATGCGCAGCACGGTGTTCGTGCAGGGGCAATCTAGAGTGGGAGGAAGCGATTCAGGTATTGACAGTAAACGGGAATGGAACCAGCGCGGACATTGCTGCATTTCATAATTCATACCGATCTTTTCCGAATTTCGCATACAATAATACCCTGCTATCGGAAATTGTTCCTACACCATACCAGATTTCTGTCCTTTTCTGAGGCTGCAAAGAAGTGTTTTTTTTTTAATTTTAACATATTGTTTTTATTTATAACATATGGAAAAGTCAATGTTAAGTTGTTTATTTTATTTGAGCAATAGAGAATTTACGAGAAGTAAAAGATGAGTTCGGACAATACCCGTTTGCCGAGATATGAAGGGCGGGTGGTCGGAAGTTATTCGCATACGGTACTTATTTGAAATTATTTATGCTCGTATTCGTTCCTATACGAACATAACTGACGGCAAGCAAACAGAACACAATTAAAAATATTGATGAATCGGGGTTGTTGCAGGCCAGTTTTACGAGATTTTAAATGTCGTCTTCCTCGTCCACAAATTTGCCATCCCATTCGGCGTGTTTGCTCTTCACCGACACAGCACGGTGCAGGCCCGCGCTCAAGCTCAGACTTGGACTCGGACTTGGACCAAACTTTGAATTCATAACTTGGACTTCGACTTCCTAACTTCCACTTGGAAACCTGGACTTCTAACTTGGACTTCTCCTTTCAAAAACTTAGTTTGCCTGAGAAACCTAAGAAACCTATGAAACCTAAGAAACCTAAGAAGCCTAAGAAACCTAATAACCCTGAGATACTTATGAAATCCAAGAAAAGTCCAATTTGAAGAGTCCAAGTCCAAGTTTAGAAGTCCCAGTTAATAAGTCCAAGTGTGGTCCGAGTCCAAGTTTTAGTAGTCCAAGTCCGAACTTGAGCACGGGCCCCCAGCAACTGGTTATAAGTGTTCTGAATTGTTTAAAATTTTCCGAAGTGACACCGTTTTGCATTATAACGGTAGGTTATTACGGTGTTATTTATTAACTATTAAGATTTAATTACTTAATAGATGTACTTAATTAACTTACTAATCGGGCAGGAATTTGTGAACTAAATATAACAGTTAATTTTGGTGTTATGCTGTTATTTGTTAGGAAATTACTATAGGCACCCCCTTACACCCTCGTTTATTATAGGCACCCCTTCTCGCACCCCGTAATTTATCGACACCCTTTCTTTTTATCAAATAGAAACACCCTGTCAGTGTATTTTATTGGCACCCTTTAATAGCACATTTCGGATACAGAATTCGAAAATGATTTCATGCACATGCGTCAGTCTCACACAGATACTCGCATACAGACCGGGCGGTGAGGCTGATCTGCTAACTTGGATCTAATGAGGATGGCGTCGTCGGCGGTAATTTTGATGTTTCGTTTCGCAATCGTAATTTCGGATGCCGGTTTTCTGCCGGGTCTTTTTGGACACCAGGTGGCCTTCTCTTTGTCCAGCGACGCAAAATGATGTGACCCGTACAGGGCTTGCACGCAATCCATCCCCGCAGCCATGTCAGAGCGTATTCGTATCACTTCCGCTGCGTCCGGGTTAGAGATTGCTATATCTCCAGGATCAACAAGTCCTGTGAACTTTTTCCCGCATTTACGTTGACAGATATAAGTACTAATCTGCCTCTCCATACTTTTGCGATCGTAGTTACCGTATCTAGGCTCTAACACTACAATTACTTACTGTATAATATGCTATATTTCATAAGGGTGTCTATAAAAAACAGGGTGCACGAAAAAATCAATTAATAAGATAAGGTGCCTTTAATTAACGGGGTGCGGAAAAGGGGTGCCTATAGTAAACGGGGGTTTTTGGGGTGCCTATAGTGTCACCCTATTTATTATTCAGCGTAAATAATTAGATCTAATTAATTTGCTAATTTGAGCAGATATTCGTTAACTAATCAAAGCAGTTAATTGCGGCGCTAATTATCATGAAGCGTAATTTAACAGATTTAATTAATTATTATTGACTTACTAATTGAGCGGAAATTCGTGATGAGCTAATTATAGCAGTTAATTACGGTGTTAATTATTAGTAAGCATAAATTGGTAGATTTAACTAATGAGCTTACTAAATCAAGCGAAAATTTGTTAACTAATTATAACAGTAACCAGTCACGCTTAATCAACACATCAAAATTATTGCACACAAAAAAAACAAATAAACATTAGTCGTTATATTAGATGATTTTCGCAGTTAGTCATGAAGTTGTTTTGTTACGTTGTCCATGGCAGACACAATACGAATGCAACATTCACGATGCTCTCAGAATCTGAGACTCAGACCTGGCGATCACTTCCAATGACGCATGTGATATCACTGGTGGGAACCTTTTTCATTTTTTTCTCTTAATCGTAGCAGAGATTAGTCACAGATACCGGCAGATACGTGCGCAAAAGTCGTGTCGCAGATACCAGTGGCCTGTTTAAATTTGACGCTTTTTAATAATTACACAAGGTGAACCAAACAAAATGCCAATCCCGGATCCAGGGACAATTCACGGCAGCGTTCACCGTTGTTTATTTAGTTGCTTTACTTTGCTGAGAGCTGAACTCAGCCTGCTAAAGTTCGCTCTACTGGTCCTTGATATACAGTTTGTATTAGCCATTCCTAATGCTTTCGTTGCCGGCAGTGGAAGAAAAACTTCCATTCCGCTGACGCTGTGTAACTTTGTAAGATACTAAGATAAGCGTGCATTCAGGGTCATTTAGATAATACTGTTTTGTTTTTTATATGATCAGTAATTCAGTGAATACTGTATTGTTTTGTGACGCTGTCCACTATACTCAAGGTTAATAAAAACTTTACTTTAGATAATATTATCAAGTCCGCACCATCGACATGCCGCCCACAATACGGTACTATCGGGAGTCGCGCTCGGAGTCCCGCCAAATGAACTACGGCAACACGGTGCTGGTGCATCGCGGCAACGGGCAATGGTGGCTGGAATACGTTCAGGATATTGACGGCGATCACGTCTTCGTTGACTTCGATGCCAGTGCCATCAACGCGGAATGGATTCATTCTCAGCATCTGTGGCCGCATCATTGGATGTCGCATCACGGGATCTTTCTCCATCATCAATTATGACGTCCTGACTGTTCGGTGTATGCGGCGCTGCAAGACGTGGTTGGCGGGCCGTTCGTGTTCCGGTCGGCCACTTTGGTTGAGAAACTGAACTGCATGTTCTGCACTGTCAAGCTGGATCAGCCAAATCAAACCGCTTCCACGAAACGCCGCATCGTGCCTGAGCGCCAGTTAACCTCACAGCTGCCGGAATCGGCTGTAGAAGAAAGTTTTTTTGATAAACCCAGGGGACTGGTGTACCGTAAGCATGTCGTCGCTTTCGACAAGGCGCATTTGTTGCGTCATGTGAATTTTATGGCCGAATTTTTAGTCGGCGCTTGTCATGTTGTTCCTGGTCCTGGCGACCCGTGCAATAGTAGCTGTGGGCTGATGAGATTTGAGGAAACAGACTATCTGTTTGTTCGCTGTACGAATCATTGCACCGGAGCTTTCTATCAGTTCGAGGGCGGTTGTCGTGTGTTTGTGCGTGCCGGAATCGACGCGGTCACGTTCGTTTGCGCCGAAGTGCACAGCGACGCAGCAGGACGTAGCATGTTCTGGAACGAAGATTCCTTAAGGGAAGTGTGCGAAGTCTACCTTGCCGAGCAATTTTCAAGGGAATCTGCGCAAGCTGATAAGATTGCGGCCCTGACCTTAGCGGCGGGCCCTTCGCAGTGCGGTAAGTGCAACCGCCCGTCCGACCGTCTGCTTCTAAAATAATCTTGAGTGTAATACTAAGGTAGATCTCCCAACTAGGAACTGCAGCTGTGCTCCATATGCCACCTTTGCTACAACTGCCGCTAACGAGATATGCACCCGTATTTTGCAGACATGGAAGATATGTTGATCTTCGGACTTCCGGCTGCAGTTCTTGCCGATATTTCCCACATTATGGATGTCATTTCTCAGATACGGATGAGCCAGTACGTTAGCTGTATTTATTTCAATAATACTAAAAGTTTTTAATTATACCTATCGCGCTGCTAAAGGAGTGTGGGAAGCATAACCTATTGTAGTGATAATTAAACTCTTAATTATGCTGGGAATTAAGCATTATGATAAATGCAACTAAACTTAAGGCATTTTGATTATGCTGAGCATAATTAAAACTGCGCATTTTTAATTAAGCTTGAGCATAATTAAAATTCGTCCTTTTTAATTATACTTAAGCTTAATTATGAGTCAAATTATGGATAATATAAATAGCTTGATCAAAAGATACTGAATTTTAATTTTGATAAGCAAAATTATAATTGGACATTTTTAACTACTGTATGCTTCAGTTAAATTAAAATTGTTGAATTTTGATTATGCTGATCATAATAATTATTAAAATTGATCAGTTTTCAATTACGACAAGCTTAATCAAAATTATAAGCAAAATAATTATGATGAGTTTAATATTCACTGTCCTATTGACGCCAAGCGTAGGGCTTTCCTGCCATCTCTTTTTTGAATATTTTGCTGTGCGACTGCAACGACTACCATGGAAGGGAACTGGCGTGTGTGTTAAATTCACTGAATGCTCCTTTCGTCCCCAAGACTAGCTTTTGTTTGCAGGGTGTGTGCGTTGTGGAGGCTGCTTTCGGGTGACCACATCCGCCATCGCCACGTTATCTTTAGCATCCCTTCCCTGTTCCCCAGGGAAGACTGGCACGGCTGGATTAATTCTTCTCTGGATACAGTTGCCAGCTACAAACTCAAAGCGGTACTGGAACGAACCATTACCGAAAAAACTCGAGCTGTTGCCTTGGTGGACGAAAGAACGCCGGATGAGAGAAAGTTGAACAAAGGTCAAGTACGCTTCATAGCGAAAATGTGGGTGATTTACAATGTCCTAAAAGACAAGCGTGTCCGTGTGCCGCTGTGGGTTGTTAAGAATGGTACCGAGGTCGGCTCCTTCGATTACGGTTCCTTCTTGTACCTGCGAGTGAACGAGCGAAGCGGGGAGGCGGAATGCCGCACACTGTCACACTGGATGAACACGTGTGAGGCGCTCGTTCTCACCAACTACACCGCCTCGGATGAAACCCGGGACCGTTCTCTATTGACAGGATCATTATACAGTGCCAGATTGACATGGCCGGAAAGTGACCATGGGTTTCTGCGGGCGGAAAAGGAAGGCCGTCTGGATGTAGTTATTCCGTTTCTGCGCTTCCGCTGCACGGAGACAGCCACCGCGCAGTGTCAGCGCTTTATCTCGGCTGCCAGCGACAACTGCCCGACCGTTACGCAGCGGGTATTGAAGAAGATCACCGCGGTACATGCGCGATGGGTGCAGACGCTGGCCTATCCCGAACAATGGGCGGGGCTTCGCAGCTTTCTCCAGATGTTAGTAGCAGCTTTATGGGAAGTGGGCCGGTACATGGTACCAAATTCGTGTACAAGCACGAAAACTTTCACTTTCGCGCACTTCCAAGCGCATTTTTCTATTGTTTTATGTAGCCTGATGATTTGAATACACTGGCGTGAAAACCGTTTGTGCGCGCAACATTCGGTTCGGGAGTTATAGCTGTGTGAAAATTGCAAAAAGTTTAAATGCATTTAGGTGTACCAAAGGTCTCATAATGGACAGGGCTTCTTTAAATTTTGCACGTAAATACACATGACCATGAGGAACGTTTTTGCACCGATCCATTTTAAAATGGATTTCAAAAATTTTGAAATTCATTTTAAAATCTAAAAAAAATCATGGAAGGCTGGATCGGTGTGAAAACGATCTTCATGGTCATGTGTATTTACGAGCAAAATTTAAAGACCTGTCTATAATGAGACTTTTTTTGGTACACCTAAATGCGTTTAAAATTTTTGGAATTTTCATACAACTGTAACTCCCGGATTGGATGTTGCGCGCACAAACGGTTTTCACGCCAGTGTATACAAGTCATCCGGCTACAGAATGTCAGAAAAAACAACAGAAAACTGTGTTTGGGAGTGTGTGAAAGTGAAAGTTTTGACGCATGTAGACGAATTTGGTACCATGTACCGGGTCGAATCCCTTAAGCAAAGGGATATGCATTTCACAGATCCATTCCAATTTGCGGTTGATTTAGGTTTAACGGGTTTCTTGCCGATGGTAGTCCGCAGCGATGGGAACAGTTCGACTTGCGGCAGCTGGATGTGTCCAAACTGAGCAAGTTGACCTTCGCTGCGCTCGATGTACGATATATTACAAAGAATAATCCTTCCCATTCAAAAGCTTGAGGACAGAGAACGGAGAACGGCAATCAGTGTTTCGTATTTATTGTCAGGTCCTGAGCGTGTTTGGGGGCTTTTGGCTTGTTATTTTAACGTGTATTACAATAATCATCTTTTGGGCTGACTGTGCATGTGTAAAAACTGTACAATTCTTTACTGCTTAAAGTTTAGACGGCTAACGCAGCGGTAAGATGGAGCTTGACAGATATAAACTAAATTTAAATAATTGTGCGGGCGATGGGCAATCCAGTATGCCATGTATAATGGCTCAATGTATATTATAACTTATTGACTTTTGGATCGTAAACTTGCTTCAACGCTGAATATAGCGCTTGGAGTCGCGGTTTTACAGTCATCAGTCACTTATTACTTACCGGAGCCTGAGTACTTCTGGATAATTATTAATTAAGCCGTGTTTGATTACTTTTGCTCGGCTTTAGCGAAGTAAGACAGAGCATTTACGCACTGTTCGATTTAAGGTCCGTTGGAATACTATCCAGATTGCTTAACGTCAGCGGTTCCCAAAACTGATTTTGTCACGAAGTAAGAAATAAATAGTAATATTTATTTGGTACGCGCGCGCTGCTCTACTGACTAAATCTATCATCAACATCTCGCAGCATAACAGTCGTTGCTAGGTAAAAGGTCATGTATTACCGCACGGCATCACACCTCCCCCAGTGGGGAAACCCACTCAGAACAACAGATAAGTATCTACCAAAATTCGGATCTTCTATCAATCGTGGCGTTACTCTTTGGCCTGCGTTACTTCTGACAGTTTTACGCAGTTCCGGTTGCTCTTGTTTCGGAGGTGGTATTGCGCGCTTCTTCGGTGGTTTACTCGGCGGTAACGTCACCTCAGTGACGGTCGGTTCGACTGTCAGCTCCGTTTTCGGTGTCACCGCCGGTTGTTTGCTTGTGGCTGTTGCAGATTGCTCCGTCTGTTGCGTCGCGTCGGGAACCACGCTGCTGTCGCGGGGTGTGTTGTTTCCGGTATTCACTGGCGGTACAACCGTCGCGGGCACTGAGGAATTCGCCACCTGTCGCTCATCCGGCTGCAGCCAGTATCTCGGTCGGATCTGGTTCAGGTGCCTGCGCCAGATGGCGCCTTCAACGGACACTTCCCATATCCGGGTGCCTTCACGTCTGACCAGCCGGCCGCTGGTCCAGTCGACGGTTCGGTTGAGGCGGTAATCTCGAACCATTACCAAGTCACCAGGCAAAAAACTCTTCCGCTTGGTGCGTTTGTCGAAATTGTGCTGGTACCGTTGACGGTTTCTCTCCGTATGTGTGAACATGACAGGAGACAACAGGTCGAGTTGAGTACGGAACTTCCGCCCCAGGAACAACTCCGCCGGGGACTTTCCGGTTGTTGCATACGGCGCGCCACGGTATCTCCAGAGGAACTGCCGCAGTGCGTCGGACAGGTTCTTCCGGTCAGCCATGAGCTTTGCAACTCCGTCCTTGATGGTCTGGACATACCGCTCCGCCTGTCCATTCGATTGTGGGTGTCCCGGTGGTGTCCTGAGATGCTTTATCCCGTGTTCCGCACGAAAGTTTGCGAACTCCTGTGACGTAAATTGGGTACCGTTGTCCGTAACGATTTCGGTACAAGCGCCGTACCGACTGAACAGGTTGCGCAAGGTTTCCAACACGCCATCGGAGGTAGCGTGTTTCATTTGCGCCACTTCCGGCCATTTGGACATGGCATCGACCACCAGTAGCAGCATTGTGCCGTGATATGGACCGGCAAAATCCATGTGAAGCCTCATCCATGGGTTTTCGGGCACTTCCCACTGCAAAAGCGGTGCTTTGGCCGTTTCCTTAGCGCGTTCCGAGCAGATCCGGCACTCGCGAGACATCTGCTGGATGTCTTTATCCATCTGCGGCCACCAGCAATAGGCGCGTGCCTCGCCTTTCATCTTAACGGCTCCCATGTGCGCTTCATGCAGGTAGTCTAGTATCTGCCGACGCTGCTGGACCGGAATTACCGTACGCGATCCCCAACAGATGCAGTTGTTGATCAGCACCAATTCATTCTCCAGCCGTTTGTAGGGACGCAACCGCTCATTAACCGTGGTCGGCCATCCATGCAGGATGTAACCGTGGACCGTGGACAGATCCTGGTCATCGGCGGTTGCTTTGGCGATTTCTTCTGCTTTGACAGGCAAGCGTGATACGTTGTCTCCGTGCACATCATTCACCACTCTGTCCATCCCCAGCCCGCTCAGTCCATCCAGCTCGGTCGAATTGAGTGGCAGGCGGCTTAGACCATCGGCCTGTCCAAAATCCTCGGTGCGCCGGTACTCGATTTAGAACGAGTAGCCCATGAGCAGCAATGCCCATCGCTGGAGTCTGTTGGCAGTCACGACCGGAACTCCTTTGTTGCTTCCGAAGACACTCAGCAGCGGTTTGTGGTCCGTGCACAACGTGAATTCGCGACCAGCTATATACTGGTGGAATTTGCGGCAGCCGAAACCAGGGCGAGAGCCTCCTTCTCTATTTGCCCGTAGTTCTTCTCGGCTCCGGTGAGTGCCCTTGATGCGTGCGCAATCGGTCTTTCCGTGCCGTCCGGGAACCGATGGCACAGCACGGCGCCCACACCGTACTGCGAGGCGTCCGCTGCCAGAACGAGAGGCATTTCGGGATCGTAGTGCACCAAAAACGTTGCCCTTACTATCTCTTCTTTGATGGCCAGGAACTGTGACTCGCGCTCTTTCGACCATGACCACTGCACTCCCGTTTTCAGCAGCTGGTGAAACGGGCTACATTTGGTCGAAAGGTCACGCACGTACTGCCGTAGGGGTTAACCTGGCCGAGAAATGCACGTAACTGACTCACGTTGGCCGGGCGGTCCATGTCCAAGAGCGCTTTCACTCGGTCGCGTGAGATGTGCCGGCCTCGGCTGTCAACCACGAACCCGAGGTATTCTACTGAGTCCTGGAGGAACTGACACTTGGAGCGCTTCAGCCTGAGTTCGTGTTCCTCAAGGCGTTGTAGGACCCGCTCCAGGTTCCGGAGGTGCTCTTCATCAGTCGCTCCTGTGACGATGATGTCGTCCAGATAGATGGCGACGCCTTCGCACCCCTGGAGGATCCTTTCCATGATTTGTTGGAAGATGCTCGGGCCGCTGGCAACACCAAACGGAAGGCGGTCGTAGGCACGCGCGCCACATCGACAGTAGTTTGATCCTTTCTGGTGCCACGGCGGAGCTCGTACTTCTCCGCAATATCCAGCGCTTCCTCCAACGTAGAGTACGTTTTCGACTGGAGATGCTCCCGTACAGCGTCGCTGGCGAGACCATTAAGAAAGGTCGCCGACATGTTCTTTTCAAGAACATCGGCTGGAAAACCACACGGAAAGGCTTTGCGGCGAAGCTTATTGGAATAATCCAACAGGGATTCACCCAGTTCTTGTTTGAGCTTAAAATAATTGGCCCACTCGGTGGCAGCGTTGATCTTCTTCACGAAGGCGTGTTCGAGTTTGTCTACAATTTGCGCTGTGGTGAAATCGTCTGGGTTCGCCGGCAAACACATAGAGAAGAGCATTTCTCCAGCCTCGACGCCCAGGGAATCGAAGAGTGGACATTTCTGGTCTTCGCCGTCCGTGATTTTGTGTAGCTTGACGTAATTCCTATACTGGAATTGCCACCAGCGCCAGGTCATTTTGGAAGGCTCAAATTTAATCAAGCCGGAGGCGTCCTTTTCTTTCGCTGTACTCGCGGTGGTGGTGGCGGTTGAGGCGGGTATTGATGGCGTCTTTTATAAAGGAGATTGGAGTATGACCGTGCGTGAGTTCGAAATACTTCACGCCAGTTTGTCACGAAGTAAGAAATAAATAGTAATATTTATTTGGTACGCGCGCGCTGCTCTACTGACTAAATCTATCATCAACATCTCGCAGCATAACAGTCGTTGCTAGGTAAAAGGTCATGTATTACCGCACGGCATCACAGATTTGTAGAGGGATTTGATCGCAATTTTCTGAGGAATTCAGTCTCAGTAGGAAGAAGTCAGCTGCAAGTGTAACCGATCAAGATGCGGCTATCTAGATGTCAACCAAGTGAACAGTTCCTCCAGATTATACGAGAACACCAACTTGGTGAATGTTCAGTAACTAACTGGATTTCTGTCACGTGGGTTTACACGGACACAAGAGCAGTAGTTATTATAATACTTATCACAGTTTTTAATAATACCAAATGACGCATAATCGTTATATACAAGCCCATCCAACAATTCTTTGACCGCTGTAAGCGGGAATTTAAAGAAACGTGGGCTTGAGCCATTTAATGTGCTTCGACACGTCACGCCACATGGGTCTGCGTATTCAGCGTAAATAAGCAACAAATCTGCATGTGTTGCAGTTACTGTATCTGTGATATACAACGTAATATGTTTAGCATTATTTATTGCCATCATAATTTATATTAATTTTATGCTTTTGTATCAGTATTATCTTTGCTTTGCAATACAATATCGCGGTGGTACTTAATATCCATATTACTTTCAAATTACTGATTGCAACATGCCCGGGCTAAAGATGATTGATTCCACGTTGGTCTAATAATGGTCGATTAATTGTGATCTAATATATTATTAGTGGTTGAATATTTATAAATATATCTGCCACTACACTACGATGCGTATTTGCATTACTGTGCGCGATTTATATGCGCTGCGCTTACAGCGGTCAAAGAATTGTTGGATGGGCTTGTACCTGCCGGCCCTTATGGCCACCGCAATACCAGAAGAATTGTGTAGCTGATCGAACGCCTGTAGTACTATTCTTACCGAAGAACACGAAATTGATATCTAGTGTGATGAAATGATGAATCATAGCCGGGTAGTCTTTTTGATCATACAAATACTACCGCTGTAGTAATTATGCATGGTGTCTAGTGTCTACAGAGGTGTCCGTACAAGTTTTACACGGCGTCTACCGTGACATACAGTCACGGTCGTTAATCGCTAGCTCCTGCTGGGTGCTCTGCCCGTATACACCGGAAGTCATCTGTAGGCGCCTACAGTCACCATGGCTTTCATTTCCTTAGGCCTTTCAGAATCACAGTTCTGAACTTTGCACAGTCATATTTTATGAGGTTAGACGGTGACATCCCTGTCTTATTATCTTTCGCTCAGGCCAGCGTGTCATGTCGCCGGTCATTATGTACCAATTACAAGATTTATGAAAGATCATGAAAAAGATTTATGGAAGCCTTTCGACATCGAGTTTGCTGCTGACTTTATTGCTAAGATAACTTGTTGAGCTATACGTATTTATGATGACCACCGGTTTCTGTCATTAGTAAAGCTCGCGAGATTTATAATTACAGTCCGTATCAAAAGAAAGCTCCCTGTATTAATACACTTACGCTTTTTATTTACGGTATGCGACTATTAGTACAATTTACTGCAGAAATTATGCCAATACCAGTAATTTTTTTGTTCTTCAAGGACTGGCTCAATGAATTCCGGGTATGAGTACTCGAACTACTGCATATTTAATTAATGTATCTGAATAATATTGCATTTATGCAATGTTTAAACCCGCCCGCTCCTCATGCTTGTCAACAGAAAATAGAAGTTTGGAATAAAATAGAAGAAGAAGAAAATAGAAGCAAATAGAAGAAAATAGAGTCTACAGAAAATAGAAGCTGTTTGGTGCAAGTTCATGTTTCCATACAAGCAGCCCGTCAACGGGATCGTCGGGATGTACCCTTATTGTTCCATGTAAGAACGCAATATCTCCTGTTCACTCACGCATATACTTAAACTCTAATTTTACAGATGCTTCCCCGTCCGAATTTTACACGTCCGAATTTTAACACAGAAAAAAACGTACAGGCATCAGAATTTCGCTGGGTCAAAAAATTATTGTCAAGCACCACGATAGTCTCGGAAATCGTGCTATCGATTTCTTGCCTTTCGTTTGCTTCGACCGCACTGTTTGCTTTGCAGGCGATTGTGAGCCAATTCGGAAATCAAAACTATCACTAGACACAATTGCAGTCTGAAAACAGCGTAGAACACGTTTTTCAGTCTGTGCCAGGTTATGGTTTGAGCGAATCCCTTCTTTTGTAATTGTTGCTTTTATTTGCCGATAGTCATATTATTGTTTCCAGAACCGAACGACATCATTTTGTGGATGTTGACAAGGCGATTTAGAATTCCCGTTTCGGAGAGCCGCTGCACCCTACAATCAGCGGCCAAGTGAATAACGTCGATTGACACAGCGGCACGTTTGTGGCAATTAATTCGCAGTCAATAACTCACTAAGAGATAACGATTTATTTATTAAGTAAGAAAAGGTTTGAGTTAAATGCCGGGAAACCTTCCGTTAATATCCACTGAAGTTTTTCTTGCGCACTCTGCAAAAGCGTTTTTATCCCATAATAAATCGGACCCTACCTTTGAAGGATAGGCGCTGTAAGTGCACTCTTTGGCTTCGTCTGCAGTATGCTGACCCATCGGTAAACTCCAAAGTCAAACACCGGGATGATGCCTCGTTTACTGCACGCGTTGCTGTCGGCGTAGAAACGCACGACAGCCGCCTTCAACGCTCCAGATCGGCTAGCCGCCATATCGTTCACGACATCATCCGCGTTGTTGGTTTCCAGCGTAATGGCATTTTGCAACATTCTCGCGAAATCAGCTCGGTCAGCTGAAAGTTCGGCAGAGTTAGCGCGCTTGATAAGACGAAACCCGGCAGCAGTCAATGTGTCCGGTGAGTTAAAGGGGAGCGTGGAGACGCTGACACTCAACGTGGCGGATAACGATGACGTAACGGTTGTGATTATTATGGGAGTCCATACAAGCCATATGGCCATGAGTACACTGCACGCTGCTCCAAACACATTTTTGTTTCGTTTTAGG
This sequence comes from Paramacrobiotus metropolitanus, assembly GCF_019649055.1. Lineage (NCBI taxonomy): Eukaryota > Metazoa > Tardigrada > Eutardigrada > Parachela > Macrobiotidae > Paramacrobiotus > Paramacrobiotus metropolitanus. Next base: position 350,221 of record NW_026570336.1, on the reverse strand, counting down.
CCATTCTGTAACCAGATGATTTGTATGCACTGGCGTGAAAACCCTTTGTGCGCGCAACATCCGGTTCGGAAGTTATGGCCATAACTTCCGAACCGGATGTTGCGCCGATCCACTGTCCTAACATGTTTTTCGAATTTTCAAATGAATTTCAAAAATTTTAAAATTCATTTTAAAGTTTGAAAAACATCATGGAAGTCTGGATCGGTGTAAAAACGATCTTCATGACCGTGTGCATTTATGTGCAAAATCTGGAGGAGATCGGTCCATAATGAGACTTTTGGTACACCGAAATGCATTTAAACTTTTTGGAATTATCCAACAGTCGTACCTTCCGAACCGGATGCTGCGCGCGCAAACGGTTTTCACGCCAGTGTATACAAATCATCTGGCTACAGAATGTCATAAAATAAAACAAAAATTTGTTTGGGAGTGCGCGAAAGTAAAAGATTTCGTGCATGTACACGAATTTGGTACCATGTACCGGCCCACTTCCCTTAACAATCAGCAGCTAGCAAGCCAGCATAACTTGTAAATCAAAGCATACTGAAGTGATTCTGCCATGGGCCGTTGGGAGAGTAACGAGCCGAGCCTTAGAACAAAATATATGTGTGACATAGTGCTTTATTAACCCGGTCGACACCATGCATGCCAATTGGCACGGTGAAGGACCAAATTTCTGTTAGTTGTTCTAGCGCTCATACAGTGTGTTTATTGGTTTCGTTTCAAAGAAGAAGAGCGGAAGTATGGTTTAAAAAATGAAATTGCACAGTACAGCAATACCACAGAGTTGTGGGAATGACCAAAGGTGGACAAAAGTTACCAAACTAGGTTCGCGGAGGTCTCGGCCACCTGCCCAGAAACTCGAGCATGAGATAATTACGCAAAAAATCATTCTTTAAGTATGCATAGGGCTTTATTCAAAAATGAGCAGGTCGTACTTGCACAGGTGGACACCGTCCGACCACGATCATTCTAAAAAGCTGTGCCAGTTTTGGCACGCATGGGTTTGGTACTATTTAATGCCAGAAGTTTGAAATTCTGTATAAAAACATCGAATCAAGATAAAAAATTGCACGTACATTTAAAAAATCTCACTAATTTAACCCTTTTTAGTGGGCGTAATTCAGTGGCCATCAAAGTAACCAGTGGTCACTCAAGGTGAAAAAATCTCAAAAATCGCCTTATTGGAAATAAGCCCGAAAATTAAGAAAACTAGGCACAGACATACGCACTAACAATTGTTTTCGGCATTCCCATAAGTGCGTAACACTACCTGTATTAGGGCGTGTACTTTTACTAAAAAATGTGCAACTAAAAAATAAAAAAGTTCGCATTTGGGTGTCGCTGAGCCTGACGATGTTATATCAGTGCATGAACAAGCGTAACTGCCGATTAACAACCACCTCGTAGCCTCGCCGTATCACAGCTTTTGTAATGACGGGAATTGTGTAATGGCACCTCAGTTCTTTTAATTTATATACTCTTAAGCACTTTACGAGTGCACACATTAAAATGCATTTTCTGTTAACTAATCCAAAAGCAGTTTATATAATTAGAAAAACAGTAAGCATTACAATAGGTTTAACACTATCGCCATAATAAAGGTACTTACATTAACGTAAATTCTGTCTCCATCAAGATTGCACAGCGAAATGGTCCTCTACACTACTGCCCAGCGTCTGGCGTTGTCTCTGACAACGCCAGTCCATGACAGCCACAGTCCAGCACAGCGAACTGAGACAGCTGTATGCACTTATGTTTCAAGCACGATCAAACTGAGCGCTGGTCAAAGTAAAGTGCTGTTTGATACACTTCGCGCGTTTCCTCATAGACAACGTTTTTGTGCTTGCATAGTGCTAACCGATGTTTCCTTGATCATAAGCGTTTCTATCTGTTTTTCGTTATATACTGACCACTTTATATCATGTTTGTGGTTTGCCAGCTATGATCGGCAGTTTTAAACATCTTTCATTCTGCTGACCACTGGTCATCCTGCTGACCATTTGAATCACCTAACTGAATAGCGCTCTTCGAGGTGTTCCACTTAAGCTAAACTATGCTCGTGTATGATTTTTTTGTGAATTGTTATTTGAATAAAACTATACAGTGCCAATTGGCTCAGTTCCCATGCGTGCCATTTTGGCATCATAGCGTCCTGCTTGACCTATGGTCACAAAAATTCAACAAAAAATAATTTTTCTTAATTGAATTATTTGGTCGAGGATTACCAATTTTCAAGCCGGCATTCCTATCCCTTCTGGTACCCGGCGTTGGTAGGTTAATGCGTACTGTTTAGTATTCTAACAGGGGATGAACGGCTAGTTCACCCCTGTGCGCGAACAGAAACGGAAACTGAACGCCAACACACTGCACACTTTATCGCTCTCGCATACAACACATCAAAGGCCACCGCAGCACCTTGCTGCGGGGCAAAAAGGAAAAAGCATCCAGCTCAGACGACGAAATCTAGCAACTGAAGAATCTACCAGATTCTAAATCTGGTAGATGGAGAAAAACACGGCAAAAACAGCAAAACAACCTAGCAGCCGCCTGTGCGCGGGTGAACGGAGAGGCCACTCCTCCTCACAGTATAATGTGTTACTTTATTTTGTCTTTGGTCACGCCTCTTGACCATTGCAGATGGAAAACTTTGCTCCAGCATACAACGATCGGATAATCATTTTTTGTACAAAAGTCACAAAAAAGCGTTAATTTCTGCACATGAAACCGGCTTATGTACCCCGGTCAGAGCGAGGCTGAAAAATACACTAATGATTTTGAAAGTGGTCAGAAATTTGTCTCTACTAACCTCACTTGCAGGGCATTTGCAACTTCTCGCAAAACGGAAACCAATATCCCACAGAAGCATACTGATCCATCTGAGAGTGCAGCCACCTGATAGCTGTAAGGAGCGTTTTCATTGACGCTGACAATGAAATTGTCGACCTTTGGCGATCCGTTGCTCCGTTGTCCGTCGGAACAAACTCGATGGAAATTGTCACACATGACGCTGATGCTGCAGACTGTGACTGCTCCAGATGGATGCACACAACCTGTTTACGCGCTGCAGACCAGAAAAAAATTTGGTATTTAAGGCGATACCCGTCAAACGTTAACTATACAGATATACTGCGAAACCGCCATTGATTAGGTTTCGTGTAACAATAATTAGCACTGGTTATAATGCAGCGTTTAAAAAATCCGGAAAATTCTCCACACGACCCTGACAAGAAGGAGCGAAGTGACGCGAACACGGATATACTGACGCAAGTCACACAGACTAACTACATAGAGACAGTGTCCCGCACTAAAAAAGTCAATACCGAAACGCAGCATTTACAATCTCCAGGGAAAGACTTCGAGAGTTTTGCTAAAGATCGCATAATTCCCAACAGAGCGCTTTTGGAACGAGCTCAAACAACACTTTTTACCGAATTGAAGTCTGTGGATATAAGATCAGCTGACTTAAGTTATTTCATAGTTTCGGCATTTTTAAACTACATCAGTTCACAAAATAAACAAATTTTCCCAACACAACGAAGTTCTCAATGATCTATTTTTTTTCCAAACAGTTTTTCACCGAGGACTGCAGCAAGGAGCAGCTTTTGGCATCAGTGACACCACCATTCAACTGTCTTGATTGCTGATAATCGAACAATAATCGAATTGAACATTATTGCTTGGGGAACCGGAAGAAAATGCTTCATGTCGTAATATTATCATTCGAAAGCGTGTTCGACATGGCCAACTTTATTCAGGAATGTGCAAGCATGTGTCCTACTTCGGTAGCATCGCAGCCGTTGTTCAGTTGCCTGTATTGGGAAGAGACTGTAACGGTTCAACAAAGCTGTCCTGATTCGATTGTTCTGAAACGGTGAAAAACATTGGCAGGGTGAAAATTACGCTAGTGTATCCGACCGAACGGTTTTGCCGGTTACATGAATCGTTGTTCTTCGATGCAATATTTTTGCCAATTATTCTGCCGTTGCTCGGAAGAAAGTGAAGTGGTTATGTTCCTCTGGAGAGTTATTGTACCAGTAAGCTACAGTAAATTTCATTGTACCTATGTCGGTAGTTTGCTTACGCTTCAGTCATGCATTGCCAACAAAAAAGTGACTGTCCTTTCCTAGCCATGTGGGAAGGGTTAATTATTATTATGTCATGCTAATCAGTTCCCAGATCTGGCATCGGAATCGGCCGGTAAAGAAGACCGGTGAGCTGATAATACAAACAGGCTACCTAATCTTATTGTTACGAAATTTTTGCTTAGTGCCTCGTTCCACCACCATGTTTCCTAAAATTTCGTAAGTTCTTTATCGGAACCTATGCCGGCAGTGTCATGTACTCGTATTTCGTGTTTTTTACCGTGTTGCTGCGTTTGCGTACGCACAAGAGAGCTTGGGGAATTATAATTCTCCATAACGCCTTATTGGACTTTACGATGTGTGCCATTCATGTACCGAAAAAATATAAATATTATGGTACAATGTAGTTTATTTTAACGGTGATCATGCATTTCCGAAGGGCAAACACAGCATTTATCCTCACAGTTTAATGTTTATAACAGGTACCGTTAACAGTTTAACAAATGCCTGTTTAGCTCTGAATCGGTTTTTGCGGGAAGTCTGGGACTGCTTTCCCAATCAGTTACAGGACTGGTCAACAAAAAGAGCGTTGTAAACAAAACGCAAATATTCAACTGGAAGTCGCTTTATTGAATGCGTTTGCAAAAATAAATGTGCCTCACTTGTGAGTACGACTGTATTGTACGAGTACAAATTTCTTTATAAAACGCTTACTACTGTACGTAGACAAAATGGCGTAATTTCAGCTATTCAGTACGTCGCATTTAAATTTTACGCAGTTTTGTTCCAACCGAATTGCAGCTGATATTTTTGTAATTGTGCGGCTACTGTACTTAAATGAACGGTTAGAATTATTCGCCCAAGTTTCAGAAGTTAAGAATGTCAAAAGGGTCAGGAACGGACGCTGGCGTGGAGAACTCCAGAGCAACTGCAATCCGCTACCAGAAAGCAAGGCGTTGCCGTTTGTTAAACTTACTAAAGAAAGTCATTTTAAATAAACAAGATACACGTGTAAGGAGGAGTGGCCTATCCTTTCACCCGCGCACAGGCGGCTGCTAGGTTGTCTTGCTGTTTTTGCCGTGTTTTTCTCCATCTACCAGATCTTCAATCTGGTAGATTCTTTAGCTGCTAGATTTCGTCGTCTGAGCTGGATGCTCTTTCCTTTTTGCCCCGCAGCAAGGTGCTACGGTGGCCTTTGAGGTGTTGATGTGAGAGGGATATAAAAGTATGCAGTGTATTGGCGTTTAGTTTCCGTTTCTGTTCGCGCACATGGGCGAACTAGCCGTTCATCCCCTGTTAGACGCGTCACGCAGCTATTCCAAGAACTACAAATGTCGCGTAAGAATAGAGGTGGGAATTAGTTTTTGATTTGCCAGCACCTTTCGTTCTAATTTTCAGGTAGATCGGGTGTAGAAGAAAACATCAGAGAACCACTGAACGAAGACTGATGCTCGATATAAGTTCCCTGGTTGGCTGTTTGCACAGCCAATCAGGGAATGGCAAAACACAGTTCGGTATTTGTGAGGGTCGTTGATCAATGGGAAAACTGTATATTTAATGCCCACAAATTGTGTGCTGCAGCAGCTCTTCATCGTGCTCGGATAATGCAACGATCGACCAGGGTTCGTTGCGGGAGGTATCGTAAAATTCAATAGAACATTCATTCTCGCCTTCAGCATTGTTGCCGCCACAGACATATATGCGTTCGTTAGCGGCACAAGTTGAAAGATGGCTGCGCGGGTGTTGCAGAGGGTAAATATCCTCCCAGGTAGCTGTTCTCATGCTAAAACGCATACAATGGGATGTTGTAATCCCCAGTCTTTTCCCAGGAATAACGAAACATCCACCAAGAATGTAAATATACTCGCCCACGACAGCCATATCAAACCAATCCCGTCTGTGTGGAAGTTTTGCTAGCAGTTTCCATTCATCCGCAATCGGATCATAAAGAATCAACCCAGAATGTTCATTCTCATTGCCAGTAGTCCATTCACTGTATGCATACAGTATTTTCCCTCCAAGTTCACCCACCGCGTACACACCCCCGGCCCAGCCCCTGCAATCAAAACATCACTCTGCAGCTTGACTCTGCACAATCCAACAATCTAAATTTCCGTGCATCGTGTTCTATACTGTAATGCCTATACAAAAAAATTATGTTCAAAGTACATTGGCTTTGTACAGAGTAGTGACGGCTTTCCTTAGGACAGCACAGCCAATAACTACAAGTCCGTCCACAAAACGGCCGACCCCCGTAGACGCTTAAGGTCATTCGCGCCGACTTTAGCTTGATGGACCTTACGCGTTTATAGAAGTTGGTTGTTTTGTGGTCCGGCTTGAACTTTGTTGCTCACTTTCGAAGTGGAGATGGTCTCACATGTTGCATGGTAGTTTCATATGACTGTGTAGTGTTGTTCCATACTATCTTTTCCGCCAGAAACGTTTCACCAAAACGGTTGAAATAATAAAGCATGTTTTGAAGCACGACCGGATTCCGGCAATCTGCGGGCTCAGTCCCCGATTTAAGACGGAATGATCGCCACGTACCATCCCAAGGTTTCCACAGATGTAATCTTTCATCGACGCCTCGAAATATTAGCTCTCCAGTAAGTAGCGTTAACTGTGGAAAGCATAATTCCATTTTCCAGCGCACAGACACCCCAAAAATTTGGATCCGGTTTGTCGCAGAGTCTAATGTCATCACCTTAATGACGCTCGATATGGAACTCCAGTCCATTATAACAACGCCAAGACTGACATTTCCAGTGACAACGCCAAGGGCAGCATTTTTGCTAACAAAACCAGTGGCGCCAAAAACTGAGATTTTGTGCAACAGCGCTGCGGCCGATAATCTTCCATTGGGATTTGGCTGGAGGCACAGTTTGATGCAGGCTGCTAACTTTCGTGGAATTTTATCATCCACAACCGGAACATAGCCATCCATTATAAACGCGGCAAACTGACTTTTCGAGACATTGCTTCCTAAACTGATCTGTTTTTCTGTGTTTGTCAGCCTTTTTTCAACAATCTTTTTGCCGAAAAAGCTCTCCGCGATTTCTAGCAATATGCAGCCCAAACTCCAAATATCAGTTCTGCGGCCTGGACTTTCGGTTTCACACTGGCTGAATTTTCTCAACATTTCTGGTGACATGTAGTGCAAAGTTCCACGCAGTTGAGATATGTCTCCAGAACAAGTCATGTTTTCCTGCAGGCGTACCAAATCGTCCAGATCACCAATGACCAGCATTTTTTTTCCTTCTAGCAAGTCTTTCACCAGGACGTTGCCCGGTTTCAAGTCGCCGTGTATGATTGCCTGACGATGCAAGAAATCTACTCCCGTTGTTATATCTTTGCAATATTGTCCAACGACTTTGTATTGGTTTACATCACGTTCTCCTGATTCCTGAACTTCTTTTAACAGTGATGCCAAGTCACCTGAAAGAGGATCACTGCATTTACTTTGGTGACGAGCAGACCAGTACGGTAGATCAATATGGGAAGCACCCATACTCCAGGAAGACAACCGCTATTATGAAAAAAATGTTCATAGGGCATCATTATTACCTGTTGTACTGCTTTGGTAACACAGTATGGTTTCAAAATTACTAATTACTGGCACTTTAATTCGATAGCTCGATAACAACATATAAAGGTCTAGTTACGATTAAACAAAACAACAATTCAACAGTACCAATTACAGAAGCGCCGTTAAAACGCTGAGTTACTAAGGAAATATTCTGTTTCAAATGCTCAAGACTACGATTCTCGTTGGTTTGTAGCGATATCCTCCTAATGGCTTTGCCCGTGGTCAGTAATACCAGAGCCCGGCCGGCCATTCGTCGCAAAGGCTCACTATGCTGTTTCATAGCGTAAACAAAACTGTAGCAAGCCCGTGCATCTTTGCTTATTACAGACCTCCCGAAACGTAATTTGTGTGAAATGCGACATTTCATACGGAAAGGTAACAGAACTAAGAAAATAAAGTACAACGTGAATATTTGCACTAGCTAACTATCGACAAATACCGTAGCCGTTTCAGTTTGTATGCTTTATTATAATATGTTTGGTGTTTTCTAATGATATGGCTACTATTACATTAATTTTCCTAGAGGTTTGTTAAAATACATACTAAATCTATAGAAGTATAGTTAGTACGTATATAATCCAGTTAATATCTTCACTTTTATTGATTAACATTTGCTCAGGCTACATTCCTCGATATGTATAAAATAAATAGTAGCTGCTTCTAATTCCCGTCTTGCAAAGTTACTGAAAAATGCATAATGATTAACAAAAACTAAAAACTGCAGTAATAATGATGGTAATGATGTAATAAAAAATCGCACAGTTCTGCTGCTATCATTAATTCGAATCTGCCTGTTTTGTAATACTTTTTGTTTAGTAATAGTAATGCAGAGTAATTTTGTAATGTTCTTTCGCTAATTGCAATTTTACCGCAAACACTGCGGCAAAACAGCCACCATGCGAAAAAAGGTAGTTCTCACTGCAAGCCGTACGTTACGGTGCATAACAGGCAGTACGTTGCAGGTTATACAGGTTCTGTGTGCAGACCAGAAGGAAATTTGAGAACGCTTACATTGAAAGGCACAGTAAAAGTATTGTACAGTAAAAATTAGCCGTTTGCCCTAGCGTAACTATTGCAAATAAAACATGTTTCCACCATTTAGAATTTAGCATCCAAATCTTTGAAGAAAAATAACCGCAAAAGTCTCAACTGTGCTTTCAGGTTTTTGCGGGATAGCTCGACGGCTTTCGTTCCTTGTGGTTAGCCGTGTCCGCGCGCTTTAGCGGCTTTCGAGCTATGTTGAGACTGGCTCGAAGTCGAGTACGTCGAGGTACCTGATAACTCTTTGTACAGATGACCTAAATAGTGCCGTTTAGCGCGCGACCGACAAAACGTCATTTTTTCTTGAACATAATTATAAAACCTTCGCTTCGCACCGGCCGATCACTGCACGTCCAGGGTAAGAGCAAAGTACTACAGTGGCAAATTTAAGGAATTCATTTACTCTTTCACCAGTTAACTATGCTCAAAAAAGTGGTTTACAAGAAATTTGAAATAATTTACTGTTTTTTATTGAATTTGTAGCAGTTATAGCATTAACAACGTGCGTCGGCTTCGAGAAAAAGTCCACCAATTCTGGAAACTTGATACATGATGCATTTTGAACCTTAATTACGCTGTAAAAAACTGCGAATTACAGTGTTTTTACTAATTTTATTGAATTTCTAACATTTTGAAAGGAATTCGCTGGTTAGCTATGCGCTTCGCGCAAAGATTGACAACTGGTGTGCTTTTTAAACCAGCGTCTTGTTCAACGCGACCTTATCACGCAAATTGAACCAGTTTATCTACTTCTAAAAAAATTCAAGCAGCTTCTACAGCAGAATATTTCACCGTCTTTTGGGTTCCCACTTCCCGGGTATTACGTGCTTTTTTCCCTCAGCGAGTTAAACTCGCCTTAGCAGTACTATAATATTCCGTCATTGTAGAGAGCAATAATGTCAGCTTACCGCTACAGCGCTCCATCATCATCTCCATTCTGATTCCGCGTGCGGCTTTTGTAAGGCAGATTTGATGATAACGTACAAGATGTGGGTGCACTAACTGAGGCAGCTCTCTTAACTTGGCCAGCGTTTTCGTCCAATATGCTTTGTTCCTGACAATTTCTGAGCTGGAATCCAGATGAACGGCTTTAACAGCCACATTATTACTGTCTCCTGTATAATCGCCGCGTTCGGTAATTACACCCTCATACACAACTCCAAATCCTCCTTGTCCTATGATGTCGGTGTACAGGCGCTGGTACCGGCAATTACTACCAATCGTTTCAATTACGCGTTGATCGGATTTAAGAGATCCGTCGGCTTCCATTTTATAAATTTTATTCAAATAATTTTGGGGAGACCTGGACAATCTACGCTAGTTTGTAATCAGCGAGACTAGGAACACAATCAAATCGAAATTGATCGAACCCATATTATTATATCCATTTCAGCAGGGTAAGGATTTCATGAGTGTACAACTGTGAAGTACGTAAAATAAATAAGTAAGTACTAAGTACACTGTACACAGCGGCGCTACGCGATTAGATAAGAAGTACTGTACAGTAATCAGGATGTGAAACGCTTAGCATTGTACCGGGACACCGCGAGCCAGTTGAAACGTTTACGCACCGACATTCTACGGAGTCGCAGTACGAAGATACCTATGCGCTAGTACGAAGATATCATAAACAAACAGACTGTCCGCTCAAACAAAATAATTATTGCATAAATGTTGGACCTCGTAAAGGCAGTGTTGTGGCTTTCTCATTTTAATGGATCAAGGTGTGCCGGACCGCCGGTATATAGCACAACCGGCTTCGTGCTGGCCAGGGGACAACTTATCTTTTGACCTGTGCATACATGTAAAAAATGATGTAATGATATTTTGCAATTAACTGAAATTAGACCAAAATGCCGCATGATTGGATTATAATCGCGAACTGTGTATTATAACCCGCTTCCGCTGTTTTCGCTGAGCTCCCATCAGCAAACAGTGCCGAGCGGCGGAAGAGATCCCTATTCTACTTGTGTGGCGCTTGTGTAGGGCTAATGATCAATCGCTGTTGAATGGACGTTTAAACGGATCAGATCTGTATTTCCAGCAGCACATACATGACAATGGACTAGGACATACAATAATATTATATTCCCGGTTGCAGCCGGGACTCTGCGACTGTTTGCCCATCCACAACGCAGCGCATACATCCATACGCAGCCGTTGCGGGCCGAGCACACAACACGAAGCGAATGAGGAAAGATGAGAAGAAGCAAACACAGAACATCGACAGCGTATATATTGCTCTAAGCTAAACACAAACCGAACGACACTACACCGAGAAGAAGAGAGAGAAAGAGGAGAAACCTGCCATGCAATATGCATCAATCACCATTCAGAACCAGCCTTATCGCCGAGAGTATACACAGTACAAAACCCCATTGAGGAAATCCAACACGTTCTTTCATCACTTTCCGGAGACGGGTTTAAGCCAGACGCGCCAGCAGCGCCGCCAGGACGGTGACGCCCAAGGAGGCCAGTAAGCCGGGAGCGGATCCGCTCGGGGTCGAGGCGGCGACGATCTGCACCTTGGCGGTGGAGGGCGCGGCGGTCGGGGCGGGGGTCTTCACTTCCACGACGGCGGCCGGGGCGGGGGTGCCGGCCGCGACGACCACGGCGGGGGCGGGGGTTCCGGCCGCATCATTTCCGGTTCCGGTTCCGCTGGCGACCACGCTGGTGGCCACCACGCCGTTGGAGGAGGTGTTCTTGGAGTCGACGCAGGTCTGCTGGCCGTTGACGGTGGTGCAGGCCGAGGACACCGAGACGGAGCTGCCGGGCGGGGCGTTGGCCAGGGCGGTGTTGATGTTGCTCACCGTGTTCTGGATGCGGTCCTTCGCCTGCTGGTTCACCTGCAATATTCCCCAATTTATAACTGACACGCCAATAAAATTATTAACACATAAATTAAATTGTGGCGGCAGCCGAAAAATCGAAATAATTATTTTCTATCTGATTGTATATTACAGATATTTTCACTAACTATTCACAAGGAAAATTGAATTTTAATAAGCTGCCGGTAAAATTATTTAATTATTCTCTAATTTTTTATAGACGCGGGCGTTTTTTATTTTGACTTTTTTTATATGCAGATTTTATTTTTACAAATAGTTTTTTTTATTTTAATACACGTGTCATGCAGAAATAAATTTAATAACAAATCAAAAGGAATTTTTAATCCGCGGAGGCGGCCAATGAATTAAAATTGTTACTCTCCAATTTTCATAAATGCAGTCAATTTTTACATTTTTTATTTTTTATATACACTTTTTATATGTTTTTTCATTTTAATACACGCGTCATGCAACTGTGTTTATTAACGAAATACAAGCAGGTTTTTAACGAGCGGCGGCGGCCGGTAATAATAATAAAATACTCTCAGATTTGTCATCTGTGATACGAATATGCTCAATAATTAATCACACGGGAAATTAATTTTTCAGTCAGCTGACAACGGCCGGTAGATTTCAATAAAGTTGTAGCGCGCATTAACGCCCCGAATCCGTATTAAATTAATGACAGCACATCCTGATTGGTGCGGGCAGCCCGGTCGGGTGATGAAGTCATTAGAGGGCTGCGTGTGCAGCCCGGCGCATCCGGTCTCCCGAGAACGGGACGCCTCATTATTGCCACTTCATTAGCTGCCGGCCGCGCTAATGCCGCGTATATACACGCACACCCCCGCGCAATTAAGCGAAATAATAAAGCAGCGCGCATCTCGCGCCGGCTTTTTCTCAGCCGTTGCAAAAACAAACTGGAGCGGCAAAAACGAACGCCGGTGTTTTTGCCGGCGCAATATAATTGTTATGGAATTATAATGGATCGGTGCATGCGCCGATGATGTAAGAAGCGACAGCACACAGGTAGGGAAAAGTGCCGCTGTCATGCGTGATAATTATCGTAATCAAATGTCCCGCGGCGATTTGATACTCGGCGAATATCCGCGGCTGTCAGAATGCTACTACTCAGAAAGTTCCCAACGCGCGCTACAGCTTTTTATCCGCGGTGTTGCCTTGGCGGTAGTGCACAGGCAACGACAATTCAAAATAGCCGCAATCCACAATCGCATCACATGCGCTGAACAATTCACGGTATCGTTAGGAACGCTACAACACTTTATGATTTCATCCACCTGAGCACACACGCTAATGAGATTTCGATTTTTTCGCTTGCATAATCCCCAGAATTCCATTAAATTTATATCAGCGCTTTGACGTATAAGTAAAATTAATTTTTTCTATACATAAAAATTATACATAAAAATAGGAGCTTAATAAACTAATGGTAATATTTAAAAAATTGGATTTTTTTACTAGTAAACTAAATTGTAGCTACGTTAAGATACAAAATTGTACAGACAAAATCAAACTTTAATTTAATAAAAACATGAAGTAGAGCGGTACACTACCTTCAAGTAACACTATTGCTGTTATTTATATTTAGGAACAGCGTATGTACGTGCGAAAACAGATGAATTATACTGCACAGTCTTTTTTATATTAAAAGAATAAGAATTTAAGAAAGTACGCATTCGAAGTAAACAAAATAATCATATAATGATTATTAATAACGAAATAAATTTGTTTACAGTATATAAATTAAAAAGGCACATATAATTGCATTAATGTGGAAATTAATTTTGGCGTCGGCACTGTAACGGAAAATTCTGTTGCTTATATTAAAAACAGAGCAGAGACTTTTGCCTTGATCGAACAATTATAACTGACGGAAAACGGTAACACGAGCGTTAGTGACAATGGCCAACACGCTGACTCGTGCTGGCACAACAACACAGCGCACCGTTGGGAAGTGGGCCAAAGCCAAGTACGGCACTATTGCCGTTCACCTATTCTAACTATACAGTGCCAGCGTGCATTGTGTGCGGCATACCGGCATCGACCCAACAAAATGCATAAACTATGAATAAACTGAACAACTGCGTGCCGAAACAGAGCGCACTACAAAAAAATCTTGCTGGCATCAACAATGATGAGAAGCGCGGTGAAATAGTGTCCGTGTGCACGGAATGAGCACGTTCGCGTTAAAAATATTTTGTCGCGGAAAAGTGCTCCGCTTAATAAATCGTAATATACGCTATTGTTAGCCGCGCGGATATTTTTGAAAATATGCGCAGTCGGCCTTCAAGTGCACCCGCCACTTCCCTAAACGCGGACAAATATGTTGACGCGGCGCATTTATTTTCGCAGGAAACAATTTCCTGTAATTATGAGTGCCTAACTGGCGCTGCGTGCCGAACTCTCTGCTTATATTATTTCTCCATGCAAATCAGCCATTCTTGACCTACACTCATCGCACCGACACCGGCAACAAGCAGCCGCTTGTTATGTACAATATTCGCAAAAAGCCGGTGTTTGTTCGGGAAGATGCCGAAGAAACGGATCTTTGCCGAGACAGCCAACGGCAATTATGCATGCTGATGCCGGCTGGAGAACGCTGCGTTTTGCGGGATGCGGGAGAGAATTAAGTGGGCAAGACAAGCCGCTCACAGCCAGACACAACAACATCAGCATAATCTTATCGCTGCACAAGACGCTGGTCGTGATGGCGCTTCCGGCCGGCGTCCCGGCCTTTCTTCCCTCCCGCCGCCACCATCACTCAATCAATAGCTGTAGCCAGCACAACCGGAAGCGCTTTCCAACGGCTGCCTTTTCAGCGGAGGAAAAAGCAGCCCAGGAAAAATAAATAAATAACCCAGGCAGAGTAAGACATCTGCTGCGCGTGCAATTGCCCGGCGGCACGCGAGCACATCCCCGTGGTTTTGTACGGGACGAGTGAAGCGCGCCCGGCCCTTGTCATTAATCGGGGGAAAGATGGGTGCTTATATAATCTGCGTATTTACCACCACAAATAATATTTCTAGGAAATATTGTGCTGTATATAATCGAACACTATACACTTACATCGCCGGGCTGGTCCGCCGCGACGAGGAGGACGCAGCTGGCCGCCACCAATAAACAGCAGATTTCCCGGTACATCGTTACTTAATTAACAGGGAATCTGCAAATAAACATATACACGATCAAGAAATTACGGCTTCTTTGCAATCAGCAATACGATTACAGAAATTACGGCTTCTGTCGACGGTCTACTCGGTACACATACCGGTGTGTTTAGCAAGGTTGCCGGTTAATCGGTACAGATACACAGGGTGCAATGAAACCAAATCGGAGCGCGATCCTCTGACAAGAGACGATTAAGCGGCTCGCTCTCAAGGTGAGTGCTGAACGCGGGGATCTAACTCGACTACCAACGTGAACTTGAACGTCAATGGCACTTGTTAGTACGGGAGTTAAGCACAGCTTCCACGCTAGAAATCCAACGGACGGAGTATACACAGCTGTAACGCTCGATCGATTGCCAGCGGTACGCAGCACGAGCGCGGCTTTATACGCGGGAAAAACGGATACTCTGTACACTCTGTACACAGTCAGCAGCTGCCGGCAACAATTACACTGCATTTTTGCTACACTCTCGACAACACGCGTCAAGATTGGCTGCCGTTAAACGCTGTACGATGTACGTGGGCGGGGCTTGGCGGTGATGAGCTAAGCCGGCTAATTATCCGACAATGCCCGGTAAAACAAGTGACGAGCGTTGATGTACGTGTATTTAGCGCGCTGTCACTCAGTGTGCATGATCTCATCCGTGAGAACCGGTTCAGTGTACGATTAAAATCATATACGATGGGTTGCGGAAGGCCCAGCATCCCGCGTGTGCGCGAGGATCGATCACCTGTCATCATCAGTGAGTAAGGTAAAAATAATCGATGGTCTTCCTCATCTGCCTCGCGCGCTGTAAAGCGTACACTGATCCCTGGTGTGTTTGGATTACGCGTAATACACTCACCCTGCACAGTGCTTTTTTAACCCACATCCTCCCGGAAATTCGATACCTGGGCTTAGTGCACTGCTGTAGCCGGAAAAGCCTAATGCCGATGAGAAAGCCAGCTTCCGCAAAAACATTTCTCCGCGTCGTTCCTTGTGACCACTTCCTGGATGTGTCATACCGCAGTAAAAACGTCACGAGGTGGAAATATACGCTGATGCAAAATGCACTGTCATATCTTCCTAATATATTATTAATTAAATGGGAAATGTTCGTGCGCAGACAGACGAATGTAATAATTCGCACCGGTGCTTTCTCACTAAGCGTGAATGGGTTGTAGTGAAAGGTATCGAGCCGAGCGTAAAATCCCTATTGTATAGTTACAGTAGCAATGTTTGTTTACGTTGAACCGGCAACGTTATTACGGTAGTTTATTTCACCGGCTGGATTTCTCGATGGCGTGTTTATTTACGCCGCCGCAGACGGCGAAGGTAAGTCGTACAAGAGACGAACGGTAAACGCCGTGATAGTGTTGTGGTGCCGGCAAACAACCGGTATGAACCGATGTTCGTTGCGGGCGGCGGTTAACGGCGGAAATAAGTTGATAAATAAACAGTCAGACTGACGCGATCAGGCGGTGATCACGCAGCCGCGTGACGCACCGGAATATACGGCAAGTATTCCCTCGACAACAATTCTGTGCGGTAATAGAGTTAATATTATCTGTTGAAAATACATGGTTGATTTTATTTAGGTAGCGATGATGTCACGCGTTAAAGCAAGATGGTGCATTGACACTGCAGAATATTATAATAGCGCAAGAAAATAACCCGGTACATGATTATGGTACCAAAATTCGTATACATGCAGGAAAAATTTATATCATGACATTCGGTAGTCAAGGTTTGTTTACATGGGCGTGAAAACTGTTTGTGCGAGCAACATCCGGTTCGAGAGTTATGGCTGTAAGAAAATTCCAAAAAGTTTTCAAATGCAATACCGGAAGTACGTACAACCGAAACAAATTCCAATATTTTTGTCCGGTGTATTGTACAGATACGCTTGGATACTAATTCAAAACTGCTTTATCGTTAAACCGCTCATTTCTGTTTAATCACCCAGCGGAAGTTACCGGGAAACCACATCTTCAACTCTGCGAGCCCTTGGTAAAGGATATTTGAGCACCATTAATATAATATGACAAAAATAGGTGGCAATCGGGCTCCAAATCTGTCGGTATACAGAAATTAATTCAAGAAACAGTGTGCTACAGGATACTTCAATAGAGCCAGTGCTCATCAAGTCGACAATCCTGGATGCAAACACAAAAGGGTACTTCGTATGTGGTTTCTTGATACACCAAGGCATCATGTTTTTTGTTGTGCATTGTACGTATGTCACATGACCCGATGTGTCAGATAGATTTACGTAGCATTAACCTTTCTGCCGAATTCCGGGAGAATTAATCACAGGGCTTCTTTCATCGCAATCTGTTCAGCCGCCGACCGTTTTCCCGGCAAGGTGTACTACGTCAAAGCTTAGCTGCCCCTTGTGGGATCGTTCAAGAATGCAGAGATATGTACTGCAACGGCTCGAATAATCTGGAACGGCCTTTCCGTAGGCCAACATACATCCTCTAATTACAATCTCTGTTGTCGCAGAGCATTCCGTATCATACAGGGTAAAATACAGTTACATACATTACTGTTACATATATTTTTGTTACATTACAGTAACAGTTACATACAATACAGTTACATATATTTTAGTTGCATTACAGTTACAGTCACATACATTACAGTTACATATATTTTAGTTGCATTACAGTTACAGTTACATACATTTTAGTTCCATTACAGTTACAGTTACATACATTACAGTTACACATATTTTAGTTACATTACAGTTACAGTTACATACAATATTACAGTTACCACATGCATACAGTGAGTTACGTACAGTTATCAAGTTGCATACAGGCTGTGTGTAAGTTTAGACAGTGCGTTACAGAACGCACTGGAGACTGTACAAGAGAGCATTACAATAACGGCACGATAACGCGGTCCCGGAAGATAAGCCGGCAACACTGTCTGCTTCTCTGCAATGCCGATTTCATGCACTTCTACCATGAGTCGCGAGGTTTCCGCGCCAATCAAAATTTGAAAGATCATATGTACGGATAGTTTCTGCTGCGAAGTGCTACTTCCGTGTTGACTTACTGAACACGACAAATTTTAGTCAACGCGTTACTTTATGTTTCGTGCGGAATTTCTAATCGATTGCTCAGTCCGAACTCACTTAAGCACAAAGCGGCAGAAATGCCTTTTATGCAATGGAATAATGCGGACGTGGAAGTGGATGGACGGCTGCACGTGGGGTACGTCATCGGTCTGGAGGAAATCGAAGCCAGAACTCCGCGTTTTATCATACTGTTAAAAAATACTAAAAAACTTTAAAAAAAATTTAAAAAATACTGTTCTCGCTGGAGCCGATTATGCGGATGTGCAAGTGCTACAACGCGCCCATCACGTACAACCAAAGCAGTGGTATCCGGCGAAGCTGCTCCTGTTCCGACAACATGCTTTTCGGTTCGATGCGCTGATTTGGAGTTTCCTGAACTGCTTGTTGTTTTTTCATAGGTTTATTAGATTTTTCAGGTCTGCAAAACATCGTCAGCAAGTTTTCGGTGTTCACAGAAAGTCGTTAAGTTTGATGTCGTTCAGATTTCGATGTCGTTTCAACAAACTTTCGGGTCATGACTTCGTCGGTCAGCAAAAAGTCGTCAGCAAGTTGTCGGTGTGCCCTCTACACCCTGCGGGTCCGCCCACACCAGGTGTTCCTCAAAGAAACTAAACAGATCCACTGCACCGGAGCTCTGTAACGGGAATGCAACCAAGGGAAACAGGAATTTCATACCAGCAGCATTTATTGGGTCGTTGAATAAAATGGAGAAATTCTTCCAGATTCGCTGATCACAATAAGGCGCCAGCTTGGAGTACACCGTGCAATTGCTGTCGATGTAACCCCAGAAAAAGCAAATCGTATTGCGGTGTGGAAATGCACCGGTCGTACATAATCAAGCGGTCCAGCCGGATGTTGGAGACCTTCAAAACTTTTTTGATATACTTGATTCACTCGCCTGTGACATTTGTGCTTTCCTGTTCCAAACCGGATTTGCAAGCATCATGAGAGTCCCGAATGACGATAGTCCGTGTGGCCAGCGTGATGCGCTTGAAAGCGCAAGCATACGCAGCATAATCGTAATGGCTAAAGTTTTCAACATGATCATAGTGTTCAACTTCCCGTACGCTTTCCTGGGAAATGAGAATCTCATTCCACAGATGACAGACGCGTCGGGAACGCAGCCGCTCGACAGTGTCCAGTGTCTTGCAAATCCCTCTAGAATCTCGGGCAGCACGGCCAAACCAGGTGCATCGGCGCCTGTCACCGGCAGAAAGGTTCAAGGATTAAAGGTTTACGATCAAAAACGCCGCGTAAACCTTTCCGCCGAAATCCGACAGAAAGGTTTTCGATACGTGAACCATCCTGCCGGACTGCGTAAACCTTTCTGCCGGCGGCTTCTTTAAAGCTTAAACCATTCTAAACCTTTCTGCCGGCGGGATTCATTTATCACCCAACGCCACCACAACGGCCTTCAGTCTCCCTGTGCTGCATGCTGTGTAGATAGTTCTTGTACTTACTTGTTAGCGCTAAGTGCTGCCCCTGGCACTGTACGTAGCTGAGTCTAACATAGATATCTCGATGTGGATCTTGAGACTTATATTTACGAAACAGAATTCAAGTGACTGCTAGATGACTTCCAGTGGACTAAACCAGAATAGACCCTCTAGCAGTTGTACGCTGTGCGCTTATATAGCCACATTCGGATAGACATCCAAGAAACTTCTGGAAACTTTCAAAGCCGTAGATCACTCAATAAGAACATCAAAACGGCATAAAACAGATACAGAACAGACCCGAAATCTGTCTATTCAGATCTTATTACATTTTTTTCTATTCTCATTCAACTTAATTTCTCTTTTGTCCGACGTTCTTCGTATTTTAGACTTTTTCACAGTATGGAGTCGCGAACCGAACACCAGGGCACGGTTTTCTCCGCGTTACTGCACATGGCAAAAACTTTCAAAGAATTGGTTAGGTAACAATTAAAGGTTTTGTTTACTTTTGCCTGTACAGTTGATTTGTTTGATCTGAGAAAATGCAAATACAGTCCACGTTATCGCGGCGGTTGGTTTTTTGCTAACGCTTTGCACTCGCCGCCGAAAGATTACTGTACAGTGTACATAAACGATAAATGCGTCGTCAGACGCATTTGTATCTGGCCGAAACGCACCGCTTTAAGGACAGTAACCGCGATTGTTAAACTGAAGATCTCAACCGATAATGCGCTCAGGAAATCATCTACAAAGCGAAAGACACAATTATCGTTCAATCACGTCGATCAAATTACTTTTTCGTACCGTCCGATCAACGTACAGAACGCCGTACAGAATAACCAATGCCGCAGTTACTGTATTTAATAACGCTGCTCGTTTCACCTGTGTAGATGCTTTTGCTGTGCCAGCAGACGGCTGTCCTTTCTGCCTCCATAAAATACGGCGATATTTCATTTTCCCATCATCCCATGTGAATTTTATAGAACTTGTGCATTGGCTGCACTTAATACTGTGGTTAGCGCAACTGCGTTGGGGTGCAGCTTTTAGTTTTTTACGGACTGAGGTGTTTTTCGCAAGGCTTACAAGGCTTTGCTGCTGCCCTACACATCAGGGGTGCCCCACTGTGCACACCACTGGGTCACCTGTCATGTGTTGGCTAAGCACTGGCTGTTCATCCTTCATAACAACCGAATTCAGAGTGAGCATTTGTATCGTCTATAAAGCAGCGGAAACACGTACCGCAGTCGTGTCAGATAAATGCTATAACGAGGGTCAATAACTGGGCAGCGTGCTTTATGGAGGTTACTTGAATCGGCAGGCACCGTCCATGCTTAACAACAGGGGGTGTTGTTTACTTCCTTTCTTCTTATGTTGGCTCACTTTCAGTCAAGGCGAGAGGGGCTTAATTTTCGGGACAAAATGGTCGAGTTATCGTGTGGAAGGTCCTCTTACGCCCTCTCACAGCACTAATGTGGTACTAATATTGCGGAATTTACCGGATAAACGGTAGCGCTGTGTGTGCAAACATTATGCATTTTTGACATGTATTTACGGACAACCGAAACAGATACGCCCTAGTCCTCTTCCAAAACCGAACGTCGTCACCTTCCACTTCATCGGAGGGGCAATAGGGGCGGATTTTCGTTCGGATTGTGTTACCAGCGTTTTGCCGACAAGAACGTTCAACCGGTAAATCGTGAGCCTGGCAAACTTCCTGCCAACTAAATGCGCGCTTTTGCCATTCACTGAAACCAGTGCGATATTACTGCTACTACGGTACATATAAACGCGCCTGCAGTCAGCAGTACTGGCATTGCAAAATTTAATTGTTTCTTATCAGCACTTCCCACTGTTTGTTGTGCTTATCAGTAGATACACTGTTTCCATAAAAATGTGCGATGGCAGAATTCATTATACGTACAATGCACTACTCGTAGCCGAAATACACCAACCAACACTTATCAATCACGCCGTGCTGGGCGTGATTGATAAGTGTATACAGATCCGAGAATCAGTACATCTTACAGCATTTCCACGCAAGGATCGTATGCCAACTGTCCAATACAACTTTAGTACAGAATAAGTTTTTTTATTAAATCTTATTTGTACGCATAAAAGCGTGCTTCGGATTACTAGCGGTATAAGCTGTAGTAACACTGGTTTATTGGAAACCAGGTTCCCTGCGAACATGTCCCAGATCTGAATGACGTTAATGGGATTCATTATTCACACTGAACACCGCCAACGGAAAGCGGAATGCCACGGTTGGAGCTGGTTTATTGTTATGGTGAAAGCTGATGACAAAGTCTCCCCAAACGATGCGCTGGCAGCAAAACACCAATCTGTCGTATAACTCGGAAATGTCGCGGAAGTACTCATGCAGAGTCCCGGTTAATATTGCGGCCCACCAACGCCGCCACAAGATGTCATTTGCTGGATGTGTGCACCGGCATTCGTCAGGATTACTTCAATGTACTTCAGAGCCAAACCGGCACCTGTAAGGCTTTCCGGTGGTTCGGTGCGTCCATCGCCTTCAGCGTAGTCGAAGTAGACGTCCCGCACACAGATGGTGTTAATGGCGGTGCGGATGTGCTTGAAAATGCAACTGCACACCCCGTGGTCGAAATTCGAGTCCTGCTTCGTGCGCTGCGTAACACCGGGCTCCGCCAAGCCGGTGTTGATATCGGTGCGTTGTTGCGGCGACTGGATGATGTCCTTCTACAGTGCTTAAACACGCCGACAGCGCTGTCGGTCGATGGTCCTCAGGGAAAGAAATATTTCAGCCACAAATTCGGGCGGCAATGGTATTGCTTGACGGAGAGATCAGTACGATAGGAATAACTACCGTAAATAACCTATCCTACCGACCTACTCAACGACAGAGTATGAGCTGATAATCTCAATGTGGCATAGCTAAGCCTACGAATCTACGCGAAGTGAGAAATGTATCTCCGATGATAATTTAATTCGTAACTCCAAAAGTGCCAAAACTCAGAATGAGATAACTGATCCTGTAAAATACTGCCACTCACGGACTTACTGTATATAGACACGGCGCATCCGTGTAGAACAACCAAAGTAGATCCGAACACAAAAGAGAAAGATCGAGAAAGTACAGCGAATAACAGAAAGTACAAGTAAAGCCGTCACTTTACGTATGAATCGCTACAGTACTGCTATATCGCGTCATCCTATCGTTTGCATTGTAGTCGACCTTCTTCTTGAGTTCCTCGAGAAAAATTGTGGTTTCTTCTGGATTTTTGCTTTCACAACCGGTCTGCAGCTGTCCAAGCAAATATTATTATTACAGGAAATGCTATGATTGGCGTACAGCACAAACGGGGGGCCACCTTCGCGCTCGAGTAGAAAGTTTTAGCGCATACCTTTCGTTCAGAATCTAACGGAGTAAGCAGAGTGATTTCTTGTACATGGCACAACACTGCTAAAGCTGAATAAAGCTGTTCTCTTTTGAGAACGTCCATTATACCTGATTTAGAACACTGCCGCTTATTTTTATTATACATTAAGGGTGTTCAAATATCCTTTACAAAGGCCTAGTTTTTTTTAACAGCCTTTCCTACAGAAAAGTATGCGTACAATTTTTAAAAAAATTAGGTTAAAGAATTAAATTTTTAACTGACGTATTATCATCGCGCCGAAATGCGGCTTCGACGGGAACAGACATTTAATACTCAAATAAAAATTTCCAGTATAGATGCCACGGGCCTTTGCCAGTCTCCCACGAATCCATGTCCCTTGGCTTGCGCGGTAACAAGTGCCACTGCAACGCAAAGAGCGTCAACTTCCGCAGGGAATTCAACGGAGGATCTGCCAATGGAATATTCGTCAACGGCGAGATGCGATCAACTCGAGCATCACCAGCTTGCCACTGTTTCAGTACCTAACACGCGAAAGGTGACCTTTAATAATGAAAATCATATTTCATAAAAATTCCAAAGCATTAAACGTGTTAGAAAAGTCGACACGGTCACACGATGTACCTAGAAAACCTGAGAGCGAAGAAAATTAATAAAAAATGTAGTAACCTATAGGGTTAAGCACCTGTATCGCAGTATGCTGCGGTAAACCCTTCGCATCCATTGCGGTCTGCAACGCGCGGCAATCCTCATCGCTCATCGGAAGGCATGCGTTTTCTAGCACTTCCAATGCCGATCCCATTTCTCCGGCATCATTCGTGTGTATCTTCCAGCTGTTAACTTTTATCGTGGCCTTGAAGTCCAGGTAATCAAAGCGCATGTCATAAGAGCCGTCGCCCATTCCCTTATCGCGCAAACACCGACACCCTTCTTCATCTAGATAGGCTAACCCATATACGCGCACATCGTCTAACACCAACCGATCGCATACATCGCTCCACTCCGAACGAACTTTAAGATTGAGCTCGGACGAAAACGCCAGCACGTCGTTAGTCCACACATCAAAGTGCGCGATACAGATGGTGTGTATTCGAATGCCCTTCAATTTTAGCAGACCGATGACCGTGGTGAGAGGGTCGCTGGCATTAGAATCCTGAGCTGTACTGAAGAGAATAAGTTTTTTAGTCGTTGCGGTGATATTCCGGTCCAGTGCGCGGGATAGCTCGTCGTTGTAGTACAGCAGCAAATCGATTTGCACGACCGCACAAGCCGGGGCGAATGTGAGGACATTGAGCCAGGATTTACACACTAGGCGGCACTTGACCCTGGTGCGCAGTTCGAGGAATGAAAATATTCTGCCGATTAATTCCACTGGTAAAACTTTATCGATACATGGTAAATGAGCTTCCAGGTTTCCCGATTTCTGACCCTAATGCAAGCACAAACATATAAATAAGTTTTTGTCGCCTACACGTATTAGTACACATATTAGTACGTATTAGTACGTATTAGTCGACACGTATTAGTACACATACTCTTTGGCAAAAATTTAAAAGGAATTTTCTGTCGATGAACCTTCTGCCTGTATCAACGGGAACATTTTCGGAGATACAGTGTGGAAACCGGCTGAGCATCTGACGAGGCGCCGACCTCGTGGCCATCCTTCGAAACACCTTAGCCTAAACCAGATACCATTCAACATGAAGCGTCTGTGCTATACAGTGCACACCCGCTGTATATCTCACCAATTTCCAAAAATCTGACGGAGAAAAATATTCCTTAGAACGGCTGGAAATATAAAACAACCGCCCGTGTTCAACATTTTGTAATATAACATTTGCCGATCGGCCATAAATCCGATTCCACCACCGGAAATCCTCCCTACTCCTTTTTTGTGCAAGAATTTTCAATGGCAGATTAAGCTTGACGCTGTGCAGACGATATCTGTTCAGATCGAGAAGGGGTCTGTCCTCGGCCCGCTGCAGGTCCCATTTTCGTACAACTTCTCGCACCAACTTTCCCTTTCGATACATTTCCACCATGGTAAACGTGTAGAGAGATCCCGCAACAATGGTGGCGGGATACCAGCGCCAAGCATCTTTTTTGGATCCTCTCCAAAGAATCTCGACGGCTTTTTTACAGGCTAAGGGATTGTATTCATTGCCGAAACATCGAGAAAATGACACGAATTCCGCCTCGTGACTACGATAACCGAAATCAACAAGGAAGCCCTTCTCTGGGATTAAAGCGATGACGAGGCCGTGGCGAAAGGAACCGTCCCCGTCACGCACGTCGACCGCCCCATAAGGCCAGACCTGACTGTTTTCAAACATATTTGAAATGACAGTAAATTATAACTATAAAAAAGCCGCGCATGCAGGACACATAATGCGTATAAGAACGGACGCGGAATCACTTAAAGCCAACCGCAAAACTAGAGTGGGCAGGAATAGGATGGGTACAGTAATATAATACGACGGCTGAAACCGTCTAAAAGCCTGGTTATGCAGGCTTCCACTGACTGTTTTATTGAATTCAGTTTCATAATGGAGTATGAACCAACGCGATTATGCAGAATAAAAATGAAGGAGGACTGAGCAAAATATATACAGTATATGTGGTTAAAAGCAGTTTGAGAGAAGCATCGCAAGATTATTTAAGACCGCTGTTTCACCAGCACTAGTTCATCGATATAAGGAGCATGAAAAATCGATACGAGTATTCACATTTACGGATCCAACAGTCTGCTCTCAACAGATGCCGAACTTACACAACAGTATCGCACACGCTGTGCTGTACTTAACGGACTGGAAACGCAGTAGTACGTATTATGCAGTCAATCAAAGGCTTAGTTTTGGCATCTGTTAAATCTTGGTTTAGTTTCATTTTTTAACATCAGTTTTACAATGGGGACAGACAGGTCAGTGACCTTTCCCAAGCGTCACCGTCACGTGTAAAGCCAGCGCAAAAATACGATCATCCTCTGTATACATCATTATAGTGTGTACCTAAAGTCAAAAAATTGTCAATGACGTGAAAATATCCTTTCATTTTTATGAAAACTTCGTGCGATCGAGCACAAAAAGTTTTGGAAAACATAGGTATGTCAGATCGGCCGTAGTACACCGGAAAAATAAAGAATTAGTTTGGCTTACACTTTGAACCACGTACGGAGCCAGACCGCAGCTAACACTTATGTACACTATATGCCAGTGTCAGCGCCATCAACAAACTGATTGCAGTCAGGTATAATTCCCAGGTAGTCACCGGTACCAACTACGTTATATAAGGTCGGTAGCAGTTAATAAGTTAGTTGTTGTGTTGCAAATATTAGTTGTTATTAGTTGTTGCTATGCAAATACAACGGGGAAACGCGATTTGTGTAATGGGTACAATCCCCGATCAGGATAGCATAGAGGAAGTGTTTCTTTTATAAATGTTGGTTTGTCCTAGTACATAGTTTGTACTCGTATCGTGATACTTAAAAAAAAAATAAAAAAGTTAATAAGTATATATATGAACCGGTGTTTGTTTGCGGGTGGCGATTAACGGTCAAAACAGCGGGAAAATGAGCAGCAATACTGACGCGATCAGGCGGTGATCAAGCCGCCGCGTGACACACCGGAATACATGGCAAGTATTCCCTCGACAACATTTCTGTACGGTAACCACCGCTAATATTGTTTATCGAAAATATACAGCTGATTTTATGTACCCATGAATGACATCACGAAGAACGGCGCATTGACACTGTAGCTATTGTAAGTTTTATACTTAACAGCGAAAGGAAAGTGCACCATTAGATGGTACCGAATACCGTATTGCACGTAAACTTTCGCTTTCACGCGTACCTAAAAGCTGTTTGCGTGCGCAGCTTCCGATTTGGGAAGATTTAGTTGCAGGAAAACTCCAAAACGTTTAAACGCAATCAGGTGCACCAAAAAGTCTCGAAGATATGCCTCGATCTTCTTTTCTTTTTGTACATAAACGCGCACAGTAAGCCCCGAACTGCGTACCGAGGATCTTCTTCAGATTTTAAAACGAATTTCAAACATTTTAAGTTGCGAGTTCGAAAAGATGGTGCATTTCCGGGACGGAGTAAAACAACCTCCGGACTGATGTGCGGTTGTAAGGAAAACTTAAAGAAGATCGATACGAGTCCATAAGGAGTCTACTTGTATCGGCAAATACATATACTGTACTGTAATACATGTAAGTACACATGTACACATATATGTACTGTAAATACATGTATACACAAGATTGGTGTTCATGCAGTACACGTATGTACGGATACAAGTAATTATACGGGGTTGCTTGCCTTAATAGGGCGTCCTTGCCGGCCTTTGCGCAGTCGAAGCGCCTGAGAAATGTCCACGGCGACGTAGACGAAGACCGGGTTAGTGAGTTAGCTTTCTTGTATCCACTGCGGCCAGCGCAGTTAGCCAAACTCGCAGCTGCCGTACAGCGCCCGCACCCACGGCATCCGGTGGCCGGGAAGCGCCATGTCAAAAAGGTCAGCGAAAGAAGCCGAAGGATGCCAAGATGTGTTGAACCGCTGCAGCCACCAGAGTGGTGGCGCCGTGGGACGCCGGCGCAACCTTCACGTGGCACGCTTCCCCAAAGGTATCTCGATGGTAGAATTAGCTGGGAGAACCGACGCGCTAGTGGCTGACTAAAGCCATTACGATATTTACAATGTCGAACCATTGGTTTTCGAATACATTTCGGAAAGCCAACGATGGGGCGGTAATAAGACCACGCAATACATCTTATCGTCATAGCTGCCATCGACTGAATCGACTCATTTAGTGCCGGTTTTCAGTTTGGATAATCAACGACGCAAGCGGACCCCGCAAGGGAGCAGGGTGCGGACGGCCGGGTTACCTGTTCCGTACCCGGCAGAATTACCGAATTAGCGGGCTCGCTGTTTATCGTGGGCCTTGAGGTACCACTGCTCCGGCACTAAATGTGCGGATCTCTACAACATTGACCACTACACTATACTGATACTGCTATGACTGATGCATTGCACGTAACCCGGTTATCATGCGCCGAGAGTTTAATCTGTACGGTACATATTACTTTGCTTGTTGTAAAAATTAATATAATTGAGAGATTATCACCGACAGCTGACAAGTAAGACGATCCAGATACTAGAAACTGTTTGCTGTATGGACAGATAATGTAAACATCAGCATTAACAAAGAGTTTACTCAGCAAAATTGGCGTGACACAGTACAGGAAGCCCGTGCACACTCGTGGTATGTCAATATCCATGGATGCAAAGCGACCTCGCGATGTCACGCTGCACCCGTAATGCCGCTGCTAAACGCATGTTCTCTCGGATTCCACTCGCCGACATTCCGCGTTAACGTGGGCTCACTGCAGTTACCTGTTGGTTAATGCCTTTCTGAAGTCGTTCATCCTTACCTCATATTCCTCGAGAGGATGCGTGGTATCACTATACGAAACCGTGGTTGGCGACCAGCGCTTCTCAATTATAGCCTAGCCGTGCCTGTATTTATTTTTGTCCGAAATGTACTCTTTTGCGGATCCGCAGACCTAAAGGCGCACAATTCGGATAAAAATAAAACCGAGCAGGATAAAACCGCTTCTGGGCAGTTATGTTCTCTCTCGTGCAATTAGGATTCGGCTTGGATATGCTTGGGTATTCGACTCGTACTCCATGTCTGGTTTAATTGCAACGTCACAGTCACAACGAAGGTAAGACGCACAACAAACAATCTTCGAACGCCATTCAAATTCATGTCAGCTTTATTTGAAAGTGCGTACTAGTATTTAATAAAATTCGAGAACGATAGTGTTGTGTCACTTGTCGCAGTCTGCATGCACTAAGAATAACTTCGTTGCCAATTACATACAGTGTTTCGGTTCTGTTTCGTTTTGCGTTTAATTCATATTTCGATAAAAGAATGAAATGTTTACAAAATTAGTAAAATGAAAATAAATTCAAAGATATACCGAAAATGTATAAAGATTAATAATAACCAAAAAAAGGAAACAGATAGTCATCAGTGAAATCTGTGTGCCATTGCATCAATTTGCATGTTCTGTATCGGTGTGTAAGAGTCTGGACGAAGCTAAAGAATTTGTTAAAAAAACTAAGAAGCTTATGTGAAGCGGAAACGAATCGTTTGGCTGTGGACCTTGTCTGACTCGTATCCGCATCTGTTCGGGTGAGAATAAAACAGATGTGTCGTGATTTCCCTATACGCAATTATTAAGTTTGAGCGATGCTTGCTGGCACAAAGTAGAAGTACAGACACTCAGTTGGGCAACTAGAATGTATTTAACAGCGAGCTTATAATAATATCACTTTAGCACACAATAATTTAGGCGTTCTCCTTATTTCGTTGCTTCAGAATGTCACGAGAACTACAGCCGGGATAGACATTTGAAATTCAAATAAAAATCTCCAATATAAATGCCATGGTCCTTTGCCAGTCTCCTACGAATGCATGTCCCTTGGCTTGGACGGTAGCAAGTGCCACTGCAACGCAAAGAGCGTCAACTTCCGCAGGGAATCCAACGGAAGATCTGCCAGCGGAATCCTCGTCAGTGGCGAGATGCGGTCAGCTGGAGCATCACCGGTTTGCCACTGCCCTAGCGCCTAATAGGCAAAATGCGACCTTCAGTATTGGCAACAAACATGCTTCATAAAAGCTCCAGAGCATCAAAGATACTTGTAGCAAGTTGACAACATGTAACATAAACCATAACTCGGCACACGCCGGATTCGGTGTATTCTTTGGGTACGTTCACTACGTTGGATTGAGCACCTGTATCGTGGTATGTTGCGGTAAAACATTCGCATCCAGAGCGGTCTGCAACGCTCGCAAATCCTATTCGCTCATTGGCAGACATGCATCTTCCAGCACTTGTAACGCTGATCCCATTTCTCCAGCATCGCTCGTGTGTATCGTCCATCTACCGACTTTTATCGTGGCTTTGAAGTCCAGTTTGTACGCTGCTAGTAAGGGTTCTGGTAAACAAGTATGGCCGCTGGAAGTCGCATTTAATTAACTTAATTTACAGTGAGACTATAGGCGGGGGCCCCTTTCACCCCGTTTGCTATACGCACTCCTCTTTACACCATGTTGTTACTACAGGCAACCCTTTTCCATTTGATATTTCTCGCACCCCGAGTTTTCCGCTGACAATGGGCTCCCATTTTCATTTTTTATCTCAGAGTACTGACAAAAATTGTTTGACAGTTTTTTTTGTCACACAAAGATTGTTTTGACGATTGATTAGGTCCCGCATTTACATAAAATTAGTGTACTGGTCACTCCATCCGCCAATGGGGCGGTTTGGCTGGTCAGCCAGCGTAGATCGAATGCGCACGGCATCTTCCACGCGCACGAAAATATCGCCTTCCTGGACGATTTGCTAGTTCGCTGGTATGCGTTCGGTGCGTTTTGGGAATCTCAACTGGTTTTCAGTTTCTAGCACCTCTGCTAGCCATGCACGCTGCGTGGAAGCTGCACACCTGGAACTTAATGTCCACATGGCGCGTTTCCCGTCCGTAAAGCATGGATACTCGTAGTTGAAGGATGTTCTCGGGAAGTACGGCCTCTCTCGGTGGTTCTATACAGTGACGAACGATCACCTTGTCGCTTATGTGACAAAACAAACTGCCATGAGTGTGTTATGTACGGTCCCTTCTCGTGCCAACTGGGACAAATTTTTCATTTGAATGTATTTCTGTGAGCGATGCTCGTCTCCATACATATTGCAAATAAAGTAGCATTATTTATTAAACAAACTGATGTCCGCCATACAACAAAGTGGGTGCGTATGGGGGTGCCTATAAGCTATAGGTAACGCGGGTGAAAGGGGGTGACATTTCCTTTAATTCATGGTAGTGGGGCAACTACTACTGGCTATGCAACTATTTCGTCCGTTGATTCATTTTTCTAGACTGGGCTCGTACTTGTACAGGGGTCATGTAATATGCGCTATGATTTCTCGGTCCCTACGTAGTTATTTTTAAGAATGTGCTTGAGTGTATTGACCCATAAAAGTTGGCCACTAATCAGCTGTATTATTAAATCGGAAATAAATTAAAGTATGAAGATATATACAAAACTAAACAGGCAAAAATGCACGTGGGCGTGCATTGGTAGACCGGAGCGCAGCTATGAGTTTACAAGGTAGAAGCTTTATTGTCCGTATTTATATGCGCACTTATATTTTGCCAGATAATTAGGGTAATTCAAAATAGATGAAACAAAGAAGGCGGCAAGTCATAATTGTCTAATAACTGGCAAGCTCAATGTTTACTGAAATGCGTTTTTGCACTTTCAGGTATTACACAGACAGCGCAACGGCTCTAAACGGACTTTGAATAGAATTCAAAGGAATTAATGACAATTTCTATTTCTTTTCCATTGACCGGAGGCCGGCCATTACGCAGAAATAGAGACATACATATCTTTCCTTGGGAATTTTCTGGCTCTTCTTTCATCCAAGGATGCGTGTTCCAGTGGGTGCAGTCGATGTTTCTGACAAGGTTTTCTTGGACGTACCGCATTTTGAAAACCGTTGTACCGTTTGCTATTTCGAATGAGAAGAAGCCGCAACTGCTATCAAAATACTGAACATCACCGGTGCGAGTGGTACGTGTATTTCCATAGGCGTTCGTCAAGCCAGATTGCAGACAGCAAATCAGCGGCTCCTGCGCATCCGTTATCCGTTTTCCGAAAGTAAATTCAGCGAACCGTTTACTGTCACTGCTAGTGCCCATACTGAAGGTGACATTCTGATCAAACACATCCACTGGCAGTTCGATGCTAAACTCGTAAACGCCCAGACCAAATTCCGCTTCTGTTCGCACGGAAGCGCCGTAACATTTCCCATCGGAGCCGGTTAAACGCAGACGCAGCCTACCGTCGGCATCGACACAAACATTATCCGGTTTTCGGTAAAACTCTAAGACGTCACTCAGAGGATTGACGACCCAGCGACAGCCGGAGAATACAACGGCTGTCTTTGGGGATTTCGGAGCGGTAGACAGTACGACGGCGCTCGATAACATATCAGTTGGCAATAAGGAATTCTCGTTACCGACGGAAAATCGCTTCCAATTTCGCAGATCTACTCCAGCAAAATCGTTCCAAACGGAAGTGAAGCTTCTACCAGTGGAGCCTTCCAATTGAGATACACCGTTCGACTCTGCACAATCTAAAACTAAATACAAATACTATATTATTGAGTAGAAAAAATCTTATTTGCTGATATCAAATCGTTAGAATATGTTTTTCATCTTTCGCGTTGTAATCCCTCATACTGTGCCAGAGGCCGCTAGGGTAGTGGCGACTGGCGAGGTCACTGCGTGTTGCATACACAGCATCGTGTGTTCGTTCGCTGCCCTTTATTTGAAATCCACGAAGAAATAACGGTGTTGTAGTAGCTAGATCTTCCTTAGAAATACGCTTTTAAAATGCTTCGTCTTTGAAGCACCAAAAGTTTCACGAAGACATGACTTCATTGTAGAAATTTATATTAACCGGTGCCGCAGATTTAGCATGCAGTAAGCCGGCGTTTTTCGTTAAGGTGACCGTGTCGTAACTACGAGTACTTTGTACCCGGTATTCTGATTCGAAGATATTCGATAGCCTAAACTGCGCATGCCTTCCTGGGCGATTGGAAGAAAGCTCGCAATGTTTGGAAAATGTTAACGTAGAACATGGAGATGGTGTGGTTGAAATTTGATGGTCATCGCCAAAAAAAGGATTGTATGTACATTGTAACTCTCTCTCTTCTCTGGATGCTTGCACATGGCGGATTCTTTGATAGCATGTTTTACCGTACGAGTATTACACTGTTAAGACTGTAGATTATTAGCCTTCTTATTATAACCAGAAATTGTGGGGCCCATTGCAGATAACTAGGCAACTCAAGATTATTGGGCGCATAGTAGTGACATATAAGAAACAATCACTTAGGTGAGGGAACATCCGCTGTGCAGCCTGTGCCTATCTTAATCTCATGAAAGAAATGCATAATTCTTAACTGGCCCAATGCTCTCAACCTGCGCTGCTACTCAGCCTGCTAGGTAGCAACATTTGAGAACTCCTTACCCGGCGATTTGTTCGGCATAGGCCATATAAATAATGCCGATGTGCCCACTTTGTCTAGATATTCGTAGAATATGTTGAATGGCCAGCGCAGATCCTGCTTTCCACTGCGCACCACTGAATAAACTCCCAGGTTTAGAACCTTTTGGTAAATGCTTAAGGTCGCCATTGGATAAAGGTCTTCCCCGTCCAGCGTCGCTACGATGGATTCGTAGGGAGAACCATATAACGGCGATTCTTCCTGTATTACACGTTCCTTGCGCTTTAGCAACGTGTATAATTTATAAGCATTTAAATAGCTCAATCTCCCTTGCCGCTCACATATCCGCAGATCAGAATACGAAGGATCCGTTCCACCGGCTCTCTTCCAGAAGACCGCGATCAAACGCTGTTGCTGTTCCGACAGAACATAGCTGTACTGGCGTCGGCAGATAACGATGCCGTACTCGCGACCCGGCGAAATTACCCGGTGCGATGGTTTGTTTACGGCATTGGGAATCCAGGGCATCACAGCTTTGGTATGCACTGATTCCGAAATGTGCAGACTATCTTTGAAGTCTGCGGAGTAGACGAGAAAATTCCGCATTTTATCGGAGCGATCAGCGACAACGATGACTGACCAATCCATCCATGCGTAAGTCTCCTGCAGTTGTCTGGCCAGCAGTTCAGCACATTCTTGATTATTTTGCTTCGGCTGCTTTTCACAGACATCGAGGAAAAACTGATCCACACATTTGATCAGATCTGATTCCGGCCCCGTAAAACATTTGGAACGCGATAGATTTTTGCCTTTTTCCAGGGCGCCCAAAATTTGCTGAGCCTTTTCGCCGGCTTTTTTAAAGTCTTCGGCCATAAGAATTTTCTCCTTATGATGGCTATCTTCCGCTTCCAGTTTGGCATTGTAGTACACCACCATGCAGAGCAGCATTTTCATCACATCCAGCGCAATGCAGTCGCACCATTTTTCGAACACCGGATAATCGCAACTCTCAATCACTGACGTTAGAAACCTCCCAGTTACTTCGTTTCCGGTGACATCATGCAGTAAAATGCTCAGCATTTCTTTGGGATTGTTTCGCTGATACGCTGCGAAAAACTCCAAACGCCGCCCCCCGTAGGTGGCTTCCCCAGCCGCTGCCAGCTCCTCCATCGCTTCCCATAAAAGATGCAAACCTACTTCAATATTTCTATATGTTATCAGGGCGTCGATTCGGGAGATGTCACTTTTTATTGAACTTCTCGCTTCGCTGACGGCACTTTCCAGTCGGCGTTCAATATCTCGCAGCTCCACTTTCTGATCAAATGTTAGCAAATACCAGGCCGCAGTCTCTCTGGCATCCTTCGTTGCGGGATCGCCGCGATCTAGTGTTTCATTCAGCTTCACAACCGCGGCCTTTCCCGCTTTCAACGCTATGGTTTTTCCGATCAGTTTGGCGACAGCAGCTACCGGAACAAGGGCCAGCGAGGTCATCTTGGTCGTAGTCGATTACTGCAAAAAATCAGGTTTTAAGAAAAACGTACAGTAATTCATATGTGTTTCTCCCACGGAGAAACAAATATACCGTTGAAGTGTTAAAGAGGGATCGCAGTGAAACGTGGTTGACCAATACACCAACGGTTAAAACTTAAACCGATTCTGCAATTATTATCCAGGTTTATGTTTCGTGCAGAGCGGGACTGTATGTGGCCAGTAGGTTAATTTACCTGGATATTCCGGTTCCGGTTAAGAATGTACGTGTTTTAAGGATATTACGTCAGAATCCACTGTCTTTAAGGCATGTGCATCCACTATACAGGATCTCCAGTAGTTACAGTCCACGGAGTGCGCCGGTTAACGTTTCTGTGTACTTTTTAACTGCCAGTTGTATGTATTTCTCAGGTGTATGTACAGGCAAGTTACTAGGCTACTTATAGTCATCTTCCATAGTCTACGAACTTAATCGCTACGCCCAGACATCTTTATGGTGCAACAGCCAGCCGCGGCGTGTTGCTTAATCGGCTTCGATTGATACAGTGCGATTTACTTTGCGTCAATCTCCTGTTTGTCATTTAGAGATAGCACGAAGACAACAGTCAACACACTGAACACAGGTTCATATTACATATTATTAACTCAGCATTGCCTTAACATAGTTCTACTCTTGTAGCTACATTGGTTAACCTATCGCCACAGTTGACTTCTCCGTGTTTGCGTTGCTGGCGTTGTAATGCTTTACAGAATGATAAAGAAATTTGCTCATTCCAACCAACAGGTCTGTGCGTAGAAAATAAAGTGAAATTGTTTGATTTCGCCGTATTTTCAGACCAGCGCACTTACATACGATAAGTCGAAGTTTTCGCTTGCTGGGGTATGCATTTGTCTACATCACAGGAAAACCGCCCAGTAATTCCAGAACGTAACTGTAATTAACGCCTGCGTTAGATCGAAGGAAACACCGGCATTTCCTGATGCATCGAGGGGGGTATTTTATGCTTACGCTTGTCCAAGTCATCGAACGCGTTTCCCTACTTGCGGTGCAAGGATATCAGAAATGATTACAACAGATATTCCCAAGCACCAAGCGTTACGGAAGGAAACTGCTAACTCAGACTGCGCTTCTGCCGAACTCTGTGCACTTCAGCCGGAACATTTTCTTGGGAGAATCCTCTCAACTGGCCAGACGTGGCTGTGCTGGATATATATACCGTATAACTGAAATGGAGGGGACGTTATAACGATTGCATACAGAAATTAATGACGACAGCCGCGTTTATTACGTCGCTACTTTGAAATCTCGACTGACAATAATTATGACAAGTATAATCATTATAGTTGACAATTGGCCACACAAAGTTGGAAGGACGGGAGATCAGGCCAAGCATGGCCCGATTATCCTTATGTTCAGCATTGTGTGGCTGGTGTTTGTGTCGTTGTCACTCGTTATCATTTTCGTGATGGCTGCCTGCATTATCCGGCGCGCGGGATTTATCTTTTAAACCAAAAAATTCTAGTTGCTTGATCCTTATAAGGATAAAGGAGGTACAATTTCCTGCGTAAAGGTCCCCGTTGGGAGAGATTGGAGGGAAGTATTTAGTTCTCTTCCCACCAAGACTTCCCTTCCGGTACCAAGGCAGTAAGAAGAAGAAAAGCGGTCTGCATTATCTCGACAGAGATAATGTAATACTGTAATGTCGTACTGAATGACCTTTATATTTGTTTGTTGTACTTCTGCCGTAGCAACAGGGATTGGTGATAATTGTATTCTTTGTATATTTTCATGTCATTCTACATCCGGGCTTGTTGCTGTTCATGTCTTATTAAAATACACGTACAGTACTTGAAAACGTGAGAGATAGTGCCAATTAACTGCCCACGGTTATCCGTCGTCATCGATAGATTTGACATCTCTCCGAAAACCACGAATCGCCCGCCGTTGTTCTTATCGCATTCAGCCCAACGCTGCTTCGACAACATGCAAGCAGCCTTCTTGTCAGTTAAGATGCCTATTTACGTGCATTACTATCGATAACGATATTCTGATGTGCTTCCTTGTCTTACAATAATACAATTTCTGTCTGTACAATTCCTCCCAGAACTACAAATTTGATTACAGTCGCGTTTATGACTGAAATTACCTCCAGTCTAATACATGCATTGGTGTAGTTACGGAAAGCAAAATTCACTTGTATATAATATATTCACTATTGACTGCAGTTAGCATCGGCAGTTCCTGCTGCGTTGATGGGTGTCAGTTTGTGATTGCGCTCGCCCCAATCATCAAAAGAGTTTCCGTACATGCTTCACATGGATATTAGCA
This sequence comes from Paramacrobiotus metropolitanus, assembly GCF_019649055.1. Lineage (NCBI taxonomy): Eukaryota > Metazoa > Tardigrada > Eutardigrada > Parachela > Macrobiotidae > Paramacrobiotus > Paramacrobiotus metropolitanus. Next base: position 313,715 of record NW_026570336.1, on the reverse strand, counting down.
ATCATCGCATCGCATAGATATTTTCAGTTGTTTTCTACAAAATTTTTGCAAAACTCTACACGTCATACTGTATCCTTTTCAACTATCGCTGTCGTATTCAGAGCGACATACGAGAGAATTAGTATTATTGCTTGTCATTACAATTCGCATTTTCGTAATATGGGACGTTGTTCGCTGATAATAATCAAGAGCATCATCAGCTTACTACACAGGAGTTACAGCGTTAATTATTTCGATACACAGATAGAACAAACGATGATAAGGTCAGTTCGTAGATACGCAGCCGTTTGGCTCTATTTATGAAAGTGTCAATGCGCAACAATGCAATAAACGTCAGAATATAAGTTACCCCACTGACAAAATTAATCGTAATTGTGCTTCCCCTCCACCAAGTAATGCGGCGGGTAAGGTAAAAAATAATCTATGTTCTTCCTCATCTGCCACGCTCGCCGCAACGTGTACCATGATCGGGAGGCGATTAACGGCGAAAACAGTTGTGAAACAAACAGTCATACTGACGCAGTCAGGCTGCGATCACGCAGCCGCGTGACGCACCGGAATGTACGGCAAGTATCCCCTTGACAGCAATGATATGCGGTAATACAGCTAATGTTAAATATCGAAAATATGCGGTTGATTTTATTTAGGTATCGATGACAACATGCGTTCAAGCAGGATGGTGCACTGACATTGTACAAAGTGGCTTAAGGAACTGACCCGGCATGGTACTAAATTTGTCTGCATGCACGAAAACTTTTATGTTCGCGCTTTTCCATACTTTTCATGTTTTCGTATTGTTTCTTGATTCATTTAGTCGGATCTGTTGCATTCAGGTGCGTGAAAGCCGTTTGCGTGTGCAACTTCCGGTTGGGAAAGATTTAACTGTAAGAGAATTTCAAAATACTGAAACGCAAACAGGTGTAACAGAGGTTTCATTATGCGCAGATCTTCTTGGAATGTGACACATAAACGCGCATAATTGTGGCACTTGTTTCTACACAAAACCGTGGTCCGAGAATTGTTCTCGAATTTTTAAAAATATATTTCAAACATTTTAAAATTTTAAAAAATGGTGCAACACAAGTACAGCGTGAAAACAATTTCCGTTGTTGAGTGCGATAACTAGCAATATGTAAAGAATATCGATATGAGCACATAATGAGTAGAAAAAATGAGTGTTTCGACAAATATGTACACAAATTTGGTAGATGTACCGGTCCACTTCCCACAACATGGCGTCCTGGCCGGTCGTTGCGCAATCGAAGGGGATGATCAGGTCAGGTCCCCGCAGCACTCCGGAGGGTTCTTCTCGTCGCCGTAAAGAAATATGTCTGTGTACGCTTTGGGCTGGATGAGTTGTGGCCGCCGCTGAACGCTTCGACACGACCAGGCGAATTCGCAGCTGACTACCTTGGCCGCGCCAGACGTGCACGCTGGTTCTAAGAAAGCTGGAAGCGCAACGCAGTTAGCCCAAGGCAGTAAGCGCCGGAAGTGAGCTTTGGAAGATCTCATTATTGGCAGCATCAGGAGTGGTGCAATATGTATGTATTATTGCTAAACAGGTACTGTATAAGATACTTCAGGTATAATGTACTTCAGGGATATTATTGTGCGCACCTGGCTACAGGGTGTAGAAGCAGTATCTGTCTACGAAAAGAAATCTGTACTGTATTTTCATCTTAACTTAAACCGTTTAAGGAATGCTTCATGGGCCGGACCGCGCCACCAGGGTTCAGTATCAAACTGATATGGAAACAAAACATTAAAACGCCAGTTAAGTATATATGTGCGCATAATTCCGGTCGCATGTATTTGGAACGTTTTTAAAATGGCAGTAATTCTCCTCGTGGAAGTACCGCAAATATTGGATACTAATCAAATACTACTGACCATTATAATGAAGTACTTGATACCGGCGGCCACGAGTACGACTATCTGGTTTCTGAACGAAACGGCGACACGTTCGGCGCTGGCGATGATATTGGCCTTAGCTTCGATCTAGCTCGATACCTGGTACAAAGCATACGGTTTAACGATCAGACGCATGTCTTCCAGAAATTTTCGTGTTCGATCGTTTGAAATTTAAAGATAGTAACCGCAGTCGTAACGACAAAAGGATCAGTTTTCAAAACTTGGCAATAATGTGCACTGTACATAACTTACTGCTGTACATATACGGAGAACTGTCGCATTTTTGCGTTGCTTACTCCATATGTGACCGCCACTGCATCCTGCGAATGATCTTGCAATCTGGAACGGTCACCGATCACATTGCAAAGCTGCCGGAAAAATTCGATAACGTCCGCTGTCCTCAGCATTTAATAAAGTGGACCCAAAAGACAGGATGATCGTTGCTCGCACTTCTTATGCATATAAAAATTAATTACGTTCGCTCTAAAGTAATAGTTTCGTACATTTTAAAATAATCCGAATGCAAAAACTTGAAGTTTTTGAGAGGTGATCTTGCGGTACAAGGCACGCTTTCATTTATATAAGTATCTGTAAACGAAATAACACTTATAACCGTCTGTTATACCATATTAATGCCATTTATACAAATGTCATAACGGTTTAAAATAAATATAATTATAATAATTTAGAGGATAAGCGTAGAGTGCTGCTAGAACTGAGTGTCAACTGCAATTACACAATTATGGCTACTGCCGTTATTAGCAATATTATATCCGCGCCTCTCTAGATTTCAGATAGGTAAATACAAAGGGAAAAAGTAAATATTTTATTTTATATGAGTAGTTTGTCATTGTAATTTTTATTCGGCAATATCCATCAAGTTGACATATAACACTAGCATCCGCGGTCATACTAATAAAAATGATCTGAATTTAAACGTTTAAAAAACAACCAAATTATTTATCCTTTCCTCCTCCACTTGGCATGCATGCATTTCAAATGCTTGTAGAGCGTAATTCGTGTGGCGTGGCGCGCCGTACTCGACAGCCGTTGAATGGGGTTTGACGTAGCCCGTGATTCTGCATTTGTCACTGTGCTGATGCGATGAAAATTACGGGACAAGCTTGTACAGCTGCGTACTACGTAGTGTGCACCGTATTAGCTGCTGGCCCACTGTGTAACTGTACGCTGATGGTTCCGGTAAACAAGTACTGTACCCACGCTGGATATTAACACAGCCTTATTTATGTTGCATTACACAGTGCCACAGACTCATGGGTAACCGGAAGTTCATAATGAGCGAACAGCCGCAGACAAGTGGGAAATGGTAGCCCAGTTGCACCGTTCGCTGTTTTCACAGCTGCACCTACAGAAAATAAAAAGCGAGTTATCTCGCTTGGAAGTGATCGAAAATTCTTCCATCTAGGCTGTGTCTGTGGATTTCAATAACTACGGGTACTTGTTCTTACCGCATAGGCGGATAATGGCTAACATGTATTAAATTTCCACGATTGACATATTGACACTGGCGCAAACGATGCAAGAAAACAATTTGTCGCCTAATTTCATTTATTAAGTTGACACTGAACACCCGCCGGTTACTGCAGCATCCGGCGGGTTAGCTCTACAGTCTCTACTGATCATGAAAGCCTTCATGATCACTATAAAAGTGTTTTCAGTCCTCGTCTGTCTCTTGCCACTATGATGCGAGAATTCGAAGCATGATACCTACTACTCAGTCACAACACAAGAAATATTAATTTCTATTGCAGTTTCTCTACAATTTTGTGTGTAATCTTATTTATCATTCTAAACAAGGGATCCACACATTCTGACCTGAAAAAGTTAATCCATCATTTGAAAATTTTTGATTCGCAGTCGATGGCAAAGTTTTATTCTTTTATTCTGATAATTAATATCGGAGTGATCACAAGAATAAAGCTTTGACATCGATTGCGATTAAGGCAATTGCCGCTCAGGCGGCCAGAATAATTGAAGCGGCTGCAACGAACGAAACTAGTACGGACAAGCCAGGTAGTATACCATTTTTGGACCACTACTATCTGTACTTCCAACTGCTTTGGTAGCTCTGGGTACAATTATCTTTTGCGGGGTTATAATCGCACTCAGAGCTACCAAAACATTTTTCTGCTGTGTCTCGGCAGATCAGTGGAAGTGATATACAATATTGTCTGCCCATGATTATCGGCGATTATTGTTACTGGCAAAGTTGCAGTTACCCGGCCCGAAACCGGCCATGGCCAATAGGCCACCTTTGCCGCAGCTTCGACAACAACAATCTGGTCAGTTTACTGAAGGCAATAATTATGAGCATATCGATGTCAATTAATATTATCGTAGATACCGTAGGGTTGTGATGTAATCGCTTCTGCCACAAGATATTATTACAGTCAGAATTTCTTTCACAACAATAAAACTACCACACAAGTGTATATTAATCGAAAGCGTGTAGTTGTGCATATATCTATCTATATGTATTTATTGCAGATATCATGCAGGGTTTACACAGTAATGCTATAATACATAGTAATAAAGTTATTACTTTATCTGCATATGCATCAAGATAAAATCAATGTGGATTCTTTCTTTGCCGGGCCATTTTTCCACATGCATACTGGGCCTCATTTGGTTGGCCAAAGAGCAGGTACTGTAATGCATCTGCAGCAGTGGTTCTGCCTGAATTAATTAATTTCGCCTTAATTAAATGACTTAATTTAAGCAGTACTGCTTAAAGACAAAGAACAGTTAGCGAGCTAAGTGTAGTTAAATTTGTGGCAAATTCTCTGTATGCTTTGTTACGTGTGGCCCAGCCCACTTTCTTGTCGGCGCTGGAAATGTGCTCCAGTGGCCGCCGACTTTGCACCGTCGACCTGATCTACCCGCAAACGCCCAGTTACCTTTGTCGCGCACTCCGATAGAATTTCCACAAGAATTTAAGTGGCGCTTTTATTTTACTAACGTTGGTTTGATGGCTCATACCTATTTGTCGTGTTGACCTTTATAGAATACGGAATTCAAGAGATTTGGTGCATTTGACTTTGTACTTTACTTAATATACTGTAATATGGATAGTAATAATATTAGTATAATTACACAGTAACAGTACTATAATTATTATATTCGTACTTTTATCTAGTATTGTAGCTGCGCTAAAATTAAATGCAAACCGCTGTACGCTGCATCTTTGGCATCCGTAAAACAATCCGAGAACTGAAGGGATCCGTCGTTCGGCTACCAGAAAACTTCATAAAATTTTAATTTGGTAATAACATTCACATATTATTCTAACGCTGTCATTCTTGGTGCTTGGTACTTCGCAAAATATCACCATGCACTTCTCAACGTTCTTGACGAGTGTTCTCAACGTATATTGCACATGATACAAGCGTTGCTAAAAAGTCTTGTACATTTTCGACTGTATTAATCTCTGTAAAATTTATTCGGAACATGCAAGTTCATTTTCTAACATACGTTTTAATTACGCATGCGCTATTTTGGAAAGCCATCGGCTACCGGTCGCCAAGGCTTTCAAAAACAGCGCGTACGTACCGGTTTCCAGAAAAATTCAATATTGTTAACAATTTTCTTTTACGGACACGGTTTACGTGTTTTGTTTGTTTTATTTAAAGATTACTTGGTTATTATCACAAGTCGATAATTATAACCTCATTCTTTGGAATAAACACCTTCATGTTGTTGCTATTGCAGTATCGCTTCGGTTCATTCCCATAATACTTTTGTTATCACATAATCACATTGCATAGTTTAACATGCGCAAAGTATGTGTCATTAGTCATTCGCCTGTAGTTGTTCCTCATCGCTGGATTTTCCGTCGGAGGCGTTGTCTTACGGCGCCATGCTTCGCCAACATCAACCTATATGCCTATATGCTCAACCCTCACGTATTTACGATGATTTATTGAGCATACAGTTATATACTTCGCTTTGACCATTATTCCGAACACTTGCACTGTGCGAATCAATATTTCTAACACTCGGCCAAATTCACAGGCACTCTAGCGGGCGACTACTTGAACAGGCTAACTGAAATGCCTAAAGTTACGTAGGCTGTAGCCTGTAGCATGCGGTTTAACATTTAAGCTGACTGAATGCGATGACTCAAATGCCGAGTGTAAAAGCCGTAGACCACCAACACGGGTAAATGTGTGTGTTGGGTGTTAGAAATATTGATTCGTACAGTGCAACCATTCGAAATAATGGTCAAAGCGAAGTATACATGATACGGTCTGTGATGGGATGCTCACCACTAGCGAGCGCTTTTGACGCCGCTGTACAACGTCACGGTCGTCCGCTCCGAGGAGGCGCGCTTCCAGTGCGCCACCACGCTGACCTTGCCTACCGACAACTTCCACGCTATGATGGGCTTCATCTGGCGCTTCAACACGCAGTGGCTGGAGGCGCCCGCATTCCCCGCGCTGCATCCCTTCGTGGGCCCCATGACCACGCCTCCGCCGCGACGCCCCTTCCCCAAGCATGTCCCACCGGCGCTGCGGGACAACATGTCCTCCGGGGAGACACTGGCGGCGTACCGTGTGTTGTACAATGAGAGCGAGTACTACACCAGCACGCTGGTCATTCCCGACGTGCAGCTGCGGGCGTCGGCGCGGGTGGAGTGCTGGGTGCAGCCGGATTATCAGCGGGAAGTCTGGCTGATGCAGACGGCGTATCTGCACGTTATTCCAGCACCGGATGCCTGGCTTTGAAGGTTGCCAATTAGCCGTCACTCTTGTTTGTCTGAATAACAAAACATAATATTATGACCATCACTGATGAACATCCATATACTGTAAATTGTCTGTAATAAGTATGAAATGTGAAAATAATAATCAATAAATTATAATATCGCCCTCAACGTTAACGGTGTCAGCGTTAGTGTAGAAATATCAATAAACACAGACGTTTTGCTGTTTTCTTTGAACAGCAACACGTAAAATATTTTGAGAAAAGCAAACTGACGGAAAAAAAGATCATTGGCCACCAAGAGCACTAATGCATACATGCCAGGTGATAGTTGGTTGTGAATTCGGACAAACCCAAGCTTCATGGACAATATCACGCCAAACCTCAATTTATAAAAGAACAATACGGGCACCCACCATCTGCTGTACTTACACGTACAACACCCTTTAAGCCCGATAACTTTTTCGCACCAAAAATTATTTACCCACGAGTCGTGAAATCCAAAGTTCTGGGAGAACTTAATCTGCGCTATGCAGTTCTGGGAGAACGAGATCCGGTAACCTCGCTAATTTTTCAGTTCCGAGATGACAATTTTATCGACTGCATCACAGCGAAGGGTACCTCTGACACCATGTTCTTCTTGTGCATCTGACGCGGGTGTACAGTCTTTACTGTCTACTTTTTTGTATTGCCTGAATTAGAGGACCTCCGTTTGGCTAGTTAATATCAATAGTATTTCCACGACGGCTGCGATAACGATATAATGTGCTCATCGATTCATCGTTACTGCCTCCTAGAGAAAGGTCAGCAGGGATTGCCCACCGAGGTGACGCGCGTAGTCATTCCCAGCTGCCTTCGCACACATGACGCAGAACTATATATTTGCTTCGCGCTTTCAATAATCCCGATGCCGGTGTTGCAGTATGATACTTGCGTGCCGGTGTACGAAATGTTACTGACGGTCAGCGACAGCATTTGAAAAAGCACAGCCGCTGCCCGGCCGTGCACACGCAGTTTACGGCCCGGTGTAGGTATCGGATTTTGTCGGTGTCGCGACAGTTAGAATACTGAATAAACTTTAAACAGCATTTAATGTAGCTGGCATGTCCTCCGCATCAATGAATACTCATTAAAATAATTACTCAGTATCCTAGGAATAAAATCATTCTCTGAACTACTGGAAAAGCGCCTTGTGCATTACGATAACTTTTTGTAAGAACCATAACTTCTGCAGCAGCAATTGCGAACCTTTAATTACTATTCATTAAATTTAAGACCACCTCAGTCCCGTAAAAAAATCAGCCAAAATTATAATTCTGCGAGCATTCAGCTGCCTCATTTTGCGGTGCTCGGAAAAGCCATCACTTATTATAATTTTTACTGACAAATCAGTATTTCGAGTGTTCTTGCCAGGAATTCAGTGCAGCCAGCTCGTGTCAGGATAAAGCACTTGAAATATACTCTGCACCGATGACAGGACGCTTCCATGTTTTACCGTTGTTGAACGTACCCATTTTCTGTCACTACAAATTCGCTTGGTCAGTTTCTGAAAATCCACTACTTGACAATCGTGGAACCGACAATTTCAAATCCGCATAGCAAGCAAAACCGAAGAGAAAAATCTGTACGAGCAGACACGAACCGTGTCAGAACCGAAACCGTTCGTCGTATTGTGTGAAGTGGACGCGACGACATCTATCACTATCATCACTTTTCTGTACCGCGTCAACACGCGAATTCGGCTTATCAGGCCAGCCAAGTATCTCCACTTCTCCGTACCAACGACAGACATTTGCCGGCGTCTCACTATAAAAACGGCTGTCACACAGTTATAATTACATTTGCATGTAATTTGACTGTTTACCCGTTACTTCAATTCTCACTACGCAGTACAGTTGTGCGCTAACCTTTGCCTCCCCGTTCGACGCTAAATCATCATGAATAACACTCCGCCCCCTATGTTAATTTGTCGACTGCTGATACTGGCTAACCAAACCGATCCGCGAATGCAGGTGAGTTTCATTTAACGAAAACTATGATTGATGTAGTTATTAACTGTAGCACTTTGAATTTGTTGTAGTGTGCACCGGACGCTATACCGAACGACAGCAGTCAGATTCCTCACTTTGCCTCCCAGGCGCACGAAAGCTGGCTGCATATTGGCGAGGCAGTCAACCTCACCGCCGACCGTATTAAGGAGGAACAGGCCGCTGCCGCCTTCGCCGCCGCGCACACCACCACGCCGGCACCCTGCGATTCGGAGCCGGGAACCGCGAACGAGTACATCATTCTCTGCCCTGCTGCGCGCCGCCGGCTCCAAACCTACCAGTAGTGAGAAGTTGGGAACGCTGCCCAAGCAGATAATATTGTGGGTTTTTCATAACGCGAATTTGTGGTTGTGATTCTAATAAAGTTATCGGTCTTTACGCAGAGCCAGCTCCAGTTAACGTACAGTACTTTACTCGTGATGGCGACAACCTGTGCTGGTTTATTTACGCTAGTTCAGCCGGCATCAGTTGTACTCGTAGTCATAATTACCGACGATCAACATTACCAGTCTCACTACAGACACTATACGGCCTAATGAACTGGATAATAATTTGTAATTATTATTATTGCTGATGGCACACATGTAAATGGCGTTAGCCATAAACGTGTAGGCAGTTCAGTCGGCAGTCAGTCTTGTTACTCTACGTTTATCCTCTGAATTATTACGATAATACTGTAATTATTAGTAATCATCACGCCGTTCATAAGCGCAGAGTTAATAATCAAAATTTATGTATGCATACGAAGGTGCACAAACACTTTTTGTCATTTGGATCCGCATTATTAAACGCTGAAGACAGCTCACGCAATTGCAATTTTTGATAACAGTTTGACAGTGATGGGTGACCTTTCCCAGACTGCATGATCATCTGCGTGGTGAAGTAGCGCCACATATGGAGGAAGAAACGTACAAATGCGGTAATTCTCCGTAAATACACCACAATGCTGTATATCGTACCCAATATTACCAAATGGTGCACAACTATCATTAATTACAACGCAATTGCGAGAAAACGGTTCTAGCTTTTAGTTTTTTACCATTTTCAAGTGCTCCGTAAAGGGTATATACCGTTTAATCGGACGAAAAAACCGGTTTGTGGAATAATAACTGAAATTCTAGATTTTTGGTGGTCCACGTAGACGACGATCGCTCATTTCACTTAACATGCACATGCATGTTCTGCTCTTGCGTATAATACTCGTAGTAGGACAACAGTCATAAATTACTAACGTTCATTCCGAATTACTTATTTACGTAATGTAAGTATTTATGTAATGTATTATGATGTACTGTCCACTTCATGATGACTGTCCTCATCGGGTGTGATGTTGCATAGCGATGCGTACCGCGAGTTGCTGTCCAGTATTTTGTTAAAGTTATTTGCAGCATTGTGGAAAGCCACACTGTAAACATTGCACTGCACAGACGAGAGTGGATAAAACATAATGAGGATGAAAAAACCAACATTAGCCCGCACTAAGTATTCTTGCGTTATTTATTTGTCGGATGTGCATCTGTCGATAGGCCTTTGAAGACTGGACATAATGCAGCCCGTGAACCGATCTGGGCGCGGTAAGTCAAAGGGGAGGGGCGGCCGGCGTAACCAAGCGGTTTGACTGGCCCCTGTTTTTACTTGAAGACTCAAACGCAATGCGTTACCTGTACGTTTCAGCCATAATCTGGATGTCGACCCATTATGGTTATGGCCAGACTTGCCCAGTGCACCACCCCGGATGCGGATACCAGAGCTGCCAGCCGGCGTTCTTGCACTGTGAGTTGGCTGGCAAAATTTTACGAATATAGATATTCGTACTTGCACAGCACTTACGTCAGTCACGTGCACGGAATAACAACAAATCTAGCTATTGCAGATATAATCATTTATCACAATTCCGGCGTTGGCACTGAATGACAGTACTGCAGAAGATAGGGAGCCTCGCGCGAAAAGCAACGAAACCGAGTGACATTTAAACCGTCTCATAAGTTGTATCTGTAGCAAGTACTGCGACTGGGTACGCTCCATGCTCCATGAAATTTAAATTCGGGACAAAAAGCGTTCTATGCGCGCTACCTGTATGCAATGTAATTATATGACAGTAAGCGGCGTAAGCCCGCTTCAGTCGAGGGAGTGGAATCCGAATATCTTTCCTTTCCACTGGTAGCTGAGACGCTGGGAATATCTGGTTCGGGCTTTGCGCAATAATATGTCACATAGGCCGCGAATTACGCCAAAGCTACCGAGGAGCCATGAACATGATCAACAGCGTTTCGAAGCGATAGTTAGAAGAAATGCCTCTGCAGCAGCTAGCAGCGATACGATTTTTGTGTAATTGCTATTTTTGTATGAATTCGCAGGAAATTTCTGTAATATCTATTCATTACATTGCAAGCGTAATACCGATGAACAAAAACTCTTAAACAACAAATGACATTTGAATTAAAGCTCTTCAAATGACGTTCATCTGCTGTTTCACTTACAGTATTTGCCTTTCAAGTCCTGTGCCATCTTCTCCACTGTTTCTTTATTTTCTGTTATCAAACATAATCTCCCATATATTATTAAGCTGATATCTGTACTTTCATTTCGCTAGTACGAAAAGTTTAAGACTTGAATTATACTAATTCTGATACACCGACCACCATAACATAGAAATACAGTCAATTTGTATTCTTGTGCTTCCTGGGACAATTTGTATTCTTGTGTTTCCTGGGATGCCCTTTCCAAAAGTCTTAAAAACCTAGAAACTTTCGAAAATCTTGAGCCGATACCGGCAATTGATTTTTCTGACCGTTGATTCTGAATTCGGGAAAATAAATTACCAAGAACTTCGTTAGAAAGCAAAGAATCAGTTTTTCCTGGTCAAACAGCGGTAGCATAAAATTAGTATAAAAAACAGTAGCCGTCTGATTGGTATAAAAGCCGCGTCATATCTGTAATACTGCTTTGCAAATTTTGGAAATTATTGGAAAATGGGAATTCGGGTCGCGGAATGACAACCTGGGAGAGCTGCATAAAAAAGGTCAACAGCTGTTTTAATATGTGCATTCGTGATTATTTGGGTAAAATGCCAGCGATGCAAAGCAAGAAGGATAAATAATGCCGTGAGTTGGTGGAGCGTAATTTTTTAGACTGCAGATTTCGCAAATTTATTTTGTTTCGGTGATGTTCGAGATATTTTCTTCCAGAGTTATTAGGATGTTAAACAAAAATAAAATTATCAGAAATTAAAACAAAAGAGTAAAAGAAAATGATAACAGAATACCGTAACTGTAAAATAAAAATATTAAAATGATCAGAAAATAAAAGAAAAGGACCGTAAATAGTAATATATAACATAAAAAAATAAAATGATAATCTAAAAAATGATCGGACTGCTTTGATCACCAACCTGAACTGTGTATGGCTACTGATTCGACAGATTGACTTGCGAACGGTAATTACACGACTTTTCACGATTAAAATGATTGATTATCATAAATACAGCTAATTCTGGCTATAGCGATATTTCCGAAATCCCAGATAACTGCTGACAAGTAAGCACGGGTTCTTGTTCCATAATTACACTATTAATCAACCCATAATAAATAAAAATAAACTGTCACAACAAATAATTTAAAACTGAACTAATTAATTTAAATTAACCAATTAATCAATTTAAATTAATCGTTACAACATCGGCGCAAACTGTATCCATCACAAATTCATCATGAGTAGACTGAGAATTTTATTTTTAATTTTTTAAAAAATTAACGGCAATTTTAATTTATTCGTCCTGGAATTTACAGACGTAACCGGCATCTGCATCCTCCGTCTCGGCGGTGTGCAGGTCGGTGGCGTGTCCGACGGCATGAAAAGCGCACTGTGGCTGAAGGAGCGCTAGTCCGTCGGCACCACCGTGCTACAACAAATAAAGACAAATTAAAACACCATGCAAAAAAATTCAAATAAAATAAATATTAACTGCAGTTTTACCTAATTGAGGCATCCGAAAAAAATATTTTTATTTACACATTTTTAATCTGGCATAAACTACAAACAGAAAACTATTCTCTAGGAGAGCCAAACAAATCAAAGTAAAGTTAACATGAGAAATCAAATACTCAATCACTCCATTATTTTTTTCAAGTCGACGAGAAATACCAGGCATTAGAAAATTAATTCGGAAGCGTAATCAAATAAACCAACGAGAAAGCAAAACGAAAAACTTGAACCTGGTGATTATTAATTACATGACTATTATAATTATTTAACTGGAAAAAAGATAAATAATAACACGCCCGCGAAAATGCCATAACTATAATTTTCACAGAAATATGAAATAAATTACATTTGTAAAATTGGGTGTCTCCGTGTCTGTAATAAACCCGGTACGAAAACCGGTCCCTATATAAACTTGAGTGGGAAGAAGGATTTCCGCATTATTATTCTGAAAAATCAGCAAACAATTCAACATAATGGAGAATAAGCTGAAACAGAAATCAAATAAATCAGCGAACAAGTACGCATGAAAAAATTAGCAACTAAATAAATTGTCATAAGAGAATAACTTGAAAAAAATAATTAAAAAGACAGAAAAATAAAAGAGTTTATTGGTAAGTACCAAACGCAAAAGAAGGGAAAAAACAGTGAAATTAATCAAATAAATCAACGAACAATTATTACAAAAATTAAATTTAAACAAATTAAGTACTGTAATTTGTTAGTTACAGTTCTGTTAGTTTTCTCTGGTTTCGTATACGTTGTAATGTAATTTAATTTAATTTAATTACGTATGTAATTTACAGCCCTGCTCCGCCACACGCGGGCAGTTGCACAAAATAAATTTGAAAATACTTCTGTGAGCCGTTTCGTTTTCTTCTTTGCCCTTTCCTGGTGTAACTTTTTGTTGCGGATTCAGAAATGCTAAAATTGAGATCTTTTGAAGTGTCAGTAGCGAGCCAAGCCGTATTTAAGGGGAGGAGGTAGCGGTCATTGTTTAGATGCTTATACTAGCCTTCATAGCAATTTCAACAACCGATTTTTTTGAGTTGACCTTTTTGTAAATTATTGACACACCCAAAAGGTATCTGTTACTGGTTAACAAAAGCACCTTGCGCTATCAGCGCTCGAGGTGAACCCAAAACAAGATCTATCTCCCATAGACTTGTATGGTTAACGGTACCTTCCAAAGAATGAGGATGCCAAGAGGACTCAGAGTTGTAGAGATGATGTTAAGGATTAAACGAAACTTGGGAAAGGAACAATAGAAAGCTACGTTGCCATTTGCTCGCTTTCATTCGTCTAGGATTTTTAAAATAATATTGATCAGACACAGTTATTTCTTGATAAGCAACCTGATTTTTTCGAAAAAAGTTAAAGTAAAACTTTTGCTCTCATTCCCTGCTCTTTCGCTTCTTGCCTAGAAACATATTTTAGGAAGTTGCTATAGACCAAGGACTATCATGCAAAAATAAAGCATAAATGGTACACTTCAGCATTCGAAGTCAGAAGATTTTTATTACTGCCCGCGTGTGGCGGAGCAGGGCTGTAAATACCTACACAAAACGAGAGAAAACTAACAGAACCCAGAACTGAATACTTATTAGGCCAGAGAATTCTAATAAAAAATAATATTCCACTGATCCGTGCACTAACCTGTCCCCTGAAAATCCACGGTAATAAGACGCATATTTATATGCACTCAAATAAACGTCTGAATCCTATGAAACCCCAGCACCAGCGGATAGTGCGTTTCCGGTAAAATCTGCTCATCCGCAAAGCACTGCACCCGCTGGATCATACATATGCCGCAACAACGGCACATGCTCCGCCGTCAAATCCTGGACGGTGTCGTGGGGCTCCAAGGGAAGGACTAAATAATGGTGGCGGGACTTGGGGATGGAGTCGGACAAGATGACGATGCTGTCGTCGTCCTACAGTTGGCGCGCGGGGTCCTGCGCGGGCTGCCCCAGGCGCCAGCGCTGTTGGGGGTACACCTCCCAGAGGGTCTCCAGAGGGGGCCCGGTGACGCGCCGCCCCAGGCCGGCGTCGCGGGTGGATAGGGAGGCGGGGGGCAGACTGATGGAGGGACACGGGGGTTTGCCTCTCCATCGCGCGGCGGGCGGCGCTGCGACAGGATGCAGCGACACGATTCGCCGACAAATTGGTAAAGTTAGTGGTTCGGCCGGATTACAAGACCGGAGGAGTGCTACAGAAAATACCCGTACTGTGAAAAAACCGGGCAAACGCGGGCTGACGAGGGTAGCACAGATTTACAAATGAAAAGATCAAAAATCAAAAGAAAATTCAGAAGACTGCCGAGGAATTCACGGCGTCCATGGCTGCGCAGCACGCCGCTTCACGCATGCAAACGTGCGCTCAGACAACTTTTACACGGTAAAATTCCTCAATGATTCTGAAAGGAAGGATACAAACTATCCCATTACGAATGACTCAAAGAACACGATCACGATAAACCTGAGTTCTTCTCACAGGCACAGAAACGGTAAAACGAGCTGTGAGATTCAGTGAGAAGTAAAAAGCCGAATAAAATAATATGAATAAAATCGTCTATCGTTGCGCAATGGCATTTACAGTGATTTACGGCTGGGAATTCCATTAAATGGGCAGCTGCAGCCGTTTCCGGTTTCATTGGAATTGTGTAGTGGTATTGGAGTCGGACATGTCGCGACCTGAATCATGTTGTCAGACGTTGTGGATGTCTTGATGAATTTTCTAACTTCTCTGAGTTTTCTCCTTTTAACTTTGTTCAGTTTGTTAGATTGATTGATTTAATTTCGAGTAGCCAAGCCCGTAAACGGGGCTCTCACATATCCTTATCCGTTGAAGAACATCGAATATGCTAGGCTAGTTAAGTCACCACAACTCGTTAAACACCAGTAATACATGCGCTAGAGAAGCAACACGCTGGAGAATGCTTGGCAAGTTTAATCCCCTGACGAAATCACACTATCTCCTGAATCTGGGCAGGCTAATCCAAACAGCTGCCCAACCATTTTGCCTTCGTTCAGCCAGTGGGCAGAGGAGATTTTGCGGAGATGCTGTTGTCTACGCGCCATCGACGGCAACGGCTACGGCAAACGCCAGCAGCGCTGCGTCCGTGGCCAACCAGACTGCTGCCAGCAACATGCTCTGCGATCAGCTCATCGCCTCCGTTCGCGCCTCCATCGTGCCAGGCTCGCGCGTGTCCTGCGGTGTGTGCCGTGTGCCGGCCGCGGCGTTGACGCTGTATTACGGGAAAGACCGTATTGCCAGGTGCAGACTGTGAACGCATACAAAAGTTAACCTGCAGATACTCGGTGTTGATGGTGTGGGATTTTTCAAATTTGCTCTCCGAACTGTTGCTCTGTCTTAGCAATTCTGATTTGTTTAGCTTTTTGCCGACCAGACGCTGAAGTCCCGTTTAGCGGGTTGTCTGCTCTTGATGTAATAATTATAATAATAATAGTGGCGCCACTGACGTTCCGTACTGAGTACTGACGGTGTAACTGGTAACAGTACATTGCTTTTTTCCTGGGCAGACGGATTTCAATGCAGCGCGCCACTCCCGATGAGCTGGAACTGCTGGCCGGCGCCTGTGATCCCGCTGAGGATGTGCTGGACGCGTCCTGCCACACAGCGGGCCAGCTGGATGTGGACGCTTTCGCCAGCAAACTGGACGTGGAGCAGGCGGGGCTGCTGCGCTGCATCAGCATAGACCTGCTGTCGGAACAGCAGCGCAGCCAGACCAATACCATCACAGCGCAACTCTCCCACATGAGGGTCTACAGTAAGCTGGCTGTTTGCCTCAACGGAATTTCTGTAAATTTTAAGTATACTACAAATATTATTCATATTCGTCCGTTATCTTAATTTATTTAATAAATTATTTTCTTTTTGTTACTTAATAAATATTTTTAATTATTTAATAGTTAAAGTTCACTACGAGTTCTCGTATTTATTATTATTGAAGTTCTCGTATTTATTAATTCCGGTATTTCCTAGCTTTTATCTAATTTTCTGAGTTATTTGAATATTTTTTGTAGAATAATTTTACGAAAGAATTAATAATAAAATGCATATATGGATGGAGTTAAAAATTGATAGAATTCCACAACGTTTTTATGAGAAAAAAAAATTAATTTGTTACGCTGGTTAAATTGTGGATTTCTTGTGTAACTGTGAAGACCGACGACTGTCCTTTGAGACGTGCAATTGCAGGGACAGGCGGCTTCTCCCAGCCTCCCCCGACTATACCGCGCGGCGCCGACACGTTCGGCTCCCTGATCGTCGTCTTCCCTACCCTCCACACGGGTGGCGCGTCGGTGCTGCGCTGCAGCGGCCGACAGTGGCGCTTCGACGCGGCCCAGGCGCTGGCCGCTGCGCAGCAGCCCTCCATCGCCTTCATGGCCTTCCGCGGCGGTGTCCATCACCAGATGCTCCCGGTGGAGAACGGCCACCGTGTCACCCTCACCTACAACCTCGCCCTGACGCCCGCGACCCTCCCAGACGTCGTCGGCAGCCAGACCGCGGTCGACAGCGAGACCCTGGTCCGCGACACCTTGACCCAGCTACTGGCCGAGTCCAGTTTCTTACCGAAGGGCGGTCTCCTTGGCTTCGGACTGCAGTATCCATATCCGCCGGCGTACCCGCAGTGCCCCGACTACCGTGAGCGGGAGAATAGTATCGGAAGAATGATGGGTTATCTGCAAGGCCGCGACGCCATGGTCAAGCGGGTGTGCGAGGCGCTCTCGCTGCCCGTCCGTCTCAAGCTGTGCACCCAGGGCGAGCTGCGCCTGCGGCGCCACCCCGGTCGCCCGCGGGAGCATTTCCCAGGGGCCGTGCTGACGGAGCGTGTCATGCAGTTCGATGTTCTCTACGATTTCGACGACGATGAGGAGCTGTTTGATCTGATGGCGGAGGAAGAAGGGGCGATTGTACTGTTGCCCGAGGAGATTGATCCGTACGAGCTGGATGAAGAGGAGGAATACCTTCTCGCGGACAAACTGCGGGAACGCGTCGCGAAGATCCATTGGATTACCGAGCTGACGCAGCACAACGTCACCCGGACGCCGTACGCCATGCGGGATCACAAGCGGGCGTCGTATGAGTACTGCAGTGGGACCATGTGTCTGGTGGCGGCCGTTGGCCCGGCCGGTGACCGACAGGCGGTGTTCCGGTCTCCCTCGTCATCGTTGGACGAGGGGCCCGATGGGTCGCATGCCGATGCCGATGGACGAACCAGTCGGGACTTGTTTGCGCCCGCGTTATCCAATTAGGCTGCGATCATACTACCTGTGAAGCGAGAAGCGGCTCACGTAAAGCGACAAAGTCTTTTGAAGGATTTCAACGTATTGCGCCGTGGTGCAGTGGTACTGCCTACGCGGATCTAACGACGTACTAACGACGCATTAGCACTGCACTAGGCCCACTCGACACGCACTTTGAGTTCTGTAAGATACATGTCCGGAAGTTCTGTAACGTTCTGACCACACCCCTCACCGTTGATTGGACGCTCGAGTTCAAGGTGTTCGGTATCTGAAAGGAACTCTCCCGGCTCCGTTACGATGCAGAACTCGCATTTCTCACCAGAAGTGCAGGTCGATCTCACCAAGTGTATTAACAAAATATTTTCCCTTGCTACCCTTAAACCCCAACATCTTTTCTGGTTTTCACATTGTCTTTTTCGAACTTTCTTGGAATCACTAACGCCTGGCTCAAGGCGATCCGCGCTCTAGGCAAACACATTCTTCGGATGCTACTGTAGCGATAGAAGTTGTACAACCATAAGACCACCCAGTTATGATTCATCATTGCGTTATGAATTTTTGTCCATTTTACCGGCTAGCTGTTCTTCTTCACAATTTCTAGAATTCAGTCTTGCATTCCCTTGTTACAGCTTGATCAGCTAGGTAAATTCTTGCCTAAACCTTGCTCCTTGTCATGCATTGTTCTTGTCATTAAACATGCCGCGAACTTCCGTTGTTACGTTCCGTAATTGTGTTACGTCAGTAAGAGCGTCCACGACCGCGCCGTTGCCGGTCGCGCCAACCTTTCATCCCAACAGTCCACACAACATCGTGGTACGGTCAACACGCCAACCCACTAGAACAGCAGCCACATCGGCTACTGCTACAATACAGTACCTTTTCACACACAAGTCTGTATGAGAGATACTACTTATTTTTTAGTTCACTACTAGCACTAATCGTTCCAGTTTTGACATCACTGGATCCGCAGTGAAAAGCCACACAGTCTCGCACTAACAAAAATAAAAGTAAACAACGCCTGTATCGAAATGTAATTTGTGAAAAATCAATTGATTTTGTGATGTGAGTGCGAGACTCGCTGTACGCTAAAAGTTTCGACTGCATAACTGGAAAAATGTTGAGTTGTGGTCTCGTTGCTCTGTAAGGTTGACCGCTGTGCCATTGGTAGAAGCTGTTTTAAGAACTTAATCCAGAAGCCTTTTGCGGACGGCGTCCACCAGAATTCCTACTTACAGGACAGTCATTTTTCTGTATCGTGCAATTATAGGTTAAATACGGACCTTCGCAGAAGACCAGTTTGCCGTCCTTGTTGGGCTGGTAGGAGCCGAGGTAGTCCTGCAGGTCGGTGTGCTCGTGGACTTATTGAGGCGCACGCAGCGGTTGCCGGTGGCCCGCGCCAGCCATGTGATCAGGCTCGTCTTCCCGATGGACGTCTCGCCTTGCAGCAGCACCGGCACTTGTCTGAACAAACACACCGGCGCGTAATTAAATTTCATTAAAATTATTGCACAATTGAAATGAAATTCCACGGTTATGTAAAATATTACCCCAGTTAAATTAAAATTAAATTATACTCCTAATTTATTACCCACATTAAATTACGGGCACAAGTAACTTCCACGGTTAATTTAAAATATGTACGAGTATTACTAAAATTAATTTGCGATAAAATTATAGAAACCAAATTAAAATATTGACAATAAAGTTATACGGTTGAACTTCATCAGTTAAATCCTAATTAAAATACACTTGCATTAATATTATTTCGGACAGCAAACACATGCGCAGGTTTTGGCTGACAAATCAGTATTTCGAGCGTTTTCGTCAGGAATTCATTGCAGTCGGCTCGTGCCAGACTGAAATCACTCGAAATATACTCTACAGGGTACACCCATGGCAGGGCGCTTCCATATTTTGCCGTTCTCGAGAGTGCTCGTTTCCTACCTCTACAAATTCGCTTAGTCAGTTTTCTTAAAATTCGCTAGTCGACAATCCTAAAACCGAAAATCTATTATCTTCATAACGACCAAAAACCAAGAAGGAAGCAGTACGAACAGGCATACACCGTGTCAGAGCCGAAATAAATTCGTCGTATTATGTGAAGTGGACGTGACAATCTGCACCTTTTTGTACAGTATCAGCACACGAATTTGGCTTAACGAATCAGCAAAATATTCCCACTTCTCCGTCTAGTGCACCCGTCTACCAGCGATGAATATTTTCTCTCTTTAACTATAAAAAGCGTGGGATGCACAGCTACAGTTTATTCTCCACAAGTCGTTTAAATACTCCGCATAACTCATTAAACTTCATCTCTTCTTTAACCCGTTACAAACGCTACATAAATCATGCGTTTAATGGATGCCATGACGATTGTACGTTTCTGTACCGCTGCTTTGCTGGCGCATGAGGACTATTTGGAGGTACGTGTACATTCTACGAACCGATACCCGAGAAATGGATTAACGATGGATTATGTTATCAATGTTATCAACGATGGACTATAGGGCATTTCTTATTTTCTCCAGTGTACACCGGAAA
This sequence comes from Paramacrobiotus metropolitanus, assembly GCF_019649055.1. NCBI lineage: Eukaryota > Metazoa > Tardigrada > Eutardigrada > Parachela > Macrobiotidae > Paramacrobiotus > Paramacrobiotus metropolitanus. The sequence goes on along the minus strand of NW_026570336.1, from coordinate 293,242 downwards.
ATATAGCCAACGCCAAGGCTTTTATTGCTATCTCGATTACCCCGCGGCCGCCGGAAGGTCGCTGGCTGCATATTGGCGAGCACATCAACATCACCGCCGACAGAATTATGGAGGAACAGGCTGCGGCTGCGGCTGCTGCTGCTGCTGCTGCCGCCGCTGCTGCTGCCGCTGCAGCGCTGACCACCACGCCGGCACCGTGCGATTCCGAACCGGGACCCGCGAACGAGTACATCATCCCGTGCCCTACTCCGCGGAGGCCGCCCGAAATGTAGAATGTGAACGTTGTCGAGACCTTTAACACCGTATTTAACACCGTGACGTTCCATACGAGTGCAAATTTGTGGATGTGATGTTGTTAACGTTATGGGTACAAATTAATCCTTTGAACTACACTTACAGCATATAGCAAGTAATATGATAAATAACATTATAACTCAAGCTCAAGTGGAAGTACCTGTACGAGTATAGGTAATACCCGTAATGGCGACAACAAATGAGGGATTATTTACAGTAGATCAGACGGCATAATCTACGGACGTTCCGTACGAGCAACATTAATTGTAATGCCAGTCGGGCTCTGCACTAACATGTCAAAAGTTTCAACTTTTTTTCAACGCTATCTTTTGTCTGTATGATATGGTTTCTTCAGCGTTTTCTTGGCACTGCTTCATTTTATGGCATCGTGCGTAACCGACCAAAACGTCCGGACGACCAATATGTCCGGCGGACGTCTTGGTCGTCCGGACGTTTTGGTCGGTTACGATTGTGCAGTTCGGGTGGTAGCGCTGTAAGGGAAATGGCCGGTACATGACGTCACATATATATGAGATACATTCACTAAAAATTTCACTTTAGCGCACTCCGAATCACTCTTTTGTAGTACTTTATGTCAATTTAAAGCTAAATGAATTGTATATATTGTTTCGAAAACCTTTTGCGCGCACAAACGGGTTTCAGAACAATTTATGCAAATTATTTAGCTTTAGAATGAGATAAAGTACACAGTACATATAGGGGAGTTTAACTGCTGAGGCCGCACTTCCTGTACTTGATGCCGTCACCCGCCTGGAGTGTGACGTTACGGCAGTATATACGGTTTAATCAGGCATAAGCGGTAGTCGGTACATGAGTACCATGTTTAGCCCCAACGTAAAACTCCAGCCGGCTGACGGCAGCAAGTACAGGAGTGCTTGCCTATCCCCCAACATTACAAAAAAGTTCCTCGGAGTGTGCGAAAGCGAAAGTTTTAGTGTATGTATCCCATTTTTGACGCTATGTTTTGGCGCTTTTTTAACGCAGTTTCCTTAAAGTAATTTGTAATTTTTAACGGTGATATACTTGCAGATATGCCGGCAAAGGTATGTATTATGCCGAAAACGTCATAGAAAAACCAATAATGAGTTAAATACGAGTACAGATAAAACTGTGTCGCATAAGTAGTGGCGGTGTATTCATAATTATTAATCTGCTCACTACAGAGACAACCGAACAACTACAGTAGATACTAAACATGGCAGCAGTAAGAAACCTAAGAAACCTTCACCACTGTTATTTCCATTTTGAACGGAGATACTGCATAATAATCAATAACGACTATTAACCGTTAACTAGTAACTTATAATTCCCCTTTTGAACGACGGTTAGCTGGGTAAAAATGGCCATCGGCAGCTGTCGTCAACAATAATGGAGCGAGTAACTATGTGTCTCAGTTGACAACTTAAAAATTTTTAGTTCCATAGACGCAAACGCGTACTGTATACAAAAACGTCACTGTTTTTTTAACAATGCATTTTCAAGAAAACAAGTTCAGTTTCAGAAACAAGTTCAAGAAAACATTTCAGTTCAAGATTTTTTCAAAATTTAAAGTACAATATGTAGAGTACGCTATGCTGAAATGGATAGAGAAAAAAACCGGAAGGAAATCGGTTTGCGGAATTTGTAATAAATGGTGGTCACTATGAACGACCATCGCCCATTCACTCACTGGGCTAGGTCAATTGCTCTGTGTAATCTTACGTCATTCTAAAAAAAGTCTGTACGCACGATACGTTTTTCGGTAAAAAACCAGACGTTAGGGCGCGTTCAGCTTACCTGCGTGTAACCGTTGCGCTTTGAAATCGAAGCGCAACCGTTACCCAAACTACGAGTAACTCGTACTCTCCTGCACAGATGAACAAAATTTTGTTTGTTTGAACCAAAAGTGCATCCAGCGACCCAGATTCACAATCGTAAACTCAGAATTAACTTTTTTGACGTTTTACCAGATTAAAGGATCGAAAATAAAATTTTCGGTTCCACTTCAGTTTTTCAGTTGTTCAATTTCTTTCTTGCCACGGAAGCGTACTCGACTTACGATTGGACAATGAATTTTTCGCTGAGTCATGGACAGATTTTTACGCGTTTCTCCGTTACCCGACGCGCAATGGTTACCCAGATGCAATTGACCTGGCCCACTATATAAAAGTGGCCATTTGAGCGACTGCACGAGTAGGGATATAACACATTATTTTGTTTATAAGCATATGGATTGTGTTGTCGAATGCATGTACGACTATGCAATATAGCCGTATACAGTCTACATATGTAATTACAGTTAGTTTGTGGCAGCTGTGACTGAGCTTGAAAATGCCTTGTTGTGGAGAAAATATTATGGATCCGCTGTGTCGGTTACCTGGTGTTGAGATGACCTATCGAATCCGCTGCGACAGTTGGAAAATGGTGTCAAAAAGGGGATACTCACACCAAAACTTTCGCTTTCGCGCTCCGAATCACTTTCTTGTAATCCTTTACAAAACTAAATGATCTGTATGTCACCGATACGTTCTTTTCGTGTACCCCTGTAATAATTATATTCACGGGGCCGGTCTTACAGTAATTGCGCTTTACATGTATTTGCCATGGCTGCTGCATGCCAAAGATCGATCTAAGTTATAAAATGTCTATTTAAATAAGCAGTATTCGTGTCTATAAGTGTCTATTTAAATAAGCAGTCGAGAACAAGTGTTTGAGTAAATTTCTCATTGTGGTAGACGTAGTGCAGTCTGCAGTGTCAATGGCTCATGGCGCAGCTTTCGCGCTAAATTGCATGCTATCTGTAGCTTCACTATACCAATGGGATGATAGTTTTATGACAGACGAGAATGGCATGATAGATAGGAGGGCCCCGCAATACAAGCCCATGCCCGTAATTGGAGCCCACCTCCTGAGGCGTTTGAAATATTTGTAACCATGAGGCAGCAGTTCGATAGTTACGGTAATTACAGCGCCGAACAATTAACTAGCACTGCTGCATGGTCTCCGAAAATAAAGCAATGCCACAAAAGCGCTGACACAGCCATAATTATACAAGCACGTCCCGTATTAATTTGTATAGTAAAGCTACAGATAGTACGTCCCGTATTAATTTGTATAGTAAAGCTACAGATAGCTTAATTTGTATACAGATAGCTTAATTTGTATACAGATACAGATACAGATACAGATACAGATAGCTTAATTTGTATACAGATAGCTTAATTTGTAGCTACAGATAGTATTAATTTGTATAGTAAAGCTACAGATAGCTGCAGATAGTAAAACTTCAGCGCGAAAGGTGCGCTATGAACGACTGACACTGCACTACGTCTACCACAATGTCCAATTCACTCAAACATTGTTCTCGACGATTAATATATTTACTGCTTATTTATATCGGTATTTTATAACGTAAATCGATATTTGGCATGCAGCAGCCATGCCAAATTCATGTAAAGCGCGATTAAGACCGCCTCCATGAACATAATTATTACAGCGGTACGAAAAAAGAAAGTATCGGTGACATACAAATCATTTAGCTTCAGAATGACATAAAGGATAACAAAAAAGTGATTTGGACCGCGAAATCAAAATTTTTAGCATATGTATCCCATTTTTGACGCCGTGTATCGGGCCATTCTCCGTAACAAGCACGGTCATAATTGCCTAATATCTAGCTGCATGCCTTATCCGACGGAAGACAAGGCGTTCCAGAAGGCACCCGACTTAAAAAAACAAAACTGTGAGATACAGTAAAAATCACAATTATCAGACCTTTCTCCGATATTTGTTCTTTCGTTGCAGCCGTACTACTGCTGTCTTTAAGGCATAATATTCTCCCAATTCAGTTAAGTAGCTGCTGGTTAAGACGTTGACTTAAAGGTATGCGAAAAGATAGGTCAGAATTGTGGCCTATTTAGACGTGTTTATAAGAGCCACAATGCTCGCATATATACCAAGACGAATTCAAATTTCGAACCGTTTCTTTGTATTTGCGATACCAACGGGTCATGGCTCATATTCCCGTGAATATAATTCCATGTACAGACTGTAATTTCGTGCAGCTTGTATGGCTAACATAGTGACCGATAAAACACTGAAGATTTACTTATACTATCATCTGTGCTAAAAGCTGCTGCCTTCGGGATAATCACAGTTTACAAGCGATACGGCAGTTTACAATTAACAAATAAAACAAATGTTTTGATTATCGACATGCAAAACCTGTGGGGAATGCCGTGCGTGTTATTCATCTTGTTCTTCATAATAATTTTCTTGATTTTTTCTTTTACTTAGTAACTGGAGCAAATAATCCTTTTCTTTACTGCTGCCAATGCTTAATTTATTTTATTCTCACATGCAGCGAGCACTTGACACAATTCAATGTAAAACCGCAGATATCTACGAAGTCAAACCGCTTATAACTTATTGTATGTATAATGAACACATTGTTTATTTATTTCTACAATTACAAAATAATACCATTTCCAGTACTAAGATCGATCCATAGCTTTGTAACAAGGACCAACAACTGGACGCTGTGGACAGCGTTGCAGTGAAAAGTATGGCAGAAAGTCTTCCTGGCTTCCCCTTGAATTTCTGATAATTGGTGCTCCATTAGTATCAATTATCAGGAATCCAGGGGAAGCATTTATAGAAAAGGACAATGCCGTCCGGATGTGTCGCACGGCCACAGTTCGGCGATGTGTGCGAGATTTGTCACTGCGGGCGAGAGAAATCGGATTATCCATTCTCTCGCTCCTTAATTGGGCTCACATTACGGATATAGGAGCTTGCACGTGTACATCCCGCGCAGATGCCGCGGCGACTGCGATGCTCCTTTAATCTCAACGCTTCAGTCTTCCTGCTAGGTTGACCGTTTCGACCACACCTACTAGTAGGCACTGATAGAGAAAATGCTGCCTATGTTGAACACAACATGCAACATAATATAGAGTACGTATTCTTATACTCTACTGTACTTCGCTTTTTCTCATATTTCGGTCACTTCAAGCAGGCGTTCTCATATTTTGGTAATCTGGTATACGAAATTACCTGATAAAAAAAGTACCAGAGAGGAAGAGCTTTCACAGTAAAAACTGCGCTCATGAATTTCGAAACATGAACTTTAAATGGCTTCCATAAAAAAACTAAAGGAAGAACAGGAATTGGAGCGGGCGCAATGTAATACTGATACCGTGTACGGTAACCATTATACCATGTAAAAAAGCCGCTTTTCCACGTATACAAAATTCAGAAATTTTAAATTCCAACATTTGCAATTTTGTTTGGATGACTACAGACCAATGAGAACGAAATCGAAAACACGTTGTGCGCGTTGTGCGATGAGCAGCTATTCATGTAGCGCGCCACATGGGGTGTGGTATAAGTGACCGGTGACCGAGACAAGAAATCGTATACTGCAAGTGACCGAACTATGGGAAAAACCGAAGTACAGATAAGGCTCGCCACAGCAAGGGCGTGTCTACTGCGTACGACCGTCATCGTTAGCGAATCAAACGCTTCCCAAACTGCGCAATCATCTCCACACAGAACCGGCGCAAACACGCTCGTATGGTACGTCTTTGGTGCTGGGAATATTGTACTTGTATAATTGTATATTCTGTACACCTATGGTGGCGTGCAGCCCTCCTGTTATCAAAGCACCATCTGTATAGTGTATACCGTCTTCAACATTCCCGCGAAAGAATCGTCAGGGTTGATGCACTATACTGGCCGGTACATGCAATAACGACATTATGCGCAGCCGGCGCACCGGCACTTTCTGCACTGTGTCGGCGCTCTAGACCAATCAAGGCTGCGTACAGGGTATAGGTATCAGTAATGTGAGCCCGAATAACAACTGTAAGCAGCGTGAGAAAGGTAAATACTGTTTCACTGGCCGACATTGACAAATCTGGCACACTTTGCCGAAATGTGGTAGTGGGCGGTCTCCCCTAGTAATCCAAGGGGAAACACTTCCCCACGTAGAAGCGGTCGACAGCATCGACCGCTTCTGCGTGGGGTAGTGTTTCCCCTTGAATTTCGGATAATTGATGCCAAGCAATGAGCCGTATGGCGGAGGACTTGCTGCCATACTGCTCATCGTAAAGATATCAACAGCATCCAGCTGTCGCGGCAATAACCAGCTGATGTGGCTGTTGATACAACGCTGAGGATTTCGTGGAGGATTTGCAATTTTGAAGCCATCCGACTGACCTTGCGCAGCTGCCAAAGTGGCCTGTGTAATATATTATTAATGTTTTATCAAGCGTGAATGATATAATGCACAGCCCACTACTGCCATTACTTCGTGGCTTCCTTTTCTTGGCTTAAGCATGGTACGACTTCGTATCGCCAACTTCGACGACAACGCCACCCCGGAGCCTCTTTTTACTTCCTTAATTCCTTTCACCTGACCCAACCGGTCAAATTCCGGCTGGAGAATGTCCGCTGCAGCGCTTCCCTCGCTCCGCTCGCTCCCATCGACCAAAACATCCTGGAACGGTTGAGCACAAAATGCCAATATTATACAGTAAGCGCGCGTAAAAGCACGTACGATACGTCCTTGGTGCTGGAAATACTGTACTGTATCTGTATGCACAGGTGGGCAACCAATAAGCATCCTGTTCTCACTCTCAGTGCAGTTTCTGCATGGTGTAGACCGTCTGCAGCGTACCGGTGACGAATCATCACGGTTAATGCACCTCACTGACAGGTACAGATACGATACAAGTAGTGGCGACAGAATGCGCAGCGGCACATCCGCACATTATTAAGCCGTTCCGGGTTTGGCAGCGGCTCGCTCTCTAACATGCCCGCGATCACCAGATCTGTTGTTTTCCAATAAATTTGGAAACAACGGTGCCCAATTTTGCCAAGTATCGGGATGCGAAGCTGTATTTATAACTGTATAAATCTGACACCATAGTGCCGAGATCTCCAGTTCGCAGTAATCCAGCCGGTATTCGAACGCCGGCTGGATGAATGAGAACTGGTCATCCTGCAATTTTTAATTACATATATTTTATGTGTCTACCAAACCGGCCGTTTACATTGTCCGATCGCAACCGGAGACTACCGATCAGCTTTTTATTCGGAGGAAAGCTGATCTTTACCGCTTCACTCCACCCAGAAGCGATCAGGTATTGGTGTTTGGAGATCTTCTAGCTGGAAAAAGAGCCAAACTCGTAGCCAAAAGAATGCGAAATGGATACGGCGATTAGAGCGGGTACTGATTGAGGAAGCGCAACAGATAGAAGGAGCACCACCGGCGCGGCGTCTGAGCGGTCGGGTCCGTCGGCTTTTAATGACAGTGTGACGTCGTAGTGTCATTAAAATAATGACGGACCCGGCCCACTGTCAGAGCACCTTGCGGCTTGCTGGGACTATTCCACGGCATTCCTCTGAATAGGAATGGTAACCAGTTACAATGCGGTTCTAGCGAGTAACGTGTGCACGGTGTAACCGTTTAACAACAGTTAACGCTGCCTACGTACAATACAGCATATCCGTAATGTGAGCCCAGTTAGGGACCGCGAGAATGGGTCATCCTGTTTCTCTCGCCCGCAGTGACAAATCTGGCACATATCGCCGAAAAGTGCTCGTGCGACTCTTCCGGACGGCGTTTGTGTGGGAAAATGTTTCGCCTATATTCTGCTGGCATTGAATTTCCTCCTCCAGTTTTTGGATACCCGTTTCGAGAGTTCAGTATTCGAAGCGTTCGAAAAATTCGCACGGTTCGAGTTTTAAGAACTCGACCATATTCAGAAGAATGCAAGTTCATCTTACTTACGTTGCTGTAGCTGCAACAGCGAGTTTTGAAATCTATCATCTATTGTTACTTTGGCCGTTTTGCTGTTTTCCACCTTATTATCAAGATGGCAAATAACATAACCGCCAATGTAAACAAATATACGTTAGTTTTTCGAAGAAGATCACATTGGAACGGGTGTGGTATACCCACCACTGGATATGAGCTGCTCTCATTAACAGGTATTGAAGAGGCATTCATATTAGCGGTTGTGTATTGTACAGTCTTTCTTGTATAGTGTTCACGTTCATCAACATACGTAGATATTTTACTTGGATGAGTATGCAGTTATAAGCAAACTACGTAAATGACTTATAAACTTATGCTATTATATAAAGTAAATTTCGCCCGTGTCGCCTTTAAAGATCGAAGAAATGTTCGAACAGATGCCATGTGCAGTTAGCACCACTGCAGTCAACGTCGTTTCGCCGTTTGTTCTTGTGAGCAGAGACCAAACAATTTGTGACAATTTACACAAGTTGCATACGCCAAATACATTTTAATACTGTAGCTGCATAATCCACTGCCAAGTTGCTAATTTGAAATACACGAGCATTTTGTACTTCTAGTGGTACATTGCGCCAGGTCCAGTTTCCGTTCCTCAAGTTTTATGGTTTTTGAAAACTTAATGCTGTTTATGATCAGAAAATCTTCAGCGAAGTTTTTACCACGACAGCTATCCATTTCTGGCAAATTTTTGTTTGAGGAAATTTATGTACCTGGTTGAAATGACCAAAATATGAAGCAAATCATAACACCAAAAATTATACAGACAGCAAATTTATGTATTGCCGCAACCATGCATTACACGCACGCATGCATGAATTCAAAAGTAAGCATTTTCGCTCGTCAGAAATTGAGACGAACTAAGTAATATTTTTGCTCGCACTACAGTGCTTTTTTTTGTAGCCGTTAATGACATTTTGTATAATCAACTGTATGTATGTGCACTGTATAATCAACTGTATAATGCATGCACTGTATAATCAACTATCGGTGAAGTTATTTTACTGCTTTTTAGAGACAAATTTCATCCCGTTTTTCTGCCTAATTCGTTATTAAATAGCTAGACAGTAGTAGTAAATATGCAGTATAGGTATTAAATAGTACTTTCTAACTTTTGCCTGGTATCTACCACTTCCCACGTCTGGGCAAGTTTGACGGCGGCCGGCAGCGTCGCCGATTGGCGGAAGTCAGTAAAAGACAAAAGTACGCGTTCCTCGAAGAAATGGGCTACATAATCTGTTTCTGGCAATCGGCACTCTCAGTACATTTGGTTCATCCTTTGCGGAGCTTATTGGTCTCGTCGGCAGAAAAATACGGGGAAGGCACCGAAGAGCCTCGGTCTACTGCCTTCCTTAAGCCGCGCCTAAGTATGGCTGGTGTTATGGGAAATGCTGCTGCAGTGCTAGATACAATGACTATTCATCCGCGGACCGCGTCCTAGGATTTTCGACGGCAGTAGAAACTAGAAAGGTACGGTTGTGCAGAAAACAATCTGCTCCTCCTAGCAATATTTTTTGTTCGTGGTAGTTCTTAAAGTATTTTATGTTATAGTTTCGGGGTTGTTGTTATAAGCAAAGAAACATGTAAAGTAGTACTGCAGAACGTCACGGAACGTTTTGCAATCCCACCAAAGAACAAGTAAATACCGGTAATTCTGTGAGCATTCGGTTGCCTGAATTTCTACGCTCGGGAAAGAAATCACTTATTAAATAACGACTGGAACATCAGTATTTCGAGCGTTTTCGCCGGGAATGCATTGCAATCGGCTCCATGTCAGACTGAAAGCACTTGAACTGTACCGATAACAAGGCGCGTGCATGTTTTACCATTCTCGAACGTCCTGTTTCTATGAATTTCCCAACACTAAAAATTCGCTTAGTCAGTTTTCATAAAATCCGCAAGTTGACAATCCTAGAAAGGGAAAACTAAATCGAAGAGGAAAGCTGACGAGCCGGCACGCACCGTGTCAGAACCGAAACCGCTCGTCGTACTGCGTGAAGTGGACGAGACGACATTTTCACTATCATCACTTTTTTTGTACCGCGTCAGCACGCGAATCTGTTCAGCCAAATATCTCCACTTCCCCGTACCAGCGACAGACATATTACTGCGTCCCACTATAAAAACGGCTGCAGCGGTGCTTCAGGAGTTTACGTTACAAAGTTACAGAGTACGTACAATAATTGTATTTGCATGTAATACGCATTACGCTGTAGCTGAATTTGACTGTTGACAAGTTATTTAAATACTCAGTGCAATTGTGCACTGAACTTTCTCTGCCCGTTACTGTTAGACGTTAAATCATCATGGGTGTTATGCCGCCCCTTCTCTTACTGTGTCGAACGCTCATGCTGGCTAATCGCACCGATCCGCAGGTAAGTACGTTTCATTCTGCGAAACTACGATTGATGCAGTTATTTTAGCGTTTTGTATTGGTTTCTAGTGTACACCGGAAAATATAGCGAACGCGCGGAATCAGATTCCTCACTGGACCTCCCAGGCGCCGGAAGGGCGCTGGCTGCATATTGGCGAGGAAATCAACATCACCGCCGACAGAATTAAGGAAGAAGAGGCCGCTGCTGCCGCCGCCGCAGCGCTGACCACCACGCCGGCACCGTGCGATTCCGAACCGGGACCCGCGAACGAGTTCATCATCCCGTGCCCTAATCGCTGGCTGCGCGAAACCTAGTGGGAAGTTGGGAAGATTTCTGAAGCTATGATAGTGTAGTAGGCGGTTCTTTATAAAACGCGAGTTTTTGGTTGTGATGCTATTCAAGTTATTGGTACAAATTAAACTTTACGCACAGCCAAATTTAGGGCCAGTTCAAGGTAGCGAGCTCACTTTACTCGTAATGGTGACAATTTTTGCAGGTTTATTTCCGGTGGTTACTGGTTCAGCCGGCATCAGTTGTACTCGTAGTTTTATTATAATTATGAGTAATCATTGCGCCGTTCGAAGAATAAGCGGCATACAGTAGTAAGTATTACGTCGCTTACAGAGTACATGTATAAACAATGCTAAAAATATTTAAAAAGAACCTTTTATCCTTACTCGTTCCTAGGACAGGAATAGCAAGGCAGCACAGTTGTCTGTATAATTACGGAAGTAAATGCGAGAGCGTGTCTTGCAATATAGTAGTACAAAGATTACGTCGCTGACACTTACCAAAGTTGTTCATACGGATGAAATTAAAATAAACAAATTCTACTATTTTAGTATGCTCGTAAGTACAGAGTATAATAATCAGAATTTACGTATGCATGCGAACGTATACAAACTTTTTGTCACCTGGATCTGCATTATTAAACGCTGATGACAGCTCACAGGCTATCACAATTTTGACGGCTGTTTTGCAATCTGATGGGTGACTTTTCCCAGACTGCAAGAATAAGCAAGATCATTAATTGCCTGATAAAGAAGCGTCACATAAGGAGTAAGCAACGCACCAGTGCAGTTCTCCGTAAATGCATAGCAATGTCGTGTACAGTGCACAACATTGTATATAGATAAAATTATACAGAATCAATTATAAGTAGGAAAGTGCACGGCTTAGGTACGAGTGCTTTAATAAGTGTCACAATGCAAGTACAAACATTCATTAGCCTAGAGAAGAGCATGCAGCACGCCGACAGTCTGTGGTTATATTTTAACTGGCCACTTCCCGGACACTGTACTAACGATCCCCTTATCGCCCAGAACAATTCTAAACTAGCACTGCGGCGCGTTGAGGCTGCAGCTCCGTTGTGTGTTGTAATCCTGCACGGCGTCACTGCCGTTGCCGGGCTGCGTACCGGCATACTGCGGTGACGGTCCCTTGTCAGAATTATGATATACTTTAATGGTAACTTTTTAATTAAATGTAGATATTAAAGATCATGTAATAATTCTTTGGTTTATACTAAAATGACCGATTTCGATATGCATGTTTAGATATCAACTATATTTATTTCGGCATATACCACATAACTGGTTTTACATAAAAAACCCAACATTCACGGCATCATTTCTCATGAAAAAACAAGATAACGTAGACAAAAAATCGATTTGGATAACAAAGAATTGCAATAAATGTAAAGTAAATTGACAAGATTATTAGAAAATAGAAAAGGTCATTACATAAAAGTAACAACCATTAACTGCATAACACGTCAACATTAATGCCATATTAGCAGGCTTAAATCATGGATGTCGACATCCAAATTCATTATTCCAAATCCGCGACATATCCCGACTGATCACCTTTAGACTCTTTGCTGCGGAGATAGTATAATTTCCGGCTGAAAGCCTGCAGCAACTCGAGCTCTTTAATAGGCCTGGCACGCTTTGCTAGGATCCCTGGGTGATACTGATTGATGTAACCTGCGAATGTGGAGAATATTATTTCAGTTGACTCATTTAAGCGTTAGCCTAAATGAGAGCGATTACCCAGAACATCTCCCAGCAGACCGGCTCCAAATGCATGCTTTAACCCGAAGCGGTCCCCGGTAAACAGCAGCAGAACGTTTTCTTCAGATCCAAAAAACAGCAATGCCAGGTTTACGGCATCAATCAACAGGCGAGCTGGAGTTAAGTTGACCTTAAAATTCTGGAACCGGGCGGCAGGTAGGAAATACCCGGAACCAGGAAACAGCTCTACTGAATCGGACGTACGTGCGCGCCATTGTCGGCGCAGCTTGGCAAGCAGCAGGTTCTGTTCTTCAGTACGCTCTGAAAGGATACCGTACTGTTTTGATGTCGACATCAAGAATTCTAAAATAAAGAATATAAACCTTTTCGTGGCTTTTTATTCTTTTCTGGCATCGCTGAGAAGCGTTTTTGCTTGCCACCAGCACGATCTACAAATAAAAAAATTTATATTACTGAATTACGAACACCTGTCTGGGAAAAACTGAGATACCTTGCTCGCAGTGCTGTTCTTTTGGCAAACCCATGAGAGGTGCGGTCTTTCCAACGGCGCTGCTTTCCGCTTTGCTGCTGGATGAAGCGTTCTGGTCATCGAAAGAGTAAAAGTCACGTTTCTCTGTAGCAAAGATTGCAGCTGTTATTGGTTTTTAAAATTTTGCCCTACAAGAAAAATAACAAAAAAAGGAAGAGAACGCAGGATAAACAATTTACCGTTACTGCGCTTGTTGAAGTAAGGGTGCACAGATACCATATTATTTCGGGTCGACCCGAATCCTGCAAACCAGTAAATGGACATTATTGTATACATTAAAACCATCCTTTTTAACAAGCAATTCCCCACTGCTAGGTTTGTTTGTTGGCAGGTTTTCTGGAGAAAACGTTTACATTTGCACAATGGTGTGCATTTTATGATTTATTTTTGCTGAAAATGTTAATTGAAAATCTTCACGTTTTTAAAGAACAATCATTCACTTACGTCCATATTCTGACACCTTTTGTGGGAGCTGCTGGCTGATTCGTTGCGGTTGCTCCGAGGAAGTGCCGTAATAGCCCGCTGTGACGTCTGCGCATAAAAGTGAATACTGATTTGAAATTTAAGTCACCTAATTGCAAACTTTTGGTCGACCGACATGATTTGTAAAATTATCCGTGTAGTATTGCTATGCAATATAAAATCATTAAATTCTTGATGTGTGCAGTACCATTTCTTACAACGCATAAAAGCATTCAAATCAAAGAGGAATTTTTGTAAATCAACTCGATGTTTACCTTCATCTGAACCTTGATTGCTTCGCTGATTTTGAGCTTTGGAAGTAAGATCTGGAAAATTTTTCTTAACGCTTACAATTCGCTTAATTGATAGGGCTAACCTTCAGTCATCAGCTTCCGATTAGAGCACATTTCCCCTGAAAACAATCGCCGTTATTTTTACGCTTTTTGTAAATTTAAAGAAAATGATTTGAAGGTCGACCTTCAGTCTCAACATAATGTTAAATTAAAGCATACCCGTTCGTCTGGTTATTTAAATTTGCTATTCGGTTTATCCAGATGCTTACCGGTTTTTGTTTTGGCATTGTTCTTTGCGATCGTACGTTTCACTCGTGCGGTCTCATCTAAGGCAGAATTAATGCGGACTACGCTAAGAAATGATAATATAATAATAATTTGCCTTCGTCGGAGCTGGTATCTGGGAACTGCCAAATTTTAATCGTGCTTTTCTGCAAAGCTGGAGTTCCACCGCGGGAATCTGCAAGAGGAGGAGAGCCATATTTATATTTTTAATTGAAATGGTTGAAGGTTGACCTTCACGTTACAAAACTACGCTTGCAAATTTTACATTAAAAGGAATCTCTTATTTACGATTTATGGGGTTATATTCCATCAAATGTCATTAAAAATATCAGCAAACAAACACTTAATTAATGCTTAAAACAAAGTAATTATTCGGATGCATTTACTGTCCGTTTTATAATTCAGCTGGAGTTCAGAATTCCAACCAGTTTTCGTACGTTTAGCTGCAAATAAAAACATCATTTTATGAAGGTCGACCTTCAACAAAGTAATACTAGAACCAATGCAAATTAGATACCGTCGACAGGCTTTCCGGTGAACGGGTTAAACTTCCAAGCAGACTTCCCAGTCTCTTCAAACCCGCCGGAAACACAATCCTGTTCCTGGCCTGAATTGTCGATTTCATTCAAAAGTGCATCTGCGGCAGCACGTTTCGATGGCGTTAACTGCTGTCTTTTCTAAATTTTAAATTCAGAACTGGAATACCGACAGATATTTTTGGAAGTCGACTAACATCATTAGTTCCTATGTTCAGTACCTTTGCGCTTTTCGGCTTCAGTGAATTGAAACGCGCCATCGCATCCTCCTTGACATCGGTAACCAACACGACTTCGGCATCGTAAAATTGCCTGGCGTTGCCTTCACGCTTATAGCGTACGCTAATGTAATTACCCGGCTCCAAAAATTCTCCGTAATTGTAGCCATCACAAAGTTCCCACTCTGCTTTGGTTGCGGACTTGCTCATTGGCAGGACCATAGGAATCTTGTCGCTTTCAAACACAACGACCAAAAAATCTGGAAGAATAGTACTGCATGTCGACATGCACACAAAAATATGCAGCCGAAAATCGTTGAAACTGCCACTAGAAAATTTACTGGTTTAAACGTTTCCGCTTTGATAATGAGAATTTCACTTCTGGATAGATATTCAAATTTTATCATCCTTCGCTATGCATGTCGACAGGCAAACCTGATCGACTAAATATGGCGCGTTGGGCAAAAATTCAGTACCATCTAACCGGAATCTTACTTAGACCAACAGAAGCATGGTTAGGCTTAAGTATGAAACGTCAAAGCAATGCCGAATAAATTTCCGGCCTACGGGCAGTAAACGCTTCAGATGTAACTAAACTGACAGCGCTGAAAACGGGCTAAACAACAGCTAGTGTACCGTTTCGTTCAGCATGTCGACGGTGGATCTCATCTCTTTCCATAACGCTGGGATCTTCAGATTGCTCTTCCATGGACATGCCCTTCCGGTCCCGCAGCTTTCTCTCGCCTGTCATGGTGTTTAACTGCGAGAAGCCTAGGAGTTATTACACCTGTGAGACTTTGTCACAAACAAAATTTTAGAAAAAACACTGGCTGTCGACAGCCACTAAACAACAATTGTATCTGTACAATTCAGAAATCATCTGAAAGTGATTCCTAGATTATTTTTTTACTAAAACCGTGAACTTCAACACTAAACTCTTTGTCCAGGTAGACAACGCTCAACAAGTGGGAAATTTAAAAAAACCACTATAGTTACGTTTAAATTTTTAAAGAGAGCCAATGGCAGATGGCATAAAACCAGCCGACCCAAAAATGTACCAATAAGAAAGCAGAACTCAAGTGAAAGGTAACGATAAGTTGTCGCCCACCGTCTTATGACCTTGTCTCAAATGTATGGTAACTTTACTGGCGTCGGTCTAAATGTGCATGTCGACATGCAAGCTTGTTACAACAAAAGCTGCATATTTGCTTGTTTATTTAGATGATTGTCTGTTGTTCATTTTTGATCACTCATTCAGAGTTTAAAAATCACTGATGTCTCGCTCCAAAAGAACTACAAGCCTAGACCGCATTTTTGGTAAAAAGAGCCTGAGCAAAAGCTCGGATTATCGCCGAAGAGCTGCCGCTTTCCCACGCTTTGCTGTTGAGCACTATCGGAACCTCCAGGAATCTTCAGAGGTAAACAAAAAAGGAATGACTGATCTTGGGAAAATGTTTTTATTTGTTTCCTTTTTTTAAATATCGGTTTTTGCTTACTTGTAATTTTGTTACGTGTTATCAGGTTATCGCAGGGCGAGAGTGCATGTCTACATGCAGCCACGTTTTAGCGAACTACGACCAAAATGGGATTGTTATTACTGGCTTGGAATCTGAAGTCCAATCTGAAGCAACGCCAGATTTGAGTCTGCTCGTACATGTCGAAAGACAAAGCACCTTTGAGAAAGTAATATCATTTCTTCGCATATCACGGAAGCATCGGATGTCTGGCATACAGCAAGATGCGATGCTAAAGTTTTTCGGTCCTATTTCGGGAGAAGATTTTCCTGAAAATCTATATAAACTGGACAAATTTTTGCTGCCACACTCATTGCCTCCGCAGAAACACTATTTTTGTCCTGTCCACGGAAATTATGTTGGGGAAGATTCATCATTATTGGAACCGTTGTTTTGTGCAAGTGCAGACTGCGAGTCGACTCGCATCACGAAAAAAGATCTGGAGGAGATGGGGGGTGTTTTTTACGTGTTTCCTATTTTCGAGAGCATTCAGAAATACCTCGGTCTGGAACAAAATAAAAAAGAATTATTCGAAAGGAAGCGGCGTGATGTGCAGATGTTGGACATTCAAGATGGCAAGCGATACCAGGACTTCGATCTTGAGGCGTCTGACTTAACAATTACCTTCCATATGGACTCCGGGAACGTCTTCGGTATTGGTGGCAGTGAAAACGGCTCTGTTACGATTTTTGATTTTTTGATCAACGAACTTCCGTCAAGAAAGCGCTATCGTCGCCCCTTTCTGTATGCGGTAGCGGTGGGTAAAGTTCAGCCGAATTCGCAGATATTGCTCCATTTGTTTACGACCGAGTGCAAGCGCCTTTGTGTGTCGACACACAATGATTTCCGAATTATCCCCGCAATATTTATCGCAGATGCCGTTGCGAGAATGGATGCGATGCTTCATGTATCGTACCAGGCAGAATACGGTTGTACCTTTTGCATCCATCCTGGCGAAATCGTGGCAGGCGTTCGCGTTTATCCTGTTGTCAATGGAGGATTTCCTTTAAAAATAAAATCCGTGTATCGGGAATCATCGAAAGATGCAGTCCATACTGGGCACCCAGTTAAAGGCTGCATTGGACCTTCCCAAATATTGCGGCTAAACTCAGTCGATCCGTCTTTGTCTTGCCCCCCTGATGTGCTTCACGCTATTTGCCTGGGGCAAATGAAAAAAATTATTCAGTATTGGACGAAAGATTCTGTGAAATCTTTGGCAGCTTTTAATGAAATGTCTGATGAAAGAAAAAAAGTATTAAACAACGCTCGCCTTGTGGAGGTCGACCTCCAAATTTCAAGAATAAAATTCCCAGCAGAATTTTCACGGTCTATTACACCGCTTGCTGCGAGTGGATACTACCATGGGAGCGAATACCTCAATCTTCTCCTCTATGGCGCGTTTTATGTATATGACGGCCATGTCCCTCACGTTCTGTACGAAAATTTGATGGATCTTGTGATGGCTGTTCATCTTTTGCTAACCGACCACACCTTATATCACGGAAGTCTTTTGAGACATTCCGAAATCGTGTCGGAACTTGTGGAAAAATTTTCCGCGCGTTTCGAAAGTTTATACGGGAAGCGAAAAATGCTTTACAACACCCACCAGCTGGCCCATTTCGCCGAAGCCCTGTGCAGCTGGGGCCCTGCGTACCACTGGTCTACGTTTTATCCAGAGGACTTCCTTGGACAACTTAACCGTTCAGTCCACGGAAGCACGAATGTGATTACACAGATACTACGTAATTACCAGCACATCGAATTACTGCGGCGATCAGAGCATGACCTTCCCAAAGATGGCCTCTGCTTTAATGGAGCAAAATACACTTTTGCAGGTCGACCTGCAGATAAACCAGCCCGCTTATCCAGAGAGGAAATCGCTATTATAAATTTTTTAAACGCCGAAGAAATGCCAGGAAATCTTCGATTTTATAGCGCTGTTGTACGCGACGATAACGTGACCTTCGAATGTCGGGGCTACGGGAGGAAAGCCCGAAGAAACAATACTTGGGTCCAAACTGTCGCCTTGGAAGTGGCACAGCTCTTGGTATTTTTCTACAACCCGGAAGCCCATACTTTGGCAGCAGTTGTTGACATCATTCCGAGTGTTGCATTTAAGAATTTCAAGTTGCCTAATGGAGATAGTCCTGAGTTTTTTCGAAAATGCTTACGACGCCGACAATGCGTGGCAATTAATGTGTCTGCAATATTTCGCCATGCAGTTGTCATAATTGATCCAGTAATTGATTTTCCTACCTTCGCAGTCTTTATTCCTAATAATCAGTACATTATGTAACGGTATTGCTTGTCGACAAGCAGTAGATATTTCCAGTTTTGTCGTATTTTATTTGTTTGCAATAACTGGTGATCAATGATACGAATATTTACGCTTGCAAATTATGTCCTAATACTTGTATTTTTGCGGAGTAATTGCAGTAGTTAAACTAACAAGTCGCCACCTGGGGGGATAGTTTTGAGAAACAGAGTGTGGGCGTCCCCACCGATAACAAAGGGTCGGCTACTATAATCTCAAAAAAGCCGACACCCTTACGCGGCCCGGCTCTTGGAGAGGTTTTTTTATTTGCTAAAAGACAGCAGCAAATTTTCGGTGATAGTTACGCACATTCTCGTTGTTTACACTACTCAGAATTTGTCTACCTCACTTTCAAGTAATAAATTTATTGTTCTAAGTTTTTATGTAGTTGGTAAACATACAAGTCCTGTCGACGGTCATCATGGATTGTCAGAATAACGCTGATAGTAGTTTGCGCGTCGACGCGCAGAAAGATGTGAAATCGTCTGAGCTGGCAACAGGCATGTCACCGTTGGTTATTGTTTGCGATGTGATGGCAGCATAACTTTGATTCACTAACATGATTTTAATTCATCTCATTTTCGAATAGCCCAGTCAGAGCCGCCTTCTTCTGCAGCCAGCCAGATGGCAGAGTTCGATCCAGTTGAACTGAACGCAGCCGCCTCGTCATCGGTCCCGCCATCCGCTCCAGATACTGTTAACTACAAGTACCGTAAAACGGATGCATGGCGTGTCCAGCCTGGCATGAGCATACTGAAACCACGTTGTCGGATTATTCGTCCGGCTAGGGGCGTCGTGTATTCCGACGAAGAAGGTGAATCTGAACACCAAAAAAAGAAACCAAAACCTAACGATTTGCGTGTCGACACGCAGCAGGCGGATAGCTGCGGACCATCCGCCAAAGCGGAGGAAGTCGTTCGAAAACCTGTGCAGCCAAAGAAGCCAAAAAAGAAAGGGTTTATGTGAACTGTTGAACTTGAATTCATTGTTACTTGTTTTTATTTTCGTGTAGTAACGTCATATGCTATAATGCAGCAAGGTCTGTTTGGTTGCGCTTATTGGTGAAGTTTTTATTTGCGTTTCTTGGGTAATAATACGCAGCTGGTGCCGCACAAGGTCACCTTAAGTAACTTTGAAGTACTGTAGTTTCACTGGTAACGCTAGATTAGGCTGGTTCCGGAATCATATTTAGTCTCAGTAACGTTACCACACTTAAGTTACCTGAAGCAACGTTTAAGTACAGCAACTGCATTCGGTTACGTTAGGTCACGCTAGCCCCAGATTACGTTTAAGTAATTAACGTTACAAAATTATGGTTACCTTAAGTAACGTTGAAGTACAGTAATTGCTTTCGGTTACGCTAGGTGACGCTAGTCCCAGGTTACGTTTAAGTAAGTAACGTTACAACATTATGGTTACCTCAAGAAACTTTGAAGTACAGTAACTTAATTAAGTTACGTTAGGTTACGCTAGGTGACGCTAGTCCCAAGTTACGTTAAGTAATTAACGTTACAACATTGCGGTTACTTTAAGTAACTTGAGGTACAGTGATTGCATTCAGTTACGTTAGGTTACGCTAGGTGACGCTAGTCCCAGGTTACGTTTAAGTAAGTAACGTTACAACATTATGGTTACCTTAAGTAACGTTGAAGTACAGTAATTGCTTTCGGTTACGCTAGGTGACGCTAGTCCCAGGTTACGTTTAAGTAAGTAACGTTACAACATTATGGTTACCTCAAGAAACTTTGAAGTACAATAATTTAATTCAGTTACGTTAGGTTACGCTAGGTGACACTAGTCCCAAGTTACGTTAAGTAATTAACGTTACAACATTGCGGTTACTTTAAGTAACTTTGAGGTACAGTGATTGCATTCGATTACGTTAGGTTACGCTAGGTGACGCTAGTCCCAGGTTACGTTTAAGTAAATAACGTTACAACATTATGGTTACCTCAAGTAACTTTGAAGTGCAGTAATTTAATTAATATGCGTTAAGTTACGCTAGTCCAAAGTTACGTCTGAGTAAGTAACGTTACAACATTATGGTTACCTCAAGAAACTTTGAAGTAAAGTAATTTACTTCAGTTACGTTAGGTTACGCTAGTCTCAGGTTACGTCTGAGCAAGTAACGTTACAACATTGTGGTTAGCTTAAGTAATTTTAGTAAATCCGCGACAGTTGTGCACCCGGTTGCAGCTCCATACTCAGCCAGTGCTCCAGATACTTGCCAAAATTATACCCGAAAAAGCACTCCCTTAATTCCGGCGACTGACTGACAATATCGTTTCCGTGATACGCAACGTATTAGTCCCGATGTATCCATTCGTGTTAGCAATTCTAGACAATTTAAATTATTTATTTACATTTTATCTTACGAAATATTCAAAACTGCCAAATAAATTTTCAAAACCAAAGAAATTCAAGAACTTCCGGTGCTTGAAGCAATCATAACCACCCGGTTTGGCAGCGTAATGCAGTCTTGCACGCCACCCGCATTGGGTAAGCTGTTAATGTGACACACGTTTTTACTGCAGTAGAAATACTGTACTTACTACGTAAGCGGCCATATTGATTTTCTCCGCAACGCCACAAACGAAGAACTTCCGTTGATGTACTCTACTCCATGTTAATTGAGCTGATTCTGGTTTAATTATTTGTCCACAGTTCTTATCATTATGGGCCCTTATTGTGGATCAATTCGACGATTTATTTAAATTGTGTTCTTGTGCAATAGCGATCTGTGTATCAGCGGATCTGTATCAGCAAGTGCGCGCGCGAGAGACGACACGGACTGCTGCGGAATAAGAAGAATTTGTCGTTGTCGTCCAAGCGGGTGACTGTCAGCGGATGTGGGTTAATTCTGGGATTAAGCTTGACAGGCCGAAGTTTCGGTCGACGTCCATGTGAACAGC
The DNA here is from genome assembly GCF_019649055.1 of Paramacrobiotus metropolitanus. NCBI lineage: Eukaryota > Metazoa > Tardigrada > Eutardigrada > Parachela > Macrobiotidae > Paramacrobiotus > Paramacrobiotus metropolitanus. The sequence continues at coordinate 271,658 of NW_026570336.1, read as the reverse complement.
ATTCAGCGGAGCAAAAGGTTTGTTTGATTTGTGTTGCCGTTTTTCAGCTTTGCTTTCGTAGAAGTATTGCTAACGCAGAGACTTGCAAAGTACGGAACTCACCTTTTGAGCCTGTACATCTACTGTTGAATCTGAACGCTCACATCACACCAGTGTTGTTGTACAACGTACACTGTTATTAGTCAGTAGTCAATTGAGCAGTTGAAGAATTGTTTTGTCGGTTTCGATTGTTTACGAATTTTTTACTATTTGTCGATTAATGTCTTCGGAAAATTTTTGTAAGGGCTTGTCTTGCAAATTATTTACAGCATGCGTGGAATGATTATGTAACACTGGGTTTTTGTTCAAGCGCATACGTTTTGTAGTAATGACTAATAATTTATTGTAGTTCTTTAAGTCCTTGTTAGTTACTCTCCCTTTGTTTTCAGAATGAAAATAAAAAAAAAGGTTGCCTGATGAGTTGGTTTATTTTTAGCCGAGGTATTTTTTGTGAGGACGCCGCATTCTGCTTTAAAACTGAATCCTCAAGTCAAATAATTTGCTTGCTGTAATTCTTCTGCGATTTGGTTTCGTGCCGTAAAATTGATTTACTGTAATGCTTAGACTGTTGAAATTCTACTGTTATACTTTTTAAAATTGTTTTATACAATAATTTATTTTTACCGGTTACAGTAATCGGCTTTTCTGTAATTTGATTTTTTTTTTAAAAAGGTGTTTTCGTTTAATTTTCCCCGCATTGGATTTGGCTGACTAATATTTAAACTGTCCAATGTAGCGATCACTCTTCCATAGTGCTTGGTTATATGTATGGAGTGACGCCATGACTCTTGGGCTGGTCGTTATTGATGATTGCGTTTGTTGCTGAATCTGTTGTTGTGTACCGGAATGAGCATGCAGCTATTTCCTTGAAAACGCTCCAGATTCACGTTTTTATCGGTCGAAAAGTTACCATTATCACTATATTCTACTATCAGCATTGTAATTTTTCCCTTGTAAATTCACGGATGTGCCGATATGTAGTTTCACTAAGTTGTTTTAATCTTCTACAGTATGACTTGCATATTGAGTTCATCGTTTTGACAACATTGTATAAAACTTGTCTTTGAATGCCCTTTTATGTGGTTTTGCTTTTTGTATAGCATCTGGGGAAGGAATAATATTTGTAGACTGTATGACTGTGGATTTGACTGCTTGAGACGCGTTTTTCGGATGCATCAGGATTACCGTGCGGTTTCTGGTTTCCACGTGTTGGAGTATTGGTAAGTGCTTGTTGTGGTAATTGTTCGGTGTAAAAAGTGTGTCTTCTATGTTGGATCGCGTGCGCAGACAATTGTCAAGTCTCGTGAATTATTTACCACATTTGCCGTATCATGACACACTGAAGGGAAAGTATCCGGCGTTATTTATATGATTAATGATCGGGAGCATGTTTCCTTAACTGGCTGAACTTTTTGTGCGAGCGCACTTGGTGGAATGTGTCGGCTTTTGAGTGCCTGCAAATATTCGGTAGATCGCCGATCAATATGACCGTTTCAAAAATGTCTGATACTGTAATATTGACTAAAAAATTGTAACATCATAATTAGTCGACTTTGAAGCATTTAAATCTACTTCTAAAGCAGTTAAGCAACAACATTTTGTTTAAATTAAAGTAAATTTGAAGTAAATTTTGCTTGGATTAATAATTTCGAATAGGTGTATGTTAATGCAGTGGCTGGCAGTCAGTTTTCTCTGTACTGGACCCCGGCTCGTTTAGAAAATCACATCAGATGGTTCAACATGTACAGTATACTTTGTTTGTGCAGCTTCGAATTTTATATTTCTAGTTGATTATTCTGAAATTTTTAAAGCGGTGCTTTTAGATTCATGTCAGCACTTATTTTTGTAGACGTTAGTATAGTCAGTTTTAATATTGTAAACAGAGCCGGTACTGAATTTTTTGCGTTGACTGGAAGGAAAAAATAGTGGCACCGTTGTTTCCGGGCCAAACTGTAAACGAGCAGTTATGCACATTAGTGCAGTTATTTATTATTTCGCTCATCTGTCGCGCATTGCGCTTTCCATGCACGAGACACAGTGGCATTTGATGATTATGTAATCCACGGGTCTGATTTCTTGACCGGCGCGGAAAGTACGGCTTTGCCTTCTGCACTTTCTTCCTGTTTTCTGTATTCGGCATATTCATCTTCTTTAACGTAGGTTTTCGTACCTAAGCGTTTTCTTAGCATTGGTGGTATTATAGCGGCAGTATTCTAAAATTTCAGCTTACTGCAACCTTTTGGATTCTGGGGCATTGAATTGTTGAAGGAGTACGAGCCAGAAATTGCCAAAGTCATCCGATCGGATAAGCACGGTATCCAAAAAATTCTAGTCTGGTAAATTAGTGATTTTATAAATATAAAGCTACACGGGCAGCGATTTTATTAATATGAAGTACTACGGGTGTTAATTTAATTTTTGTTTGAATATTCAGTACTCGAAAATCATTTGTCGTGACAGTGGAAACATGGCGGATCTAAAGAAAATTAAAAGCGCGGCTGTGGTAAGTGTATCATTAAAATACGTGAAGCAATCATAATTAACGTTATTAATTACGTGTATAATAGTTAGTGCTTTTTAATTTGTGTTGCAACATTTGCAGCGCATTGATGACACATTCAAATGCATGATGCATCAGACGTCGGACTCCGCAGAATACAATGTTACTTCTTGTTGCGGAAACCTTATCTGCACGGAATGTTTCAAAAGTTTGATAAAAGACCAAGCAGAAAAAGAGAAGAAAAAAGAAGAAGAAAGGGCCAGGACTTGGTATCAGAAATATACGGATACTGTGTCCGAGGATACGTCACTGTGTCCGAGCTGCCGAAAGTAACCGGTACTACATTTAAATTTAACTTAAATGCTATTATTTTTTTCAGTTAAATCAGTTGTATGTCAACATCCTTACAAGCCTGGGTGGAAGTCGATTCGCAAGCTGCCTTGGGTGAACGAAGTGCAGAAAGAAAGCTCTAAACTGGTGGAATCAATTCAGGCGGCGATATCAATTGGCGGTCGACCGCCATGTCGGGAGGGGTCGGTGCAGACCGATCTGGTGACCGTTTGCGCTCAACCTGGGTTGAGGACGTGTTTTAAGCTTTGCCAGTTGCTTTCATGGACGGTTTCCCTGAACTACATAGACTTGCGATACAAGGTGGCCGCATCTTTTTGACGGGGAAAGAACTGCGTATGCTGCAAACGCTTAACGCCGTAGCGGTCAAATTCAGCGCCTATCCGTACGTATTTTTTTAATTTGAGCCTCCTGGTGTTAACCGCTTGTTCTCTGCAGAACTGAACAGCAATTTCTCAACGCTCTTGGTGTTAAATATTATCGGCTCCTGTACACAATGGAAGCAACTGTGTTCGACTACGGAGACATCGCGGCGTTATTGGAAAAGATGTCGGCTCCCGCCAAGTTTATTGCGGATGTAGCCTTGCCAGAAGAGCATTTCCGCCCAAAAGTTTTGCGTAAACTACAAGATTCAACAGAGTATGTCACGCAATGGGTTCGGCCATTCGCTGCAGGCGGAAAATTCGACGTGAGTTGTGGATGTCGACATCCAATTTTGTACACGTTTGGGCATAATTAATTTTGTAGGTGGTCCAAGCAATCCTTGAGCGTTTGGACTTAGCTGCATCAGAAAGCCGCTGGACTTCGAAGCACCGCATGCTGTGCACGGCCCCTGCACACATAGATGTGCGAAATGCCGGGTGTATTCCGCTGTTCGTAATGAAGATTTTCATCAGTATAAAATGTGCGTAATAAACGTACTGCAAGATTACTTACATTCGTATTTTTGTTTAACCGGGGAAGCGCATTCTACTGCTTTTCTTAAGGGAGCGTTTTAGTTAAGATGTGTTTAAAAAAATAAAATTGTTGTTGGTTAAATTTTTATAATTTCAGTACAAATTATAATTTTTAACTTGTATTTTTTCGCTTAAGGGAGTCTAAAAAAGAATACTACGTGCTGTGCGCTCTGTGTGGGCTGAAAGTCGATTGGAACAAAATGGAACAACATGTGCGCACCCGTCACAATGTAAGTATGATGAACATAACAAAATGCAGTGCTCACAAAGTGCAGGTGTACCTGCAAGTTTTATGTTTCAGAAAGCGCGCTGGGAAGTTTGTCGTCGATGTTGGGCTCCGACGGATGGGCCGCATGCACAGGACATCCCACACTGTGTGGTTTGCCCTTTATCGACAAAAAATCAGATAAGCGCACGATCTGTATTAATGTCAAGATTAATTTTTGCCAATTAGGTGAGTGTGCTTATTACTGTGAAGTGAGACGCAGGCATAACCGGCATCGTTCATGATTATTGCAAGACGTAATCAAATATTTGAATGTTGTTATCATTATTCGCAGTTTTATTTTATTTTCCAATTAATCTCACAGACTATTTATTTCATTGTCTATCTTTTGCGATGTTTACCTGAAATTTTCTATGATATAAAAATTAGTACTAAGCTTTGCAAGGCTAACCTTAAACCCTCAAGACATCAAAGTATTTCGGAAACAATTTTACCGGCAATAGATTGGCCGAACTGCGTCAATAGCCCTGCCGACCCGATACTATGCATTGTCTATGGGATCTCCAATAGATCTGCCAAACGACGACGTGATGACAACCCTATACCATATACTAGTGACTGCTCAACGAGCCGATGCGTTCTTGTCCGACAGTTGCGGTGGACAAACGAAACGGAATGGTTGCGGTGGACAAACTCACTTTGTTGAAATTTGCGATCTTTAAAAAATTAAGAACGCCGGGTTGATGACAGTTCACCTTTGTCGTGCAAGGCTTGTAGTGGTTGCAATCCATCAATTTGCAGAAACTGACCTTTCAAAATTTCTAATTATGCCGAAGTAATGAAAGTTATCAAAGGGTGTTTTGGTACAAGTATGCTGGTTAAATTTTCATGGGTCAATCCGATATCCGACAAAACTGAGGGTAAGCATCTGGAAGTTTGGATTTCAGCCGCTTGCATTGGATATTTTTTAGTTCTAGTGATACATATGTTTTGGGGTATAATTGCTTCTGGCGGTTTTAGTATGTTCTCCAGAAATGTTTCTTCATATTTAAAATAATTTTCCAATTCGTTTGCGGTGTAATTTGTCAATCAATTGCATTTTTTTCCAAATTTTTGCGTTTTTTGGATACCGGATATTTAGTACCGTACAACATCTGTTCTCATACTGAAGACATCAGATACGTCACACGGGACAATCGACACGATGTAATTGATCGACCGCTTTCTACCATACAGACGGGGAGTTGAAAGTGCCGGACCACTAGAAGAAAAATCAAACAAAACGACGACTGAAAAATTTTGTGCTTTGATAATACTATATATATATATATAGTATCAACCACATATTAGCTTGATATCAACTTGATATCATAACTTTCCTTGGTACAAAGCGAATCAAGTTTTTTGGAATGGAAAAACTAAGACCATGAATATACTCATGTGCACGTACGAGTAATATATAAATTCAATTGCAGCGGTTTCTCTAACAGTCTATGTACTGCATGTACAAACTACAATAGAGTTGCAACTAAAGATAATATTAGGCAGTCTCGTAAAAGCACACGCGCTCGTAAAACCTATAGTCATATCTGACAAGAACGTATAGACTCATTTAACACACAGCGGTATGCCGGCTAGTGCTCGACAGTGGTATCAGGTTTCATTGTTATCCTTGTTCGTCGGATCTATTGGAGTGCCCATAGACAACGCATAAGGCGGGTCGCCAGGGCTATTGGCATAGTTCAGCAGATCTATTGCTGAATGATAATGCTATTTCCGGAAATACATACTTTGATACTTCCGAAAATATTAATAAAGAGCACGAGTTGCGAATATTCTGCGAGTTTGGTATCGGTGGAGCCTAGGCAGCTGCATCTGATGCTCCAGCCTGCCCGCCGCTATTGATTGCTGCTTGCGCTCAGTAGAAGTGTCAAGTTTCACTATTGTGCCGGTTCGGCCGATCTATTGGAGATCCCATAGACAATGCATAGGGTCAGGTCGGCAGAAGTGTGGGTGCAGTTCGGCAGATATATTGGTCGTTGTATAAAAAATGCGTTTTAATTCTGGGTGCCCAAACTTTGCATGACATCGCCATTTAAACGGTCAATATGTTTATGTTGCGGAAAACGTTTATGTTGTTTATGTTGTTATGTTGGTTTATGTTGTTTATGTTGTGGAAAAATTTTAGGTACAGTAAAACCTGCGTAATTTGAACACCTATGGTTCCTTCGAAAGTATTCAATGTAAGCAACTGTTCACTTTTAGCAGTGGCATTCGCAGCCTACGAGACGCGGCGTTCCCGCCTGGGCGTTCAATATTCGCAGTTGTTCAATCTCACAGAGTTTTCTGTACTCTTGGCTTTTTAGTAAACGTTTTCCAGTTCGTTCAAAGTTACATCAGCGCATGTAGAGGCTACCCGAAATAGTGCATTTTGCCGAATAAAGTGCCTGATAATTTTGTATACAGTAGTGCATATTGCCGGTTGTGTAGTGCATATTGCCGAATAAAGTGCCTGATAATTTTAAGTAGAACTGTCTAAGCCTAATGTACAGATACACTATTCACAGAAGATTATAAGCTTATGCGTTAGAAAAGTGGTTATTTGGAGTAATAAATCTGTTCAACAATTTACTTTGTTTTGCGGTGGAAATCTGCGCATGAATCACATACCGCAGAAACTCCCCTCTGAAAGGATTAGGCAGGGTGGAAGGAAAAGCGCCCACTTTTCTCTGCTTGGTGTCGATACAATATGCTTATGCGGTTGTATAATGTATATGATGCAGCCTAGCCGCGCGCTATTACCGGCTCGCACTCAACAGAGATATCAAGTTTCGCTGTTGCGCCGGTTCGGCTGATCTATTGGAGTTCTCATAGACAATGCATAGGGTCGGGTCGGCAGAAGTGTGGGTGCAATTCGGCAGATCTATGGGAGAAAAGCCACTTTCCTGCCGGGCTCGCCAACAGTCAACAGGCCAATAGATCTGCCGGCTACATGCGCCGATTGACTGCAGCAACGCCACTATGAGCGGTACGAGACCGCTCTAGCAAAACTTCCTGTTAAGAGAATATCACTCGGAGAGTGGAGATTTGCTTTTGATCGGCAATGGCATCATGCTCGCTATGCATTTGGGAACTTGTTTATGCTAACGCTTTCAACAAATTTCCAATCTCTTCCACCATACTGCTTTTTGAGCTCGTTACCTATTTCGCAAAGATAACCTATAATTTTTGTAATAAGGGTTACGACGATTTCATGTCCTTTGGCGTTTGTAGTGGCGGATGAAAGACGATTGTGACATGCAATTCACGGCTAGAAAACTCCAGTTTATCTCATACAGAATTTCAGTCAGTTGGTTTACGTCAGTTGGCTTAAGATATACATGTACTTCGAAGGGTTCGTTTGGCACGGTTTACAAAGCCGAAGTTATAAAGCGCGCTATTACAGAGGCGACAATATTGTGGGTGTAAAAGTGATGCAAATCTGTGTTCCCAGGAACCCGCCAAGAGCCAGGAAAGCTTAATGTGACATAATTACATAGGGGGACAAACAAGTCTACTCGGCCCGGTTCCCCTGTACTGCTGCCGTCACCTGGCTGGAGTGTGACGTTACGGCATACATACGGCTAAATCAGGCGCGGTACATAAGCGCCATGTATAGCCACAACGTAAGACACCAGCCGGCTGACATCAGAAGTACAAGGGACTGGTTCGGCTAGACTCATTTTTCCCTCTATATGTAAATACTTCAAAATATCGCTTTAATGCTATTATGAAATTCACGCACTGACCGGATTGAATACAAAACTGAGTACACGTGCAAAATATTGTGTACATAAGTGCTGCTGTTGCTAGAACATCTCAACTCGAGGTGTTTCTCCTGCAACGCGTTCGTTCTGCAGTCCTTCTACATTATACATACACACTGCCTTCTGCCCGATTCTGGATTAGATACTGATTCCTGGATATCCACGCACGATACAGCGCAAGTGCCGGGTCGCAATAAATGGCGGCTCTTTTGTCAGTATCGTCTCCAATATATCCTTTATATTGAAACTGCACAGCAAGGACACGAAGATCCACGAGATAGAAGAAGCTGTCGGCTTCCAGCGATGCAATTCGACACCAAGTGATAGTGAGTATGCGAAGCTTCGGAGAAGTAGTGAAATCCGTTCGTTGGATAGTCAGATTGGAACGACAGTCGAATATACGAAAATGCAGCATGTTGATCAGCATCATTTCACGAAGCTTGCCGGTGGCTCGACTGCTTTCCGCAAAGTTGAGCTGGAATTGAATAATTTGTTTACGAATGGGTTGCAACAGTTTGCCGGTCAAATTCTGGAAGTCTTCCAGAGAAGCGGCAATGTTGCGCATGGGTGGCCGGGGCAACTCCTCAATGGCAAGTCCTGGTTCTCCTTGGTATGGTTTGTGGCAAAGTAGTTTGTAGAATAAAACTGTGTCATTGTGTTGTCCTTGGGTACAGTTGGCATGAAAGTGGAAAATTAAGCACAGGCCATCTGACGAATACTGTTCTCCGCCCTTTTCAGGTGTAATGGTCAAGATAGGCGACGGGGCAGTGGGTAGACGTAGTCTTCTGGATCGGAACTGCGATCTGGAAGGTTTATAAATCATGTGTACAGTGTACTAATACTCGTGACCATAAAACATATTTGAACACGGTGTCAGGCAATTAACAAGTCCATACACCAAGCGGTTTGCACTACAGAGTATCTTCCAGTAAACCAAGTACTCTTACCTTCAGGCTCATGCGGGGCAGCGGCAGTAACATCTGAAGCCATGCTCGCCGTGTTCGATGAAACGCAAATCTCCTGCGATGATTTTACGAGGGGAGTTGCCACTGCTAGCGCTGCCTGGATTCCCTACGGTAAAATTTTTAATGTAAATCGTGGTATATTGGTACTTCGTACATGAACGGACTTATAGTGATACAGCGTATCGAAGGTCCTCTTAATTCAGCACCAATGCAAAAATGTATGTGTGTTCCTTACGAAAAGTTGTTACGAAAGGTCTTTCGAAAATGTTGTTGGCTGGTTATGTTGCTAAGTTAAAATTATTGATTATGTTAATTGTTAAGAGAGCTACTGGTTGCACGTTAAAAATTAATTATCATCCGCACACGCGAAAAGCTGCTGCGCTCCGGTCTGCCAATGCACGCCAACGTGCATTTATCCTAGTTATGTGAATACTAATTATCTGTGCCAGGATTTCGGCACCTCTTCTTCCCGGCCAGTGATCTCAGCTTTTAATCACTCGATTTTGCTGATTTAAAGTGCAACAGAATCTTTAGACTACGGGGGAGTGTTTCCGGACTGTTGGCGCTTTGGCAACTTTATTTTGTTACGCCCAGTGGTCACTCAAACACTTGTTACCATGGATGCCATAGTGGGCGGCTTTGTAACCAAGGCATAGTGGTGCACCGCAAAAGACGCTGCAAAATGACAAAGACAACAGTATACAGTAGTTACGACCACTGTACTCCCGCTTATTGCCCAGAGATCACGTCCCTAACCTAAATTAAAAAACTGCATTAAGAATTTCAACGACCTGTTTCTACCAATATTAAATACATCAACCCGATGCCCCATTGGTGTCCCTAAAATGGATGCAAGCGGAGAAACCTAGCACAAGTAAACCGCAAACGTAACACCGAAAGTCCTTTTAACAGGCAAAATTTCATAAATGACTACTCTAATGTTCCCATTGTAAATCCTGGCCAAGTCCAGTGGACTCAGATTCTCGTTCTGTCCCATTTTCATGCCCTTCACTAACGGTATTATTGTAGGGAAATTCGGATCTTTTGCGAAGGCTTTCAATTCGTAGTGCATAATCGACTGGTAGTCGTAGGGAAGGTCATATGTCACGCCTTTACGCTTCTCGAACTGGGCTTTGTCCTCTAAAAAACGCGATCGGTCAACAGTCTAGCAGCAAAATCGTCTGCACATTTTTGTTTTTTTTAAGACATGGCTGTTTTTTAAAAAGCTGTTTGCTTCTGACGCGCCAAAAGATCTTATCAAGCAACAGCACGAAGCGTTACTAGGTTGAGGATTTAGCGCACCTGCCGCAATGTTATCCCAGTTGATGATAACGTGGTCATCCCGATCGAGGCGTGACTGTTCGTGGTAGAACCCCAGCGTGTGCATCAGCTCGTGCTGGATGCAGCCGTAATGGGCTGTGCAACTCGGTGTCAGTTGTATTAACTGCTTCTGTCCCAACCGACCGATATTCGACGAGCATCTGAAATGAGCGAACTGTTTTAGTGCTGACGGCATTATACCATATCAGAATGTGGGTGTTCGATTGCGGACTGCTATCGAGGATGGCTCACTGAAAGCTTTTTTGAAATTTAACGTAGTCAAGCTGGTAAGTGCGAGGCACAAATTTGACGCAGTTGCCGGTGAAATGCATGATAATATCCATCGCTTCCTTAATCATTTTCTTTTCCGATGAACCTAAAACCGATTGTTGTGAACTTGTGATTGCAAATATTTGAATTATTTTGAATCGTTATACACTAAAGGAATTCTTGAACCATAGTTTGAACGTCAAATGGATTACTGAATGTAGCCGAAGTTTGCGTGGTGAATTCATAGGGAACAGTGTTGTTGGGCCACAGCAAAGCGTCGTTGTCGACCGCATTGGCGGCGGAATTCCCTTTCAACTTCCAATATACCGCTCGCGCATTAGCGATTTCTTGATAATTAACGAGCAAATAAATAACGAGCCATACCTCTTCGAAATCAATCCCTGCAATGTCGCCCTCCCAGTAGTCGTTGCTGTATCGTGATTGGTCGTTACTATCTGCCATTGCATCGGCATCAACATACTGTCTCCAGTCTGCAAATACTGTATAATAAAGTTATTCAGAAATTTGTAGTACTTAAACGTCCTTAAAAAACATCAGTGATGGTAGAGGCAAGTTACGGAATTGAAAGTTATTTTTGAATTACTATCTGGTAGCGTTCGGGCTGTGGAAGATCCACAGAGGAGGACGAGTAATGCGATTCCGCATCCCAATCCGAAGTGTAACATTATCGCTGCTTTGCAGTGATTACCCTGATAAAATGGGTTTGCACGCTATCTGAACTGCGCAGGCAGTCATGCCGACTTGCTGATTCAGAATACTACGAGAACAACTGCCATCGGATTATATGTAGTCGCATATTGACGCTGTGTTTCTTGTAGCGTGATTTCAAATCCATGTATGATGATGCAACATACACCGCTCCGAGCAAAACTTAATTACAGTTTTGTTGCAGAACTGGTTTCCAAAAGTTAAGATACTCCTTTTTATTTTTTCCTAAGGAATAATTTGGGTAATGAATGTGAATATTAAAATATAAGCAATAAATTATATTCGGTTTTACCAGGCTGACCTAATGAATTTTTTTATACAGTTGCAAGGAAACAGAAAATGAAAGATTTTTCGAACCGTGCTAATAATTGGCTTCCGCCTCATAGAACTGCCTTGTTAAGTTGTTACAACTGCCTCGTACTTTACTGCTATTTTGATCACATATTTTCGTATCCATTTGATCTTCTTATTGACGCAGTCCTTGTTGCACTCTGGTGCACCCTAGGAAAAGCAAAAAGGTTAGACTGCTGAAAAGCAAAAAGCTGATTTCCAGTTACTTGTCAGCATTTTCATGGATCAAATCTATTGTCAGGATCGCTTGGAAGCCAGTGCTAGAAGTAATGAACTGCTTACCGTTTAACAGATTAAACAAAGAAGACAAATCTTGCAGTCGACGCGAGGATGTACTTTCTGCGAATGCACGACATGATAACTGTATGTAACGCGTGCTCCGGATGCACAAGAACTGTACATAAATGTTAACTGCGAAAAGAATGTCTTAAAACAGATAAATTAAGAAAAAACGGATGTCTGTAGTAAACGGGGTGCGGAAAGGGGGTGGCTATAACGCGTCACCCGGCGTGATGCGCTTCCGGCAGACAACTGACGTGCACCGGTTCTGTGCCGATGTTCGGTGTGGAAGATCGCTACGGGATACACGTAACGGCAAAAACAGTTGATAAATAAGAAACACCCTTTCAGTATACCAACACTGATGCGGTAATGCTGCCTTCGGGCAGCAGGCAGTAGTTCGTGCCTCACCGGGAACTTCGCGGATGTGGACGCTGTATTGTATCAACGCCGAGAAAGCACAGACGAAAGTATCTGCAAGTTTTTTACGTATATATATCAATACGTCGGTATTTTTTTATTCACCTACAGATAAGTAACCCTGAGTCATGGCCACCGCACTTTTGGCACTTACCGACAACTTCGTTGGAGCTGCCATCTAGAAGGAAGACGGGAACATGCGGCCGGAGTGATTATTCTGGGAGGTAAGCGGTCTGCCGGCGCCGCATCACCGGGCTGGCATCGGACCGCGCCCAGCACCCGACGCGCGCCGATGTGCGCAGTTCCACGCAGTTGATGACTTGCGTGCTGCTGTAAATCGCCAGGCCGTAAGGTCACAGACAGCGCCGCCGGGAACACGACATAGCGCTGATTGCATCTGATGTCACCGCTGACCTTCCACGGTGGCGCTTTCAAGTTCATCGTTGCGGTGGCGGGGGGATCCCGGCGATGGACGAGAGTGTACGGAATGCTGGAGACCGAACATGTAGGCGGTGTTGACGCGGTCGTTGCGGAGGTGAGCTAGCGGGAGTTGGTTGAGCAGCCGTACGATGTCCGGAAATCTCAGCGGCGTGCTGTAGGTGATACCGTGATATTATGCACGGCGCCGTTGAGTTAGTTAGTTACATGACATTCAAACCCATACTGCAATAACAGGAAGCCAACGAGACCATTCACAATTACGGAGTCTTACACTGTAATTTTGTGATGCCGGAATTAAATCGGTCAGTGGCGATGCTGTAGTGGCAAGTAGCACTGCCTGCCCAACAACTGTACCAAAGGCCTGCCGCAGGGCCGCTTGCCACGACAGCAGGTCTTTGGTGCAGCCGTTGATCAGGCCGATGATTAAGAGCAGTCCGGGCAAAGCAGGAAATAAGCCACAAGCCACCCGGCTGCAGCATACCCGCGTGGATAACAGGATCCCTCCATCGAAGCTGCATCTCGTTAGCAAGAAAGGTCAACATCCCATTAGGAATTTCGAAAAGTTACGGATGCGAAGGGATAGATGACATAAACATTAATTCCGTAAAATCATTACTTCGATTAGCCGTTGAGCGCAGAATTCCATGTCAAATAAAATATGAAATTAGGGAAAGTAGTGAAGCTACTGCAATATACAGAGAGCATTTACTGTACATAAGCGCCAAATAGATCAAACTGCTCCAAGAATTCTTGGGAATCAAACGGCTTCAAAAATCTTGCACATTGTTCGAAAACTGGGGAAGACTTTGGAGGCCGTTTTAACGGAAGCTGATATTTATTGCTGACTGAATCTAAATCCGATGTACATATTCTGTTCACAATGCCTGCGCAGGATTTCATGAAACGTCAAGATGTGCTGTCTCATGACGGCAATATACTGTATGTTAATGCATTCGAAAATGCCACACTGTCTCCAAACGGTGCCTTCGGAGCTATATCAGCGGTATAAGTATTTCCTCGAATCGAGGAAATATTTATACCGCGTATATAGCTAAAGTAAGGCAGACCAGTGTCCAAATTACTCTTCAGAAATAGTCTGGACTGGGGAGGCATGAATAATTAAAAATCAACCATTCATAAGCTGAGAAAGCAGCGGAGGCACCCATAAACCGAGAGAGAATTCAAATTGTCACTGACTTCATCCCTTCCGATAAATGGCAAGTTGCAAGAATGACGAACGTTGCTGGCGTAATGTGGGACACCATACCGTGTGATGAAAAGATCAGTGATGGAGAGAGTACAGATCTGTACAGGAAGCATTAATCCGACACACCAATAAGGTCAGCCATGGCCAGCGATCTTGTTGCCCTCAAAAACGAGATGACATAGGTTACCATCTTTACCTTAATGAGAATTCTCCTACTCTTAATCCTTACTACAGATCACATAACACTGCATCTTGCGCAGTATCATTTGATTAGTTCCGGTTCACACTTTGCCCTCGGCGTCTCCGTATCTACAGCCTAACCTTTAATGCTCCGGCCGGCTCGGTATACTGGAAAATACTTCCGTGTTCTTAGCCGGGCTCAGGCCCATCGGGATTCCTGTTGGAATTAGAACGACTGGAGTATTATCTGTAGCAAGTCAGTACAGTAATTACCTGTACTGCGTAGTTTCTGTATCGGCCACATTAGGGCGGGACATTGCACGCTGCCACTGCGCATATGTGCTCCTTCCCTGAAAGCGGAAGCGCCACAGGGCGCTACTGGTCGGCCGTTCTGCGGTGGCTGTCCGCGGACCGGCGCACAAATGTCAGCCAGCGCCGCCAGCCAACCTGGTCCAGTTTGATCTACGTGTAATTTGGTCTAGTGTGAGAGGAACTGGCGATGACACGCGTCTTCCTCCTTATGCATGTGGTCATTGCTTGTGCCAGCCGGGCTTTAACCAGTTCACAATTCGCAAGTACATATTTCGCCCTTCATAGACTTGGTTATTACGTCTCTCTCCTTGTACAGTCAGTGGAAAACAAAAAAATTCAATACAAAGTTCCTCAACCGCAGTCGATATCCAAAACACATTAAACAGTTGAAACTTTGAGATAATTACACGGATTCCGTTGAAAAATTATCAAATGCGCACAGGCCGCTGGAAGAATTCCAGTTACTTAACCAGCCATTTTGAAAAGCGAATTTATAACTTTACAACTTTCGAACAAACACTTTGCTGATTACCGATTTTCAGAGTACTTTATGTAAAATCAATTATTTTAAAATTCATTCTAGCAGTTAAACTTTTGCGGCATTCCTTACAGTCGCCAAATACTCGCAAAATGCAAAGCAGTTGTATAACTGGAGAATTACAAGTATATCGTCATAACTTGCTTTGGAACTTGCTTTCATATTACTGACCAGCGGTCAGTTCCGTGAATCAACAAATGTCGATTGTGCAGAAACCTTAGTTTCGCGATTGGTCACACAACTTACACTGCATGTCCGTGCAGCAGGTGGCATAAGCCTAATGAATGACAAGCAGCGCCAGTCACTGCATCCAGTGTTACCTGCTTTAGGTCACATACTTCAGGTAACCAGGGAAGTGCTCCGCTTCAGGCCAGCATCGGGCCAAATTAAGCTAAATTATTTAGGCTAAATTCAGGCTAAATTATCGTTGACGAGCCTTCAAACGCCGCAAGTGTGAATTTGATAGCAAAGCTAACCGCCAATACGTGCATTTAGTGGCGGTGGCCGACGGACGGACACCACGTTCTCCATAATCGCTGAACACAGATGACCTTTGCTACGCTTCGATCGAGAATGTATATGACGGCTTAAGAATTTCACCGTAGGTGTACATTTATAAATTATTGTATGTCTGTATTGTTAATTTACTTGTGCAGTTACAGAGTAATACCATTTCTAGTACTTTTATCGATCCACAGCTTTGTTTCAAGTCGCGACAGCTGTACCCTGTTGATAGCTTGGTGATGAGAGGTACGGCGGAAAGGCTTTCTCCTTTCGGTCATACTTCTCATTTGCCAAAGCTACCAACAGAAAGCCCACCTGGCGGAGCATCAATTATCGACATTCAACAAAAGAATAATTACCCCCTCATGGAAGCCCGTAATAACAAATCTGACACATTTTGGCGATGGGCGCCGGATTTTGTCACTGCGGGGAGAGAAACAGCATGATCCATACTCGGACAAATCAACTGGATTCCCATTACGGATATACTGCACGCAACCGTAGTTGGTGTTGTTCGTGGCGGATACACAGTGCACACATTACTTGCGCTGACATAGTAAAAATGTGCTCAAAGAACGGAATTTGCTCACCTACAGAGTTGACTGGAACCTGTGCTTATAAACCTGTGCCAATAAAAATAAAAAAATATAAAATATACGCACCCATAAAGTGCTGGGTGACAAATTCTCGTTTACCAAATCAGCCAAATCGTTTACCAGATTACGCGCTGTGACGTCATGTTTTTATACGCGACCGCCGCTTGCGCGTCGCCGCTAAGGCTTACACAGAGCAATTGACCTCTCCCGATGATTGTTGGCGCAACCCGTTCGATTTAGCAGTATGTGTTTTTTTACTTACTCGTATGGTCGTTTGAGTGGGCCACTATGGTAAGTCAATGAGGGATGGTCGTTTGAGTGGGCCACCTTAAATATTTTTTTCCCGAAACCGATTTTCTTCCGGTTTTGTTCTTTATCTGACCATGCAAGACTTACCCTTCACGGAGTACTTGAAATTTTAAAAAAAGGTTGAACCATTCTTTTGCAATTGCGACGTAAAAAAATCAGTGACGAAAGCGCTTTAGCCACGCCACCGAAGCCACTGCATTACACCAAGAAAAATGTAGCCACTGCCACACATGTGCGGCTGTTGTGAACGCCCTACACTAAGAAAAATGCAACCACGATCGCTGATGTGCTGCTGAACAATTCAGTTTAGATTTATTTGATTTTAGTTTAATTTATGCGCTCCTTAATTGTGCTCGCATTACGGATACGGTAGGCAGACTTAAGGGGATTTGGCTCGGTACATAGCATCAAATTCATATATCCACGGCAACTTTCGCTGTCACGCACTCCCAATCACTTTTTTGCATTGCTTTATGATATTTTGTAGCCAAAGGATTCCAATACATGGGCGAAAAAGCAGTTTGTGCGCGCAACAACCGGTTCGGGAGTTATTAGTAAATTGAAAATCCAAAAGTCTAAACTTGCGGAGGTGTACAAAAAGTCTCATTAGGAACCGATACTCTTCAAATTTTGCACGAAAACGCACATTACTATGAAGATCGTTTTGGTACCCAACCGGCTTTCTACCATTTTTTTTCAAATTTTAGAATGAATTTCAAAAATTTTTAAAATTATTTTAAAATTTGAAAAAAAGGGTGAAACCTGGTTCGGTAACAAAACGACCTTCATAGTAATGTGCGTTTTCGTGCAAAATTCGAAGAGCATCGGTTCATAATGAGACTTCTGGTACACCTCCGCGCGTTTAAGCTTTGGGAATTTCATTTCACTAATAACTTCTGAACCGGATGTTGCGCGCACATACAATGCTTCGTCTGTATCTGGCGCTTGCAAATCACCTCTCTCTCGATATCCATTCCGCAAATTGGCCATTCAAAATGGAAATTGTTATGGCAGAGGGGATTTCTTGCCAAGAAATAAACAGCCATCGCTGATTGTTTCTAGGTGGAGTGGAAGCCATCTCTTCTTCGAATAACTTTGCGCAGCCTCCGCTCGCATTGGGACAATGTAAACAGTCGGTTTGGTACAAACGTACAATGTACGTACCAAATTCACAGTCCAGCCGGTATTCTCTACTATCGGGTGCCTGGATTGTACAGAATGATAAAACAGTAGTACAGTAATATAAACATATAAACAAACAGCTTCGCATCCTGATAGGGTGAATGTGGTAGAATGAGGCGCAGTCAAACCCGAAGCAGAACAGGACTTGATGTGCCGGCTGCGCATTCTGTCGACACTATTCTGTATTTATAAAGCCCAAGTTATACTTCCACCTGATGAGAAATGAAACTGACGATCATGCGCTTTCATTTTCATTTTACATGTGGCATCATTTAAATTATGGTGGAAACATGAAAATGACGCCGGAAACATGATGGCAAATGATGCATGAATACATGACACGCTTGACAAGAAAAGTATGAACTATGCCAACGGTCGAAATTTCATTGACCATGTTCCACTAGCCTGCTCATTTCAAAAATGTTTATTGAAATTTATTAAAGTTTTGCAAGGCCAACTTGTTACCACTCATATAAAATGGGTCTGGATAACATTCGTAAAGCAGCAGTTATTCACATTCTGCTTTCACGCCAACAACGCCGTAAACGCTATCTTCGTATGCGCTTGGGACTACTTCTTGCCAGTAATCGTGTGCGCATGAGGACCTGTTACGTTCGCGAAATTAATACCAATCGAGAGGAAACAGGAGAATTCTTCAGAATTGTGGAAAGGATGTATAAACTTGATGAAGAAAAGTTTTTCGAGTATTTCCGTATGTCGGCGGAGACATTCGACGAACTTCTACGGATGGTAGAATCGGAATTAAGCCGTGGCCCAACGCACGCTCAGCCGATATCCCCCCGTCACAGGCTCGCCTTAACACTAAGGTAAAGCTAATAATAATTTTTACTTAGCTGAGATCACTGTTCAGAAATTACCGGGCGTTATAGTCATAAATCCAAGATTTTAGGATTTTAATCTCTCAATATGTATACAGCGAGCTTCGCTCAATGATACCAATCAAATGAAGAATTTGTCCCAATTTACATGAGAAGGGACTGTGCACAACACACTCATAGCATTACCACGCATAAGAGATTTTATATTATTACATGGGCTCTTATTTTTTCGGCTTTGTGCATTATATGAGGCACTCACCATCTTTTCCGGGGATTTGGGTGGCAATATAATCCCAAAGGGGTCCTTTTTCCCTCGATTTTAGGTAATCTGGCGTTGACAGGTCCCACAACGGTTTTGCATCTTCCACGAGTTTGATCAGCAGCTCATCCTCACGTACAGAGGACTTGCTCTTAACAGCGCGTTGGGAAGATTGGGTCGATCGAGAAGCGGCTTTTTTATTACGCGACATTTTGAAAGTTGTTAAAAAACAATTTTTTGGTTGGAATTGTATATGAACTGCAGTGATATGCTGAAATTGTTGGAACGCTACTGTAGATTCTGTTGAAATGCGCCAAAACGGCAAAAACTGATGCGAATGACAATGACAGAATGAACCAGACCATTCCATCAATTTGTGGTCATCATTTGCTATCATTTTCACCTGACCACCGTCATGTATCATTTTTCATGTGGGTGTGACATACTTAGATGAGACTGATGGACTACATTCCTTTATGTGAGTATGAATGCCCATCAGTGAATTGATGCTACATGACAATCATTTGGGGCAAATGATGGAAGTATAACTTTGGGCTTAATGTAGCTGTCAGTGTGGTGCATCAACCACGACGATTCCTTGCTGGTACGTCGCCGACGGTATACACATTACACAGCACTGATATGGAACTGAGAACAGGATGGTTGACCATTGCCCATATAGGCGGACAGAATATACAGTCATACACTATTCCCCGCGTCAAGTACGTGCTTACGCATGTTCGGTGTGGACAGCGTTTGATTCGTTAGCGGTGCTGCCGTTTATCTAATCATCGCTATTCGCTAGCAGTAGACACGCCCTTGCTGTGAATGTGGTGTACATCTGTACAGTATTACTGTACTACTATAATACAGGAACGTATTTGGATTTCGTGCTCAACTTAGGCAGCATTGAAGAAGTGATCGCTGTCTCTAATAATATTTACTTTATCACTCTCTACAACGCTGCGTTTCTCACAGAGAAACAAAAAATCCTAAATCCTAACTATAATATTTTGCCAAGTGTAACATTTTGCAGTCTACAACGTCGCGATATTGAGCATCGTTAAATTTAAAGTTAGGACATTAAAATCACAAAAGTCAAAACCACGAAACAACAGCGCAACCGAAAACTGTACCAAGCGTTAGCTGCAGCCCTTGCGTGAGAGGTCAAAGGGAGAAGGCAATTACAACCAAAGTGCCATTGGTGATTTCAGGCCTTTTCATTGTGTAACCAGTGTTGCATGTGCGCAGACACTACATATATACGACACTTGCCTAATGGACTAAATAATTCTCAATCGTAACCACCGCAGAAATCCACTTTGATATTTACCGATCACTACAACGGGCTGCCATCCTGAAGAAAGATGGGAGCAGATTAGCCGGCCAGAGTGGGTTACCATATGGAGATAGGCGGTCTGCCGGTGCAACACCCTGGCTATCATCCGGCCGCACCCAGCTCGGGACCGTCGTAGGCGTTCGGCTGGAGAAGGTGCTAAAGGTCAGATGCGAAGCTGCGGAGATGCCGCGTAATGGGAATGCCAGCGGGGGCGGCGATCACGTGGCCGTGGAAGAGCCCACTAAACTTGAATAAACGCCGGGTGGTTGCGGTCTTCAGGGCGTCGGCGGTGCAGCTGATAGAGGCATCTGTCCCGCGGGGCACTAATTATGCCCGTGGGAACCAGGAAGAGTTCGCTGGCGCAGGGAACTCTTCCCGGTTCCCATGGCCAGCGTCAGGATCCCGCGGGAATAGCCAACAAGCGGAAGGTCTGGTTATAGCTGGCGCAGGAGGTCACACCGCCACACCTTAAGGTCACGGGCAGGGACACGCCACAGGGCTGATTGCAGCTCGCATTACCGCTTTGCCGACCACGCGACTACTTTTAGGTCCGCCGTCGCAGTGACCTCAGCGAAGGCGGATCCCGGCAACGGACGGGAGTGGACGGAATGCTGGAGGTCCAAGATGATGTTCGAACATCATCTTCGACCTCCAGCATTCCGTCCACTCCCGTAATTAATCGAATCGAATTAGTTGAATCCACTGATAATCGAATTAATTCGATTATCAGCAGTTTTCGACGGAGGTACGTAGTTGTTGGTTGTATAGGCGCGAAGTCGTCTATGAGCTCCAACAGATCAACACAGCTCCAAGGAGGTCGAGAAGGACTTGATCGGCCTTTTCAATCGATCAGTTAAAAGATTCGGATTCGGTTAACAAAGAAACATCTGCATCATAAAACGGATTTTTTATCGCTAACTGAATCCAAATCTTTCCACGATGCCGGCGTTTTTGGCTGAGAAAAATACACGTATGCTGTAGCGTTATAAGACCGCTAGCACTGTCAGAATCACAAAAAATGTGTTGTCGGTTTGATGACGAAGCCACGAAGTAATGAGCAGCACTCTTCTCTTATTTAAGCGAAACGGAAGTACGCGTAAACTGAGCAAATTCCAATCATCACTGACTGTATTTGTCTCTCTCAATCAACTGCAAGTAACAGGAATAACGAACGCTGCTGGTGTAATGTGGGATACCACAGCGTGTGGCAGGTTGATCATTGATGGGGAGAGTACCGCAAACAGATATCCGACACCTTAATAATGGCCAGCGATCTCATTGCACTCAAAAACGAGGCGACATACATGTAGTAATCATTCCCGTAATGAGAATCCTCCCAAGATTAATCCCTATGTCAAATCACATAACACTCCAAGATGCGCTGTATCCTTGGATTGGTTTCCGGTGTCCCGAAAACTACTTCCGTCTTCTTAGCCGGGCTCGGGATTTCTGTTGGAATTAGAAGCGCTTGAAGTATCATCTGTCGCCTTTGGTAGACGGCTAGACGCAGATGGCCGATCCAGTAAACTTCTGCACCTTTATAATTACCGTTTTGGCGATCTTTTTGCTCCCTTGACAATATTGGGAGCGGATCCGGCTGTCATTCGACAATACCATTTGAATGACAAACCCATGGGTTTGTACCTGAACGGGAGTGGTATTAGTCGTCCAGATAATGCGACGAAACGGCCTTTGACCAATAATAAATTAACTAACTATGCGTAATAAACTAGGGAAGTGCACTGCTATAGGCTACGTATAGCACTATAAGACCGAAAGCGAAGCCACAAAACCGCTCAACCGGTTGTGGAAAATTAAATTATTCTAAATAAAAAATATTGTTCTATGTTCTATGAACGTGTGTCAAAAAATATTGTTCGTAAAGTTGCAAGTGACACACGTTCATGGAAAACTGCCTCCCCGGTCTTACTGTATTCTGTAGGTGTACATTGTACGGGTGGACCTTGTACACTATCTGTGGCTGTACTTCCTGTACACACAATACTATTATTCGTATGCATATTGATTAAGATCCTTTTTTCGGTGCGTAATCCAGTAAGTGTTGATCATGACCGCCCAACAATGACACAGCATGTCAGTAATTACTTGTACTGCGTAGTTTCTCGATCGGCTACATTATAGGGTGGAAGCCTTTGCCCACTGCGCCTATCTGTACCTTACCTGAGAGCGGAAGCGGAGCTGGCGGGAGGGTCACGGGCCGCTACTGGCCAACCATTCTCTAATGCCCTTCTCTGACCGGCGCACAAACGGCAGCCAGCGCCGCAGACCAACGTGGTCTAATTGGATCTAATCTGGTTTACTGTAATTTGAGTGGAAATGGCGATGACACGCGTTCTGCATGGCTGCATGCGGTCACTGTCAGTGCCACTGTGCCAGCCAGGCTTTAAACGCTGGGTGTTTTCGGCCCAGCTTTGAGCGAACTGGTACATTTCATGGGCCAAAAACTGCGTGGATTAGCCGGAGATTTGGGGAAGCGCGTTCTACTGCTTTTATCAAGCAACGTTCTGGTTTGGCTGTGATCAAGGAAAATGCTACTGCGGTGTTGAGTACTTTGCCTTTTAACCCGCCAGTGGATGGAAATTTTAGTTGTTTTCTTAATGTTTAAAAAATGCATGTAAAGTAGTGTGCCCGCGCTTTATTTCTTGTTATTCGGATGGATATTGCCTATGAAACATTCATATATATACAACACAGCTGCAGCACTGCCGGGCCGCCGGCACATATAAACTGCACCAAAACTGCTGTGACCTCCATTTGCGTGCTGTCCTTATTACTGTTATTGTAATAAAGAATTGCTGCAGCCACATGCATATGTGGCGGGGAATGCATTTGTTTCAACAATGTACCGCAGTGGCTTGCTGGGGTGGTGGTGTAACTTACATGCTTTCGGCATCAGTTTTTTTATAATGCAAATAACTGAAAAACGCCTGAACCGATCCTGACATTTTCAAGTACTCCAAAAAGATTAAGTTTTCCGAAATCCGCTAAAGTAAAAAGCCGATTGCAAAATTCTTGACTCGGGAGAGAAATACGAATAACTGAAACTGGTCTACGTAAGTGTTTGTCGCCCGTTCACTTACAGATACCATAGTAGCCTGGTGAAATGTCTTTGCCTGTAAGAAAGTGTCCTGCTTTGTGCTAGCATTGTTGACCGAAGCGAAGCTGAGGAGCAGTAAAAGGGAATATAATCCAGCAGAGTCCGTAATTACGTATCAATAATACATATGAAACCGGAATTTCCGGTTTATAAGTTTCTAGTCATGAGTATAAGGAACGCCTCATAGAGGGAACTTCAATTAACGTTAACGGCATGTGTTTGTGTTGTATCTCGTCGGAAACTTGAAATGGAATTACGGTATTACGGTATTTACCTTCTTAAGGCTCCTGCTGAGTGCTATTATTTATACTTTCTCGCCTATTGCGTGCACTTGGAAGTTCGGATTGACCCCATAACACATAGAGACTGCACCCGTTGTGCCTGTCACCATGCAAAAACCATGTTCCAAGGAAAATACGTCACAAACTCGCAATTACGCACCTCCGCGTGTTTACTTTCCACCATGTGCCTGTCAGTCTAAATCAGGAGGAAGATAAAGTTTCCTTTAAAAAAAGAATTATAGTGACACGAAAGTAAAAAGCCACCACATTTGAAACACTCTAAATGCCTAGTACCCGCCCCTTCTAATGCTAATATGTTATCCACTGCTAAAACTTTGGGCCCGTGGGCGACTCCGTGCTTGCCACTGCTGGGAACATGCTTAGTAATCCACATTATAAAAAGAGTTTTTTAGCAATACATTATTCTTATGACATTTTAAATCCTTTTATATGACTAAATGAGACGAGATGTAAGTAAATTAGGGATGACTAATCCGGCTTCTTGATATTAACGAACTAAACGGAGCCTCTGTTTTTTTGTTTGTAATATTTTTGCGTATTGATCGAAGACATTATTTCATTTGCGGTCTTTTATTCTAACTTTATTCTCCCGCATGTTTCTTATTGTAAAAATAATAACGGAAGCGCTCTAAATCAATAAAAAATGATCTCCGATATGATATGAATCTTCGTATAACCAAGACGTATACAAGAACTAAAGGACGGTTTAATTACTTTTATTATTCGTATTGCGCAGCATCGTCGGGACGCGCAAGAAAATAATGAAAGGGTGAAGAAAAGCGGTGACCGCCACTTTCCAGCGATATCCTATATATTAAAGCAGAGATCTGATTCCGGAACGCTCCCGCGTCGAAATCTTCCTGATTGGCCCGAACCCGCCTTACGGCTTTTGAGCCTTTTCAGCTTTTGATACCTATTGCCTTAATCGTTTGTCATGGCTGACGCTTTTGAAACCTTAGCACCGTAGCAAACTTTCACTTAAATAGCTAAATCTACCAATCTGCCAAAACAGCCAGAACTACCAGATCAGCCAGAACTGCCAGATCATCAGTTTTGCAGCCCCTTAAACCTGTCCTTTTACGCCTTTGTCGTCGCTAAGTTTCCGAAACATAGTACATTCACCTGTGAAAACCTTCGCCTATTAAACCGGTTCCCAGTTCCCACCTTCAGCTTTACTCCTTACTAAGCTCCAAAAACTTAGTGCTTTAACGAACCTAAAAACTTTAATTGCCTTAACAAGCCTCACCTCCTTAGTGTCCATACGAAATTTTACCTGATCAGCCAGAACATCCAGTCCTGCCGTCAGCCTTAGCCCTTACAAAGGTTTCAAAACCTTATTGCCGCACGAACGTTTGCTTGATTAGCAAGAACCAACGGAACTACCAGATCTGCCAGAACCACCCGATCCGCCAGAACCGCCAAATCTATAAGATCATCCAGAACTACCAGATCAGCCAGATTAACCAGAATTAGCAGATCAGCTAGAACTAGCAGATCAGTCAAAAAGACCAAATCTGCCAGATCAGCGAGAGTACCGGAACAGACAGACTTACTAAATCTACCAGATCAGACCGAGCTACCAGTTCATCCAGAACCATCCAGAAGTGCCGTGTTGAAACTAAGCTTCGAAAATCTATCCTTTTAAACTTTTGTCAACGAAAGATGCGTGTGCGGGATCCCACGTTTTAGCCTTGTGTAACCGGAAGATGCCTGAGCGGGATCCACATTTTAAATTTTTTTTGTAACCAGAAGGTGCGTGCGGGATCAAATTTTACCATTTTTTAACCGAAAGGTGCGTGTGCAGGATCGGCCCTTTTAGGTTATTGTAACCGAAGGGCACGCGTGCGGAACCCGCATTTGTCAGCCTTGGGTCCCGAGTGCCTTTTAGGCCTTTGTCACCGAAAGGCCTTTTAAGCCTTTGTTACCGAAGGCCGCGCGTGCGGTACCCGCCTTTTCAAGCCTTTGGTTGCCGAAGGTCTTTTGGACCTTAAACCACCGAATGCTTTTTAGGCCTTTGGCCATTTGGTAACCGAAGGCTTTCTAAGCCTTTGGTAGCCGAAGGCCTTTTGAGCTTTTGGTTACCGATGTTCTTTTTGGCCTTTGGTGACCGAAAGCCACGCGTGCAGTACCCACACTTTTAAGCCGCTGGAAACCGTGGGCCGCATCAGCGCGGCGCGTAAGCGCCGCGCGTCCTGCTTGTACATATTTATGCTGAAAAGCGTGACCGAGGATGTTGCTCTTTGTCGCTCTGATGGCTGGTGCCGTACATCAGTACCGGTATTTATTCGTATAATTATACGTAACGGATGAACAGGTACACAGAAATTTTATAACTACTGACATACGTATTCGACATAATGGTTTTTCGCGAACATACAGAGTACGGAAGCTTGGAAATGGACTTCTGTCAATGTAGTGTACACGTAAGTTTCAATTCACCCAACGCCGGACATTAAAGATGAGCTCACATAGGATTTTATTTTGCGTTTTATGTATTTCGGTGAAATAAATAAATGGTGATAATGGCGAAGTAAAACGCGTTACAGATAGACGCGCCAAGCAGATTCGCTCCAACTGGTTCTTTGTCGCAGTAAGGTATCAAGGGGAAAATAAGAGGACGGCTATGGTAATTACGAATTGCCATGGCAAGGCTGTTTCTTACCTTGATCTGGAGAAGTGACCTGTGCAATGTATCATTCATGATTATAAGCCGCTTATAAGCATGAATGATAAATTGCACAGGTCACTTTTGCAGTTCAACAAGGTACAGTCGGATTTCCCCCTCGTCTGAGTGGACGAAGTCGTTCGGAAGTGTCACACGGCTTCACTTCGGCGATGTGCCAGATTTGTCGATGCGAGCGAGAGAAACAGGATAGCCTATTGTCGCACTCCTTAACTGCGATCAAATAACGGATATGCATGCGGGACGCAGCCTTAATTGGTGTTGACTGTTAATTGAGAGCTACACAGTGCACACGTTACTGGCTAGAATGGCGATGTTGCAGGGACCATTCCACGGGTTCCCTTATAATAATCTTATTATAGGCTGTAATAAGGAATGCCGTGGAATGGTCCCAGTACTGTTCTCGGACAGTGGCGTGCTTAAAAAAACGCCGGACCCGGTCGCGACGACGATGCTTCTTCAATCTCTATAGCGCTTCTCCAATCATTCATTTTCAATGCCCATTCCGAAATGTTCAATTTTCCGTGGGAATGTTTATTCCTACGGAAACTAGAACAGCTCAGAAGGGACATTCTCGCCAGAAGACATACACACAACGAACCGCTGCTCGTTGGCGGGTGGAATGAAAGCCGCAAAGGGTACCCGTTCTTTCGAATGGATTTGCACAACCTCCGGTCGCGTTTGGACAGGTAAACGGCTGATTTGAAAGACACGTAAAATATGCAGATACATATCCAAAAATTGCTGGATGACAAATTCACCTTAATCCAGTCGTTATTCAAGCTCGGCAATCGGGCGTCAGGATTATTGGGATATTTATATTATTATATGATACAGCTTCGCATCCGGATGCTTGATCAGGTTGGACCACTCGGTTTCAAAATTCGCTGGAGAGCAATAAAACTGGTGATAGTGGAAATGATGGAGAGCGCATCGCAGCCAAACTCGGAGCGGAATATGTCTTGATGTGCCGGCTGCGCACTGTGGCGCCACTTTATGTACCTGTCAGTGTGGTGCATCAAGCATGACGATTCTTGGCCAGTATGCTGCAGGCAGTGTACAGTGTACACTGTACGGATACTGCATTGAGAACAGGATCGATGGTTGCCCACATATGTATACAGATAATCCCAGGATCAAGGGCATACCGTACGGGCTCACCCATGTTCGGTGTGGAGGCGTGTAATTTGCGCAGCGTTTGATTGGTCAGCGGTGCTTCCGTTTCTAACCGTGACTCTGGCTTGCGGCAGACACGCCCTTGCGGTGAGTATGGTTGGGATTATGGCTCCATATGAGATCAGTAACCCCTTACTGTCCAAGCGTACGCATTTTTGCGCATCCTACAACACTGCTTCTGTAGAACATCAGAAAACGGGTGTACTGCTCTGATTAGTGATGCAATACACTTGATCCCGTTGTGCCCTTGGCGAACACTGCGAACGCTGCGATTATAGGAAAACGAC
The DNA here is from genome assembly GCF_019649055.1 of Paramacrobiotus metropolitanus. NCBI lineage: Eukaryota > Metazoa > Tardigrada > Eutardigrada > Parachela > Macrobiotidae > Paramacrobiotus > Paramacrobiotus metropolitanus. The sequence continues at coordinate 244,177 of NW_026570336.1, read as the reverse complement.
CTGCCACATGTAGTAGTGCAAAAATTATGTCTATCCTTTGCACTGTAGGACACAATATTGTAGGACATAATATTGTAGACGCTCTTGGCAAACCGCAGCAATGTTGGCTTCGTAGTACGCGAGAACTTGAGCGTTTTGGCCGTACAAAAATTTTTATTACTAATTGTTATTATTATTATTAATATACTTATCAGTTATTCATTGATACGACCACCGCGCTGTTGTGAATCTGCTACAGACTACTTTAGTACGCAGTTTACATATTTGTCATACGTAATGGGACTTAGGTTTACGCTATCATACTGTTTCATCGGTTCATCTTGTTTATTTTCCGAATTGTGCGGTGATACATACTTTGGCTATTTAAAGTATTATTGCTCATTGCTTTAATCCCTACCCAGAATGATTATTTAGAAATCAGTACCAAGAAATTCAATAATTAGTACATATATATTCGTATTACTCGTACTTTGTATTAACTGTAGCAGTGGCAGTACTAGTACCAAGTACATACGCTAATGTCACATAAACTACTGTCCTAACTAATATTCCAATATTCGCACGTATTCGCCAGATTCGCCAAGTTCAAATAAAGGTTACAACTTACAATGTATCCAGGATACGATAACATTATTACACATTTGGTACTCGTACGTAAATACGTCTAACCAATTTAATAACAGATCAATTTATTGATTAACCACGTCGAATACAGGTTTCGAAAGAAAATCCGCACAAATTTTTATAACTGGATCAGCAGTAAAGGCAGTAAAGGCAGTGCTGAATTAGCAATAAAAGGCAGTTAGCAGCCACCTTGGCGAACTGTGCGAATGCTCCGAATATGGGGAAATCAAAACCGGCATACATTCAGTGACCTCAGCAGCCTCCTTGGCGAACTGTGCGAATGCTGCGAATATGGGAAAATCAAACGCGGCATATCTACACTGACCTCAAGTGCCACCTTGGCGAACTGTGCGAATGTTGCGAATATGAGAAAATCAAAACCGGCATACATTGAGTGACTTCAACAGCATCCTTGGCGAACTGTGCGAATGCTATTCTGGTGTCTCTAGGCATCATTGCATCATATCGACGACGCCGAATAATTTAAGCGCTAACAAATGCTCGAGTAAGGCCGCCCACATAAGGCACCAATTACGATCCAGTGTTGAAATATTAAGATTACTGTACTGTTATTAATACCCTTTATTATGTACTACGATAAAATAAAATTTAACGTATGCAATTATTATACGTATGTATGAAGTACTAGACTCGTACATCACCAACAATGTAGCCTAGACATCGTCAAATACTCTTTGCAGGTATTACAAGTACATAATCGTAAGCGTGATAAATACGACCGTTTTCTGGAAGTACATGTCATATGCGTTAACATATGGCACGTATTCGTACACGAGTATCGGACTTTCCATCCAACCCTTCCGAAGAGGATAGCTCGATATTACCCGTTGCAAGGGTGAAGAATCTTCACCGATCCTGCCCTTTCAAAGGACCTGATTTCGAACGCTTACCTATAATTCACGAAGAGGTTATAATAACAGGTCATGCCTTATAATACCTAACAATGTGTTAGGAAAATGTGAAAATCAGATCTGGCATGCCGTTGCGTTTGCTACTAAGATTTACTTTTGAAGCGCTCTTGGCGAACGCTGCGAATGCTGCGAATATGGGAAAATTAGACCCAGCACGCAGTTCGGTATGTTTACTAAGACTGACCTGTGAAGCAACATTGGCGAACGCTGCGAATACTGCGAATATGGGAGAATCAGACCCGGCACGCCGTCCGCTATGCTTACTAAGACTGACCTTTAAAGCACCCTTGGAGAACGCTGCGAATATGGTAAATTCAGACCAGGTATGCCGTTGTGTATGTTTACAAAGGCTGACCTTTGAAGCGCCCTTGGCGAGCGCTGCAAATGTTGCGAATACGGGAAATCAGTTCCGGCATGCCCTTTGGTATGCTTACTAATACTACCTTTCAAAGCACCCTTGGCGAGCGCCGCAAATGCTGGGAATATTTAAAAATCAAATCTGGCATATTACATTTTACAGTAACCTCAGAAGCCACCTTGGATAACTGTGCTTATGCTGCAAACATGGAAAAGCCATACCTGGCAATGCTGGCATACCTGAAGAGACTTCAACAGCAGCCTTGACGGACTGTGCAAATACTGCAGAGTCTTGATTAATTTAAGGTCTGACTGCCAAACTCATCTCAACAGTTCAACTCATCTAAAGAAACTGACCGCGTGCAACTGGCAAGCGCCAAACTGCCGTCAGCCATTGACATTGTTAATGGCTGAGTATAAACCGAAAGACTCATTTGCACTACTACTTTTTTACAGATAAACCCGGATTAGCTCTCAAGAGATGCACTACTGGCGCTGCTACTGCAAGTTGTGTTACAAATTGCCTACGTAAATTGCGTACGCTACCTATATGGGGTTACTGATCTCATTCTTTACCGGGATTATTCGTACAGTATAATATTTGGGTTTGCTCAACTTAGACAACATGCTCATTGTCTAAACGATGATTAACTGACCGATGTCTATAATTCTACTCATTTTCAATTTTTACATTGCTGCGTTTCTCACCATTGACTGAAAGAGAATTCCAAAAGTTTATACGCGCGGAGGCGTACCAGAAGTCTCATTATTAACCGATCTTCGAATCGGCATAAAAACGCACGATGTCATACGTCACTTGCCCTTGGGACTACCGAAGGAGCCCCAATTGCGTGTCGCAGTTTCAATGCATGCATTTAAAAACATGTACAGATGAACTATATGCACACTGTGTCAGCAATATATGTGCCCGCCCTTCCATAGCTTCACATCATTTACCTTTGTCCGGAGCGAAGTGCTGACTCGGAGGTTTTGTGCGGTGTCCCGAAAGTGGCCAGTGGAAATAAAATCACAGGCTGTCAGCTCGCTATATAAAGTACTGTATGCATCATGCTGTTCGTTAGAACGAATGAATGTCATGCTTTGTTTTAGCCGTCTTGTCCGATATAACGTAAGGCGTAACTAATACAAAATCGATATTTATCATCCCCATGAGGCGTAAAAAGTGGGGAGTGGCGTGCCGTAGTACGGAGTTTGGCCTCACCCCCTGAATTTGTAATTGTTGCTGTGTTATTGCGTTAGAATTTAGAAACCATGGGACACGTTGTACAAGGGAAGCATTTGTGTACAAAGCTCGATAGGCAAAGCAGGTAATGTTGATCATACGTAATTATAACTGATGCCGACTAAGCTACCGTAAACAAATCAAGACTTTCACTTGAGCCTTACTTATTACTTGTATAGGCTGTACGTGGGGCGTAAAACTTAAAATTGTTTTGATAACCACAGTAGCATCAGCTGCATCACAACCAGATATTCGCGTTTATTTGAAGAACGCGCAAATGCAGTGTTATAGGTCTCGACAACATTAAAATCTCATGTTTCGGAAAGCCCCGCGGAGAGGATGTACTCGTTAACGGGGCCCGGTTCGCTTACCTGCTTATTCGTCTGATTCGCAAGCACAAATCTACAAACATCATGATACCTAACACACCCATGATGATTTGACTCTAGCGGGTTTCAGCAGGTTCAGTGCATAGTTACGTTTATACGGAGCATTTATGCGGCTTGTAAAGAATAGACTATTGCTACGAGTTACTGCGCGTTACGTCCTTTTTATAGATAACACTCGAACTATTTTGACTGCCGACTCGGCAAGTAAAGCCTTTTAACATATGTAGCACGTAACTCTCATAAGTGTTATCCTCAAGGTTGACCGGTATTCCTGTGAAAATCAGCTGTCTATCTAGCTTTATTCATGCTTCAAAAAAGCCTCCCTGCTGAAAATTACAAATGAAGAACATTCAAGAACTTCCGGTGCTTAAGGCAGTCGCAACCGCCTGGTGTGGCCACGCAGTGCAGTTTTCATCTAGCAAATGCTTAAAAATTCCCGTTTTTTTATGATTCATCCCACAAAACGTGCTCTTTTTCTATTTTCCTTTTGTTAAAAAACTAAAAATATGTAGTGAGGAATCATTTTAAGTTAAAAATTTGTCGACCAGAAGCCGACTGGCGCGAAATCGCATCGGTTAACGGGCAGCGCACAATCATGGAATAACCAAAGCGGCATCGGTATCAGAAACTGCTCGCACATCCACATCACCAGCAGGCTCGCAGGCAGCGGAGCGCTCCACCAACAACACCATGCACGAAGAAGTTCTTCCGCGCTGCCGTCAGCAACATCAGCAGAGGCAAACGGGAATAGACGCACAGTTTCCGGCGTGGAGGAGGCTTCGTAAAACGCCTACAGACGCAAGTATGTGCGTTAATGAAGTACTACGTCGGTATTTTCTATATTATACACAAACAGATTAAAAGTGCTGGGTCCTGACCAATACAGGAAGCTAGTCACTTGCTTACCGATAACTTCGAGAAGCTGCCAGCCATCCTGGAGGAACACCTTAGACAGGATCAGACGGCCGGAGTGGTTATCATGTTCGTGGTAGACGGTCTGCCGGCGCCACCCCTCCTGGTTGACGTCAGGCCGCACCCAGCACTCGACCCGCGCCGAGGTGTGCAGGTCCACGCGGTAAAGGACCAGGGTGCTGGTCATCGTCATCGCCGTGTTGCTGTAGAAGATGGCAAAGGGCAACTCCATAGCTGCGGAGATGCCGCTTAAGGGAAAGCGCTCCGATGCGATCCTGCGTCCGGCACGACTCACGGCGGCGTCGACCAGGGCCTGCAGTGGGTGGTCGGCGGGGCGGCGATTACGTGACCGTTAAAACGCCAAATAAAGCCCGGTGTACTGCCAGCGTCCCGGAGGTTGGCGACGCAGCTGAGATTTGCATCCGTCCCGCAGCGCGCACTGACGTTGGCCGTGGGAACCGGGAAGAGTTTGCTGGCGGAGGGGAAGACCAGCAAGCGGAAGTTCTGGTCAGAGGTGGAGCAGGCGATCGATTCGCCAGTCTTCGAGGTCACGGGCCGGGCCACGACACAGAGCTGATTGCACCTCACATCACCGCTGTCCTTCCACGCGACGGCTGTCAGGGTGAGCGTCGCGCTGACGTCAGCGAAGGCGGATCCCGGGGATGGACGGGAGTGGACGGAATGCTGGAGGTCCCAGGTGTTGGCGGTGGTGAGACGGCCGCTGCTGAGATGGGCCAGCGCGCGTTGATTGTGCAGCCAAACAATATCCGGGAGATCCAGCGGCGTGCTGTAGTTGACGTTGTGTACGGCGCAGTCGAAGGAGACATTTGTGCGAGAGTCAGCAAAGACTGATCTGATCAACCTGGGAGCGATGCTGGGGACTGTTCGCTCAACGCCAGTTGAATTTTGTCACTGTCCGGGTTGTGCGTCGCTTCCTTCACGATTCGGTCCACTGTCAGACAAACAGCCAATTAGTTACAACCAATTACTTAAATGGAATTGAACTAATGCACTAACAGGTGGCGATGCTGTAGTAGCAAGTGGCACTGCGGCAGGCCTTCGGTACCGCCGTCGTACAGGCCGATGATGAAGAGCAGCCCACGGAGAGCAGGAAATGAGCCACAAGGATGAAGATTGCAGCGCACCGAAGTCGACACGCATCCATCGCCGCTGCATTTCCTTATCAGGGAAGGTCAACATACAGTTATAATGGCACTGTCAAGATGTCGAAAAGTTCCGGACACGTATGCAGATAGAATATACTTGATTATTTATGATGTATACCGTATGGAAACAGCAATCCTACGCAGTGATGCATAAGTACAAAATTTTTATGTATATTAAACATATTTGATCCAGCATCAAAGCCAAGTTCACCGTATCACTTGCAACAAGAACCCATGTTGCCGTGCAACATCAACCTATGAACTGAAACCTGCCATGCAATCGTTATTTCTCAGGGTGAGCACGTATTTTACCGTACACTGTACCCACACCGAAACCAAAACGTATGTAACTGATCATCATGGGAGAGTAAGTATATTTTGCATTAATCCGAGACTTTATTAAGGTCAGCCGTGGCCAGCAAACATACCGCGCTCATTGCAATAATAATCTGATAAAATGGTGGCACACAGTTCGAAACTACGCAGCCGCCCAACTCGTGAGCGCACATTATGGATAAAGTGCGCGTGTGTAGCCGGCAGAACTGTTAACATGTTAACGGTTAACGCATTAACATGTGTGCCGGGCGAGCATGTTAACGTTAACATTCCCGCCGGGCCCAAATGTTAACGACCGAAATCGTACACGTTATACATGGATTTCTGGATCCAAATCCTACAATGTATGTAATTACCTATATTTAATTAAATTATTTTTGATATTGCTGCAATAAGCTTTTTTATTAATGGTCGTAAAAAATAATATTCGCAAAACTGCGGGCCGGAAAAGAATTTGGTCAGTAATCTCCGTCTTTTTACCAAAGAGATTCCCTGTTCGACGTGACAAAACCTTGCTAAAATTGATCAAGTTATAATTATTGTTTAACGAATATTCTATAAGTAAGTATAAGCAAATTTATTTAGTTTTATTTAACTTTTAGCGCTCGCATGTTAAACTCCTTGGGCAGACAGACAGCCAGAGTACAGACAGTCGGTAGCTTGCATGCGTATGTAGCACTGTAAATACAGAGTAGAACAGACCTTTGACGGCTCATCAATGCTATCAAATTACACCGTTAACACTGGAGCCGGTCAGGGATGTTAACGCCGTAAACATGGGTGTCGTGCGTATTTTTTCCATTCAAGAATTCTGTTAAATTCGAACGTGTTTTTTGTTTCTACAAATTTTATCTGTACAATAGTGTCATTGCGATTGCACTTAATGCTATGAGTTTACTAATTAATTTGTGGGAATTACTATCGCATGTAATAGCGTTAACTTGTGTCAGGGTTAGCATCTTCGTCCGGCACCAATGTTAACGGAGGTAATTTGATGCCGCTCGATAACAGCCACAGTTACAAGCAAATTTAACGCGCTGTTGTATTACACACGTTGTCTGGGGTATAATTATGATGTCCAACATGTTTTAGCAGTTGTTTGCCATGGTTCTGTCATGCCCGGCTCTGTGACTGGAAACACTAAAAATTTTTCCAGTGCCTTCGTGTATCTAATAACTGGTAATTAAGCAGGTTGCGGTATCAACGAAGGGGTAATGTGCTTTAACGATCACGATTTCGACTTTCGAATATTATGCAGGATCGGTTAATTGGGAAAATACACTCCTGCATGGCCTCGTCAAATGCAAAAGTTTCCTCTTCCAAACTGAGGCAAAACATTGTGTGTGCATTGTTTTTCTTGACTGATTGGCACAGAAAATGGATACTATTGTGTTTCTTACTGTCGCGTGCCGCCTGCCGGTAAGCACTTATATTGTCTATAAGACGAATCCCGGCCCGGGATGTTAACGCCGCTAGCACGGATCACGGGTAGGTAAGTTAATGCCGTTAAAACTGCTCCCGGCAAGCGTGTTTACATCGGCACTCGGATCCCGCACGTTCGGTTCGTATTACCTGGGTAAAAAATAATTGCCTAATTATAAGCGAATAGCACAACGAAGCCTGGAAGAATTTTATTTGTTGGGTTATGTCCGGAGTAAGTTCGTGTTATTATGAACTTGCCAAAATTACATAGTGTGAGCGTTACGATACCGTCTATGTGAATCGTAATAGCGATCGTGAATCGCACGTCTGGTTGCCCTACTGAAACTTCGCCAAGTGCAGAGTAGAAGTACAGTAATGAAGACAACTATAGAAGGCGTTTGATATAAAAACGTACACATTATTAAAAATGCCTAGGTCACCAAACTTCCATCCATCACAGCAGTGATCGGTGGTATTTTCTGTGCATACAAGATCCGTGCTTCTTACGGGGGTAAATCTGAATGAATGGCTGCAGAGTATTTATGTATTCTGCATTTTCTCAATTTAAAAACACATTTTATCAAAGACTTCCATTTCTCGCTAGCTAGCGTGCTGGCAAAACACATAAGTTCCAAAGTAACCTTCATTTGGCTCACAAACGACAATGCTAAAAAGATCGTTAGATATTTGGCTTGCAAAATTTACACTCAAACTTTCCTGATGCAGTGCGTTGCTTTGACACGCAATCAACATGAAACGTTTTTACTGAACATTGCAGATAACGGCATTTTACGGTACGTTTGCTGGTAGCTGAAAGTGGAAGTCGGCAGGTACACAATATGGGAAAACAGCAACGGAAGCGAGTGGAATCCGCAGTAGGCTCCAAAAACAGCTCATCAACAGGGACGCTTGGAAACGGCGTGAAACGTTTCTTGAGAATGCAGGCGCGCAAATGTTTTCGCATCTATAACAAAATAGTGTGGAACCAAGTACAATATTGCAAGTGCAGATAATCGGCTACTGGTGAGCTTTAAAGTTATTAAAATTTCCTTTCCTCGACCTGGACTTTTTGCTCGGTTCACTACCTTTAACCTTATCATTTATTACGCATCCGTTAATAGTGATCACTGGTAAGTGCCGATCGAACTTATTTTAAATCATTAATTAATTGCACTACAGCTTTCAACTGTCTGACCACCTTCGTATCGTAATTTCAGTGTGTGTCGAAGACTTTAAGCGGGTCATAAGAATAGTTTCGGCTCTCATCGGGGTGGTGCTTGAGCGAATTATAATTATTATTTTTATTATTAAGGTTTTGTCTGTGTTCGGTTGCACTTTAAAACTAATACAGTCTAAAAATTTTAGCGCTTAATTAAATTTATTTAATGAATGTTGTATAATTAGTAAGTAAATGCTCTTTGAACACTTAAAATAGTAAGCAAAAGTCGCGAAAAACTGTTAATGGTAAGGAAGTCTCCAAAGCGGATAGTAAAAACAAATATATCGTCAAGGAATTTACTACCCAACACATTTTTCGCTTTATCGTAATTGCACTACAGAGTAGAGCATTTGGCTGCGCTGTGTGGGTCAAACTTCTGCGATACATAATCAGCTGTATGATTAAATCGGGGGTAACATAACTTAAGACGAAACCCTAAATACATCTACAGTCAAGGTATTTCTTGGCTTAAACGCTTGACAGATATGAAAAGCACCAGCAATTTTTGGGGATGCCTTAATTTGAAACATAGGAAGGAAGGGGCGCTTATTAGGACGGTTTATTGCGCGAGGTGCCGCAAATTTGATAACCGCGGTAATGTGCTAATGCTCAATCTTTAAAATAGTTCCTGTATGTTAAAGCGATCTAGATGGCTTCTAGATTTTACTAAGGATTATATTACTAAGGATATTACTTAATAATATAACTAGATATTACTAAGGATTATTTTCCAACTCTCAAATTTATTTTACACCTCATACATAAAAATTTCTTAATTTTGCTTATCACTACGGTGCAGAATGCAGTACCTCTGATTGGATAAACTTGATTTTAGAAAGGTCATGGCCGTAGCAGATGGCTGTAGCGAAGGCCGCAGAAAAAACCCCGCAATCACGCAGATTTGGCTGTTGGTCGCACGGCTGCAATCGGATTTCAATTTCAGAGGAAGTTGTGTTAGCGAGAGCGGCGCAAAACTTGATTAATTCGGGATCATTTGCTTGACCGTGTTCGAGCGCCAAGCTGTCATACACGTTAACGATAAATGGCGACTGGAATTCTTTTGGTGGCCCGCTTCCCTGCGCCAAGACAAAATGATTTTGATGAACGAAGAGTACTTGCAAAAATCGGCGGTCTCGAAAAAACAAGGATTTTCGCGTGGGCGACAGCTCGTCTTTAAGAGCTTCGATAGGACGTAACCCATCAGTACTCGGAAACTGTTCTTTAAGAATTTCCATAACTGCGGACACAACAAAGGTCGAAAGGCACTTTTTCGGATTTATGATATCTGCAATCATATCCGCTGTGAACCCTAAATTGTTCAAATTTTCGGCGCTGTTTGAATCAACAACTTCATCGGATGGTTCCTTAGATGTGGTCAGTTTCAAGAATCCTGATGGAGTTGGTAAATGATCCACTTCTTCTGATTTTCGGCCAAGTGCGGCATCGATTTCCTTAAAATTAATTAATTAAGGGAATGCTCAATTAATCGTTGCTTTGATGCTTGATCGTCGCATCATGAAGCTCGTAAAAGCAAAAGGTTCGTTCTGTCTGAACTGATTTATCAGTTTTAAAATTACTTTAATAAACGAAAGCGCTATGCCTGCAAATTGTGCCCGTATTCCCACGTATACTACCTGTATTCTGCCTGTATTCCAAAAGCATTCCCTAACGCGCTTACCTATTTGACCTCTATAACTGCTGCCTTCCTCAACGTATTAGCGCATTCCCACGTATTCGGCTTTTATTCACCACGTATTCCCAGTTGTCCTAGTTAAAAATCTAAGAAGCCTAAGAAACTAAACAATACACTGTCAAACACTGACAGCAATCACAGCATACGTGTAGCATACGTAGGAATACGGTAAAACAGCAGGGGTAGACGTAGTCTGACGTATTTGCAAAACAAATCAATGGAGAATAATATTTATCAACTATGGAGAATATGGAGAATAAAACGTGAATACAAACAGAATATGTGTGGGATGCACAGGAATACGTGGAATACAATGAACAAAAAAAGGGCCGATTTTATAGAGTGGTACGAAATGGGCCGTGGGTGCTCACAATTCCACGTTATGAAAGATTTAAATACCAAACGCAAAATTTAGGCTTTTGTGTGTATTGTGTTTATGCATTTATACCTTGAAAAATATTCTTACAAATTGTAAAAGGTTTGAAAGGGTAGTGGGTTCAAGATTAAGAAATGTACATTACAAGTATATGTAACAAATTCCGGCGACAAATTTTCCGGGCGCACAGAAGTAACCTTTAATAAGACCTTGGGCTGGTGTAAAACGGGTTTTCGGTCAAAGAATGAGCCATATAAATGTATGATAAAGAATGGTTAGGCGACGCGCAAAAGCACAACCAACAAAGCAGCCATGACCTTTAGCTCGCATTGTTTATATATTACTATTGACATGTATCGTACCTTGGTCAGTGCTGCGATCTTCTTCTGCCTAGCCGTCTTCTTCTGATGCAGGTTCTCAAGGGCTTTTTCCAAGCGAACGGAATCGATGATTTCGACATGTTCAATAACGGAAGTAGAGGGTGCGGCAGCCCTTCTAGTCTTAGGGCCGTAAGGCGGAAGATGAAAAGATTTTTCGCTGACGCAATTGCTGAACCACTTGAACAGGTCTTCTTCGCTGGTGAACCTCTGGCGAGCTAATCTCCTGGTTTGCCCTTTCAATAATTCCATTGGAACGTGGATTGTAAGGGCGAATCAAAGAATGCTTTATTCGTAGACATTTATTTAATTCCGCAATTCTCTGGAAATCATAAATGTCAAGGCATTTTCATATATTTTAGGGAGTTATACATATTAATGGGAACAAATTTATATAAAAAAATTTTGTCATCTTGTATATGTACCTCATTACGGAATTCCTTCCCGTTATCAGTTATTATGCGCTCGGGCGCCCCATATCGACAGTTAACACTACTGAACAAGGCGTTGGCAATGGTTAAAGCTTTTTTATCAGGAACAGGTATGGCTTCAGGATACTTTGTGTAGCAGTCAATTACCGTCAGGAGGTAGCGATTCTCGCTTTTTGTTGTTACTTTCATATCAACCAGATCCATAGCTACAAGCCACCAAGCTTTGGCTTTCAGCGCGATGCTGCGCAAATTGTCGCGGACCTTGTTTAGTCCTTTTCCGGCCAAATGACACTCAGAACACGAATTTATCTAATCAAATCAAATCAAATCAAATCAAAAACATACTTTCAAAGATTTACGACAGCAAAAAACAAATGGTAAATTTTGGTTCGCAAGCAAACGGTTAAACTTCTAGAAAACTAAAAACAGGTAACCAAACATAGTTTTACTATACCACCTAAGAAACCCTTTCATGCTAATAGATATTTTAATAAAAATAGAAAAGGTCACCACTTTGCGGATATTCAAAACGTATTTTACAAATGTTGCATGTCAGCGTAATCTCGCTTTGTTACCGAATTAAGTTTTCTGCCATCCCCATTTCGTTTTAATTTATTGGGATCACTAGTTCATAAAAATTTCCACTTAACAGAAAAACAATTTACTGGTCTCATGATACTTTTTGGATCAAAAAAATCGGTAAACAATAAGATGCTTAGAACTGCTAAGGTAATGCATACTTTAGCAGCACTATGGCCGACTGCCTAATCGGCACATCAATTTTGATGAAACTAAGTACTGGAGGAACGGGAGAATAAAAAGAGTGTACGTTATGAGAATAGATGCACCACAATTGGCGATTATGCAAATGCATTATAAGAATTAACTGTATTTGGTGTAATTTGTGAACCTTTCTTACATGTTTTTCCACGTCGACTCGCATATTTTTCGAGTAATATTGCTCGGATATGCGCTCCAAAAGCCGCTCTCTTCGCAAGTGCCCCAAATCGTCTGAGGAATCCATGAAAACGTTGTTATTCAGCATTGTATATTCTCAAAAATTAATGCAAAAACACGCTGTAAAGTTACAATTGATGTCGCTTTCATTCAAATAGGGTTATTAATTTTATGAAAGCTTATTTAGCGGGAAAAACATTAAGTTCTCATGAATCTTTTCTAAGAAATTAAGTGATTTTCTTACTCGTGACATTCTTGGATGATAGCAGTTCGTTGCTCCTTGCGTTCCACATACAATCGTTCTTCATTTTTTTTATTGACGAAGAATAGTTTTCCATTTTTTAGTCGGTAACGTCGCGCTTGTCTTGTAATTACAACTTTTTCGCTATTCTGTAGTCCTGGATAGTGTTTCCTGCACTGAGGATTTGACTTCAGATAAAACCGAAGAGCTCGAAAGTTCGGTTCCTGGTCGCTGAAACGGCCGGCACCTTTTCGATCGAAACTGCCATCACTTAAGGTGTCGCCACTATTTTCTTGTTTGCCTGTAACAGAATTACAGCAAATGTGAGTATGTGACTAATGATCGTAAAAGACGTACGTAGGTATAACTGTTAAGCCGGTTACGCTCAAAACGAATGTGTACGACTGATGATAGCCCTATAGAGAGTGTTGGTTAGTAAAATTCTTTGCAAAAATACCTTATTTTTACTTTCCGTTTCTGGACCTCTACTTATTTTTACTTATTTTTGCTTTTTTTTTACTTAGTTTTACTTACTATTATAGTTTTCCCGAGTAATTCACTTAATAAATTCAAGTAAAACTCTACTAAATATAATTAATTTAGCGAATTCCTGTGTGCCGAAAACGTTTTTTCATTAAGGGAATATGTGTAAAATACTCGTTTACTGGATTTATAATATCAGGCGTGCTTTTACTAAGTATAAATGGCCGTTATTTAATTTTATTTATTGGCACAACAATACTGCCCACTAATAGCTTTGTGCTCGAATCGGTCCACTCGAACTTTCAGAAAGTTAAATTCCATTGTTGTACTGCCGCCAGTGTTTTCCTTTCCATTATTATACGATGTAAGAGAACATAATGTTTAGGTATTTGTGACAGATGTAAAATTGTACAAAACTGTTGTTCACATCCTGTAATACTTAATACGAGTAATAACTGGTACTTGTCTCGTGGCCAGTCCACCACAAAGATACTCCACTATTTTATGGTGACCTTTTACTGTGTGTATTACCTTCATTAGAATCGGCCGATCCTACGGTTGACTGAGCGTCAGTTTCCGGCAAAGGGGATCTTGCGTTACCATCAGCTTCGCGTTTCTGCTAAAGTACAGATAACAACTTGTGTAAGAATAAAGATTTTAAGTCAAGTCGCACGTTTCTAAACTTTTAGAATAAGTATGACGTGAACTCAAAGAAACCAAAACATGCAGCTGCTGCGTTTCCTCTGACTACAGCCAAACTCCTTCTCACTTAATTTATTCTTGTTTAAAACAATAGAATCAGTTTCTGCAGCTAACAAATTTCTAGGCAATTCTTAACTTTTCTCGCATTCGGTTACTTAATGGTACTCAATTCGGTTACTTAATAGTTAGCATAATCATACATTTAGCGCTCGTATTATGCAAATAAATCTTCATGTCTAACTAAAAGGGATTTATGTTCTTACGTCACTACTGTTGGGAACGGCAACTGCTACTTTTGCAACGTCGGGGTTTGGTATTATCTGCTGGGCCCCACTCCCAGTATGCTGCGCGACGGTCACCGTGGGGGCCGCCTGTGCGTGGCACTGATGTTGCACAGCGTGGCTGAATGGATACAGTGGAAAACCCGGTGGAACCCCTCCAGGGAAAACAGCATTTGCGCAGCAAAGAGAGCCAAAATGTTGATGGTTGGTGGATGGAAGCGGTGCCGCCGTAAATGGAAAATAAACTTGAGGTGTGAAAGGTCCGACAGGCACTGCTGGCGGCCCTACGGCCATACCGGGTGGATGCGGCATCCCGGTACCAGCTGCGGAGCCATTAAGCGCGTATGGAACATGAAAAGGGAATTGATACATACCGCTACGGAGACTTTAACAGTAATTTGTAAGTTGTAACAAACAGCAAAAAGGCCGGCCTTTTCATGCTTAAGAAAGACACACTGTACTTATCAAGACAACATTTCAAACATTAAAAACCGTCCAAAACGTCCACTTTATTTAGAAATTTCATGGTTTTTGCAAAGCAAATATCACCATCCCTTTAATATGATGATATTTTTGTTATTGCAAGCTTTGAATGGTGTTCGCACTCGCATCCTCCATGTCTCTTTCATTTCTCTCTTATCTTATATGTAAAAATATTTTCATTCAATCGCGCAGCTGATCTCGGGCAGCGGCATGCTCACAACAGGATGCTGACAGAGCTGTGCTGGAATCTCATATAACAGAGCAAGACAGCATAGGCACACCAAAGAGACAGAGTCTCTACCGATTTATTAGCACTGCTCTGTGATCCTCTCTCCTTATTCGATGCGTTTGTTCCTACACTCACATAATTATGCTCTTCTCAATCTCATACTGTCTATACAGAACGACTACATACGACAACAGCGCAATTTTCAACCTTTTAACAGCGGCAAATGCCTTTGTGTCGTCTTGCAACAGACAGTCGGTATAAGGCCGCATGATCCAACTCTTAACAATTCACAGCATCGCCAAACTTTACTAGCCCAGCACGTTTTGTTGTATGCTTTTACGAATAGTCACTCCTTACTGAATAATCACTTTAATTTTTAGGATGGTAATTCAAAACCACTGTTAAGTAGATTATGTATAGCTATGTGAACAGTTGTGTTAATTTTAAAATTTTAATAATCTTTTAAAGCAGTGCATTGAAGGCAACATCGTACTGAATCCATCGTATTAAATATCGCATTAGGTAAATATCTGACATTCACGATTTCAGTAAAAACCGCTGACACGTGTGTTAACACCATTAACATCCCGGCCCGGCACGCGTGTTAACGGCGTTAACATGCCAGCCTGGCGGGAATGTTAACGCCGTTAACATTCTAGCCCGGCACTCGTGTTAAACTGTTAATGCCATCATTATCGGCATTATTGATTCTTTTAAGATTGTGCCATCGGCCCGGTACGCGGGTTAAGGTCACTGTTTTCACCACCATCCTCGTCGACTCTAGTGCGAACTTCAACAGAAGCGATTTTCAGTGAGAAATTGGGCTTCCATATAATATGACGTATGGGAAGGGTTTTCTCCTGTGCTAGTTCATGTGGTTTAGTGGCCCAAAAAGATCACTTAAAAACATCATTTCAGCTAAAAAAACCCAGAAATTTTGTTGGAATGGATCGTATACTGTACTTTGAAAGAAGCTAAAACGTAATCACAAATCACAATTTAATGGTTCATATTCGATACCTTCACCAATATTCGATTAACAATCGTTCTTCACGCTGCACTTACGAAACGGTTTCATTTCAAAAATTTTAA
Source organism: Paramacrobiotus metropolitanus (assembly GCF_019649055.1). Classification (NCBI taxonomy): domain Eukaryota; kingdom Metazoa; phylum Tardigrada; class Eutardigrada; order Parachela; family Macrobiotidae; genus Paramacrobiotus; species Paramacrobiotus metropolitanus. The sequence goes on along the minus strand of NW_026570336.1, from coordinate 228,232 downwards.
TAAAATACAATCAGCGGGCAAACTATAACACCGTTATTGGCGAAATCGAAACCAGGTATAACTGTTATGTAACACCACACGTTACACAAATATAACGTTACACAAAGTTTGTTCTATTCAATATTTTTTTCGCCAAAAACAGATTCTGGAAAAGAAATTTTCGACAAATGACCGCACTATGTGCAGTTATATTTACAGTTTACATATTCTTCCGAATAATACCACTACACGATTTTGAAATAATAGGGCATCTATGCAAGCTTTGTTGCGTCATTTAATTCGGGCGGCACCTTTAATCAGAATGGCGGTACAAAATGTTCACAAGTTTTCTGTGACAGTAGATTTGTGCTGTTTACACAGCCTCAGCCTACAAAGCAAATGTACGACCCAATAAAGTAGAATATTTCATCTAAATTTCCCGATGCTGATGCTGTTCCCATGGCAGAGGACGCGTTCCCGCGCTGGACTTCGCGATGCTAATTCGCTGAAGCGCTATTTCGCTCGTACGCGCTCTTTTCCGGACGTATCACCTTTCCGACTTCGGTGGCCAAGCTATTCAGTTAACTTGCAGTTTTAATAGGTGCGTACAAGGTTTTACTCTGCAAATAGATGCATTCACAACCTCCAGAATGAAATAACAATTTACTGCACATTAAAGATGCACAAGTAAATTAAAGACTCACATTGTGCTGAACATTAATAAAACGCTTGCATGATTTTGGTCGTTAACATTTGGGCCCGGCTGGAATGTTAACGTTAACATTCTCGCCCGGCACACATGTTAATGCGTTAACCGTTAACATGTTAACAGTTCTGCCGGCTACACGTGTGGTTAGTTACAGCGCAGGCTGGTTACTGAACCTACTATCAAGTTAGCCTAACTATGTGTCTTACCAACTATGTATCCGTAATTTACCTGCAAATTAGCTTTCCCGTGCTTCATGTTACTAATAATATGATTAAAAGGTTATCGGTTTTTATGCAGCAAGTACAGGTTTACCCTGATAAGTAATTTATTGATATGCAGTGTCACCGCATGTGTGCATCCCGTATCAAACAGCGCCGTGCACGTTTACATTTGGTGGAGGTAACCGGCACACCGATGCCGCATTTTCATTAGCGCTGAACATACAGTAGCAGGCTTTACTATCCTTCGGTAGCGAACTGTAATTTTAAATTTCTAATGCAGTGCACAGATAGGTTTAAACTCACCAAATGATGGGCACGGTGATCAAAGGTAAAATAAAGCGAGTCAGGCGCTCCAGTCAGATTCGCTTCCACTTGATCTATTCTCCTCCAAACAACGCTCCAACTTATCTTCCCATTAACAGATCAAGGCAGAACATAGCCGGACGGCCATGATAAGCTTCAAGTAGGATACAGTATACAGGTCACTTCTACAGCTATGCAAGGTCTGTCGAATGATTTCATTTGGCTCCCATTGCGTAATAGCAGAAGTCGTCTGAATAGGAACGTATTTCCAGGATTCGAAAAGTGCGAAGCATGCGCAACGTCGCCACGCTAGCGGAGGAAATTCAGCGTTCTCCGGCGTATGAATGACGCTATATTTACTTGACAAGTGAACACAGCGTCATCCATACGCTTAAAAACAAAATGAAAATCGGCGAACAATTCTAGGAAACGGCTTCAGGAAAGTGACCCGATACATGGTACCGAATTCGTGTGTCTGCGCGAAAACTGGACGCTGTTGATAGCTGTGCGATGAGAAAGGCTTTCTGTCATAAACTTTTTATCACAAAGCTCTCAACAGGAAGTCCTCCTGGCGCAGCATCAATTCTCAAAAATTCAAAGGAAAACACTTCACCACATAAAAGCGGACGATGTCGTCCGGAAGTGTCAAACGACCAGATTTCGGCGATGTGCGCCAATTTACCACTGCGGGCGAGAGAAACAGCAGGATCCATTCTCCCACTCCCTGATCGGGCTCATATTACGCACATACTGCACGCCCTTCAATTGTTGTTGATCGAGCGGCCACGCAGTGCACATGGTACTTGTGCTGGCATAGCACAAAATGTGCTCAAAGAAAGGAACATTTGCTCACCTAGACTGGAACTTGTGCTTAAAAATTGCCAATAAAAATAAAAAAAAACGTAAAATATTCGCACCCACAAAATGCTGGTACCTGCAAGCGAAAGCGGAGTTTGCGGGAACGTCACGTGCCGCTGCTGGTCAGCCGTTCTCTAGTGTCCGTCCTCTGACCGGCGCACAAACGTCAGCCAGCGCCGCAAAACCAACCTGGTCTAATCCGATTTAATTTGGTCAACTGTAATTTGAGTGGAAATGGCGATGGCGCGCGCCGACCGCATTTTGGCTGCATCTGGTCAGTGGGCACCGTCCAGGCTGTAATTACAATGGAAGTCAAAATTGTCTTACATTCGGTCGGGGACCGAATGACCAATAAAAATGAATGGCCAGGACCAAATGACCACTAAACAGAAAACGCGCTAGAATACGAACACTTGTTCCTGACGTATTTCCCAACGAAGACCATCAAGCGATATCTCAAACGGAAGACAAAAAAATTTCAAGAATTTCGATACCAGACATGTCATCCTTCATGAGATCTAAGAGAAAATCGAGCCATTTTAGTTTGTCGTAGACAAAGCACACGATTTCTGTGTGAAAACTGAAACCAAACCGCGGATGCAAATCCTATGCTATGTCTACGAGAAACTTTAGATGCCTCGGTTATCTCGTAGATCTCATAAAGAACAACTTGTTTGGTATCAAAATTCTTGAAATTTTTTCCTCTTTCGTTTGAGATATCGATCAATGGTTTTTGTTGGAAAACGCGCAAGGGGCAAGTGTAAATGTCAGCAAGCCGATGGCCAGTCAAAAATTTGGGTGTTTTAGTACAGAAAAGTGCTTGGTTGCGCGCGTTGTGTGATTACATAAGTGTAAGATAATTTTGGCGTCCACTGTAGTTTACAAGCCGCAGTAATTTCACTTGTTAGTGCCGCAATTTAAAACGCTAAAAACACTGTTTATTTATGTGCGCGTCAATGCCTATAGATACCGTCGCATAATACAATAATTGTACGAGTAAAAAAAGAAGGACCATATAATCCAAGGGTCAAATGCATTTGTGATTTAGGTCACCGAGACGCGACGGATAACGGAGAAAAGCGTAAAAAGAAACTGCTCCTGACTCCGAAAAAATTATCGTCCAATGGTAAGTCGAGTACGCTTCCACAAAAAAGAACGGAACTGAACAACGAAGTGAAGCTGAAAAAATCATTTTTGATGCTGTAATGTGATGAATGTGGTATTACGTCAAAATAGTCAATTCTGAAATAAGGAGTGTGAATCTGGATCGCTGGATGAACTTTTGGTACAAACACACAAATTTGGTTGATCTGTGCAGGAGAGTTAGTTTGGGAAATGGTTCCGGTTCGACGTGGAAGCGCAACGGTTACACGGACGGGTAAGGTGAAAACCCAAACCCCCGGATCGATATTAGTAATTCTACTGGAAATGTCAGAGTGTACCATTTCCAGTAGTAGTATCGATCCACAGCTTTGCATCACGGTGCGACAACTGCACGCTGTTGCTGGCTTGGCGATGGTGAGTACACGATCCAGCCGGTATTTTCGGCAATCAACGTAGTTCTCAGGATTGTACAGATATATACAGCTTTGCGACCGGATGCTTTGCCAGGTAATACAAGTCTGTTTGGAAATTGATGGGAAAACAGTAAATCTGGCGATCGCGGGAATGTTGGTGAACGAGCCGCAGACAAACCCGAAACGGACTGCGTCTTGATGTGCCGACTGCGGATCCTTTCGCCAGTACATGTACCTGTCAGTGTGGTGCTTCTACAGCGACAATTCCTCGCTGGTATGTTGCAGTCGCTAAACGGTATGCGCTATCCAGATACTGCGCTGACAATGAGAACAAGATCGATGGTTGCTCATATATGTATGCATACAGTTTACAGATACACTATTCCCATCAGCAAGGACGTACCGTACGTGCATACGCATGTTAATGGGGGTGAAGACATATAATTTGGGCAGCGTTCGATTGGTTAGCCCCAGCTGCCGTTTCTAACCGTGATGCTCGCCAGCAGCAGGCAGAAGGCACGCCCTTGCCGTGGTGGAACTGATCCGTACCGTATAACATTAAACTTTGCTTTGTGTCCTCAACTTTATTATCTCAACTGCTGAACCGAGCGCTGTGTGTACTTCAGCTTTCGCTTTATCGAAAGCGTATGGCGTAGCGTATGGCGTAGCGTTTGGCGTAGCGTTTCTCACAGCCTACCGTTGCACTGCCCGGCTTGGAACTCCAGTCATCCTACTTAGTCGTGATTTGCAGGATGCAGTTTTCAGTTTGTTTATCTGGAAGTGCTGACTTCCAGTCTCGTAATTTCGAATGTGGCGATTTTGACGTCGTGATTTTTATTGTGGTGGTTTTGAGTGCGGTGGTGTGCTAATTACAACGTTAACGGTTTCGCATTGTCTTTGTATTACAATTTACCTTTTACATTTACCACAAAGTAAACTGAGAATCCTGAGCTTTATAATATTTCAAGTAGTCGTTTATTTAGTCATCTCGGTTCGATCTATCCTTTTTACTGCCAAATTGTACAAGCCAAACGCCATTTTACACTTGAACTTCAGAAACCATCTTAGAATAAGTAGAATAATTCTTCTAGTTCTCTAGAACACCCAACCGTTCCCAGAACAGAAGCAGCGTTTCCACGCTGAATTTCCACACTTATACGCTGCCCCAAAATTAGGCAGCGCGCGTTTCGCCTGTTTGCTCCTTAATCCGTCGACCAATTTCATTGATGAAATGACGGGTACTGCCGCCGCAACTTCCCATAGTGTCGAGGGCGACTAGTTCGAAAACATGTCAATCAGTGAGTTCTTAATACAGGCTTCTTTTTTCGTGCTTTCGCGTCATCAGTTGCAGATCCCGCGGCTTCTGATGAACCAGCTATATAGGACGTAGCGAATGTGTCAACAACTGTCACATCCCAGATCAAAGGAAGGCCATTTTCCAGGGCAAGAGTGATCAGCCATCAGGCCGTTTCTCATCTAATCTGCTCAGTCCGGGCGGTTCCAAAACTGTCGGCATCTTTGCTGAACCCAAACTGCGCTGGACCACACTGTTCAGGCTGGCACGTCGCCTGAACCTTCCCTGACTTCTAACGCACGACAAACCATGTAAACTCATATGACTGTTCGTTGCCAGAAACCAGTCGATAATTTTTCGACTCCCCGAAAGTCGCGCCACCAAATGTCACACAAAAAAACGGCTGCAAAACGAGATGTCCCAAAACAAATTAGCCGCTGCGCTCGCGAAAACATACGTAAGGGATGAATAGGTTTACACAATTGGTAACTGACATTTCGCCACCACACAGATCGAGTACGGCAGCTTCGCACTGGACGACTGTTGACGTAGTGTACAGATTGGTTTAAACTCACCCAACGGTGGACATGGTGAGCACCGTGGAGTAAATCGCGACCGCCCCGCTAAACACATTCGCTCCCACTTGATATTCCTCGCAGTAGAAGATCAGGGTAGAAAAGATGAGGACGGCGGTGGTCAGCAGGAAGGATAGAATACGCAAGTCAGCGCTGCACCTGCGCCACGTCCATTTAATGAGCTTCTGCTCGTCCGCATCGGAGCGGATCCCGAGGACGAGACACGTGCGCAGTGGGCGCAACGTCACGAGAATCCCGAAAGCTGGCATATGTACAGCGTACCCGTACGCCGGAGAACGCAATGGAAATCTACGAGAAAAATGTATGTAACGGCGTAAGAATTACGCTGTACGTGCTGTTTCTTACTGGGTAAACAGATAGCTTATTGTATGAGCTCATTGTTAACAATTCAGTACCGTTTCCAGTAGCAGCACGAGTGCGGATCCACAGCTGTGCGTCAGGCCGCGACAACCGGACGCTGTCGCCAGCTTCACCATGAGGAGTATCGCACACACTCCTCCTTGCGTAGCATCCAGAATAATGAATTCCAGGGGAAGCAGTTCCCCACAGAGAAGCGGACGGCCGCTGTTGGTTGTGTTACACGTCCAATTCTCGGTGATGTGTGCCACAGTGATCGCTGTGGGCGAGAAAAACAGGATGACCCATTCTCAGTCGCGCACTCCTTAATTGGTCTCACATTACGGATATACTGTAGTCTGTAGCCTTAATTGTTGTGGAGCGGATACACAGTGCACGCGTTACTCGCTAGAATCATATTGTTACTCTACCAGTATGCGTGTAATAAGGAGCAGTGCGAAATTGTCCCAGAATTCTCTCTGGCAGGGGTGCGATTAAAGACATGGCGGACCCGGCCGCGCAGACGCTGCGGCGGCGGGAGACGTCAAGGTCACCCCTTCGGATAAATTTGCGCAGCTTCCGGTCGCCATCGGGTCCGGTTTGGTGGATATGCTCATACACCAACGCAAAAATTCGCTGGGTGACAAATTGACAATCCAGCGGAATTGTCGGCAGTCTGACAGGATGGTGTAGATCTATACAGCTTCGCACCCGGATGCTTGGCCAAAGAGGACAGCTCTATTTCAGGACCTTTTCGAAATCAATAAATCCGGTGATAGCGGGAATGTTGAAGAGCGAGTCGCAGCCAAACCCCGCAAAGTCTTGCTGCGCATTCTATCGCCACTACATGTACCTGTCAGTGTGATGCATCAGGCGTGACGATTCCTCACCGGTATGCTGCAGGCGGTGTTATACACTATACGGATACGGCACTGCGAACCGGATCGATGGCTGCCCAGATGTGTACAGAGATATGCCAGTGCACCACATCATGATTGCGCAATAGAATTCGTGACGGTGAAGATTTGACGCTGGCCCATAGACACATATGCTATAACTTAAATTTTCAAAAATTCATAACTTTGTTAATTTTCGCGCTAGTTTTTTTTAATATGCTTTAAAAATACAGAATAATATATTCTAGTAGGCATAACAAATGTTTTTTCCTTTTTCGTTTAGGGTTGCGCACTATGTGCCTTTGTAATTAGCATGGCTGTCTATGGAGAAGTCATTTAATTTGATTTAAAGATTTCTCGTAGGCGGCTATGTTAACCACGTATGCTCTCAGTGCCAAACCTTAAAATGGAAACAGAAAAAAAAATCGTTTTGCCTAATAGCAGATATTATTCTATATTTTTAAAGCATACTCACAAAAAATTAACGCAAAAATTAACAAAGTTATGAATTTTTGAAAATTTAAGTTATAGCATATGTGTCTATGGGCCAGCGTCAAATCTTCACCGTCACGAATTTTATTGCGCAATCAGGATGTGGTGCACTGGCATATCTCTGTACATCCCAGATATTCCCTGGATCAAGGACGTACCGTACGTGCTGACGTGCTGCTTCGGTGTGGAGACGTGTATCTGTAATTTGCGCAGCGGTTGATTGGTTGGCGGTGCCGGCGTTCTAACCGTCTCGCTCGCTAGCAGTATAGGCACGCCCTTGCTGGGCTGGGCCGTATCTGTATCGTATAACATTTGCGTTTTGTGCTAAACCTTATAGGCAGCGCTATCTCAACCGCTGCCTCGAATCCGTGCTATTCCCTGTATCCGTTATTACAACGTTGCGTTTCTCACAGGTCACTGCCTACAGCTGTCCGGAAAGGAATTCCCATCATCTCACGTTAGCCGTGTTTGGGAGTAAGGGATTTTTAATTTGGTTCTTGGGAAGTTGTGATTACAGAGCAGGTGATTGTCAGTGTGATGATGTTGAAGTCGTGATTTTTATTGGGTTTTTTTTGAGTGCGGTGATGCTCAAGTCGCGATTTTCACGACTTGGAGGATTTTGCAATTTTTGAATTTTCTACTTCCAGGTTTGCATTTACACTGAATCATGGATTCCAGGAATTCCTGGAACTGCTCCCGTAATCGGGTCACCATAACATCGCTGATCACTGCACAGTAGTATTTATCATGTAATTATGCAATTTATTGAGGTACAGCATCATTGGCATCACGCTGTTAAACACAGCGCCGCACTGATGCTGTAAATGGTAAAATTCTTGTCGCTCAACATCGCGTCTTTGCCGGGCTTGGCACAGTCAAAGGGGCTGTTCCTTACAACTGCCGAAACACTGCCATAGGGACTTGACCTCCGTTGACACAGTCGCCCCATGGCATATCAAGTCCACTTCGGCAACTGCTGGATCCGCTGCTGCCCAGGCCGAAGAGCAGACAGTTAAACTGTACGCGTACCTCGAAGGGAGATCCATTTTCGCTCCAGTAGCCTTCGAAACACTTGGGCCTTGGGGTTAGTCGGCATGCGCCATAGTGAAGGAAATCGGCAAGCGACTGCGGCAGCACACTGATGAAATTCGCTCCCACGAATTCCGACGCCAGCGTCTATCGATGGAAATTCAGCGAGGCAACGCAGTGTCTGTTCTTGGGACCATGGATGAATCGTATAATTTAAGAGAAATTTTGTTGTTGAATTAATCCTGTTGACGTTAAGCAGTGAGACTGGCTTGTGCTCATCTGAACGGATAAGCAGAGGAGGTTGGGCAATCGGAGGTCGACAAAGCATCCGGTGGGAAGTGCGTCGTACTCTTGGAGTTCCGGCAGGACCATGAGGTCGGCGATGGAAGTCATTGGGTTCATCGTGGCGTTCCAGGGGATGTTCTCTCCAGCCGCAGTTGGACCGGTTGGTTAAAAATAAAGGCGGCGAAGCGCTAGGCAAAGGCTGGAAGGGTTGCCGGTGAGACACACTCGAAGGCGCGGATACTCTCCATGAACTTGGAGTACTGCGTGTGACTGCAGCTGGGCACGGCGCTCCTCAGCGCTCCCAACTGCTCGATGGCGTAGTTGTCCATGCGGAATTTCGGCTCACCAAGCCAGCCAACACAAAGCATCAAACGATTGGCTGCCAAATCCTCAGTTTCGGTGATCTCAGGGGCGTGCCAACTGTCTGTACGTGGCAGGGCGGCTGTGCCAGAAGCTGATCGGTGAGGAACAGAATATTGCGGGCAAGCGCGGCAGTGGTAACCTCCATTGCCCGGTTACCGACACCGTCAGCTAAGAAGCCAGTGGAGGCAGCTAAGAAATCGGCGCAAACGAAAACAGGCATGGTGAGCCAGCTTTTCGGATATTCTGCACCTGTTTGACCTTCAATGCCGGATGCTTCAGCCAGGATACTTTTCGCGTTTGCGCTATGGTGATTTTTCCGGCAACATCCCTTTGTACAATGCCGAATTAAGCGTTTCAGAGCACTGGTGCAAGAATTGTGTCAAAACCAAGGAGGCATAAGAGTAGCTGTCAGTAGTAATATGCTTGTCTCGACCGGCATTTAGATGTGGGACGCTGATAAGAGCGTCCCGGGAAGACGTCCCGTTTTCAAAAAATTTTCAAAAAAAATCGAAAAAATTCTAAATTAACAGTAAAAAAATGCCTGAATATACAGGAATATCTACAGATCCTACCTGCTGGCAGCACCGCTGCTGGCAGTCAAAACGACTGAGAATTGTAGCAGGGAAGCTGATATCCGACTTTCAGGTTTTGTATAGCCATTCTAACATCTATTACCCGCTGCGGCTGCGGTAATGATAATAATGCAATAATGCATCATTCTGTGCCATACTGCACTATAATGAAGACAATAACGGGTTGTAGTACCTGATGAAACAATAATGCCCCCATGTCCGTCATGGCCAATACATGAGATCACACTCTGACAATATTAGTACATATTGTTGGTATTGTTGGTTTGTGCTTGTAGTGTTATTAAAAGTCAAAGAAACTCACGTTGCGTTTAAGCAAGCGACAACTCCGTAGCACGCGGAAAGGGACTTCGATCCCGTACCATAGCTATATAAAGATCCGCATGGTAGATTACACACAGACACACATGTTCCCGCACCCGCGTACGCGTGGTACTCCATAGCGCACACTGCTAATGTATGCTAATGTATGCCTGCTGCTAATAACGCACACACCAGAACCCACACACTGTTCCTTCGATAATTAAGCGTCCAGGAAACCCAGCATAAGTTCTCTCGTTTGGAATACCACACTCCAGTGGTCTGACAATCCGCCCTATTTTCGGAAATCGTACAGCTTTGTATACGGGTAAGTAGTTATCATGCCTACTGCGCCGTTATAACGTGTATGTAGTTAAAGGTGTGCATATACGGAGACAATGTGATCGTTTTTGTAGGTTTGCAAGGCGGTTTAATTGGCCAAAAGCAATATGTCGCTGTACCAGGTAATGATTTTGTAGTGTTTTACCTATTTTTTTGCCCTAAAGAATTTTGTAATCGTATTTTAAATTCGAAAACAATTTTCTGCCTCATTTTATTCTGAAAAACGTTTTTCATCGAATTTTAGCCATAAAAAGTTTTTACACTTAATTTATCCCAAAAAACTTTTTACGCTTATTTTAATGCGTAAAACTTTTCAGCCTTATTTTAGAACGAAAAACTTTTCAGTCGAAATGAAAGCCCAAAAATTTTTTCCGCCCTATTTTATACCGAAAAAATTTATTAGAGTGATTTGTATTCGAAAAACGTTTTGCGCCTTATATAAACTAAAAAACTTTTCTCGTCATATTTTAGTCTTAAAAACTTTTTAGACTTCATTTAATGCAAAAAACTTCTTACGCTTATTTTAATTCGGAAAACTTTTCAGCGGTATTTTAATGCGAAAAACTTTCCAGCCTTATTTTAAAACGAGAAACTTTTCAATCGTAATGAAAGCCCAAAAATTTTTGTATTCTGATTTTAGTGTGAAAACTTATTAGTGTTAATTTTACCTGAAAAACTTTTTCCGCCTTATATAAACTGAAAAACTTTTGTCGTCCAGTTTTAAGCTCAAAAACTTTTTAAACTTAATTTAATACGAAAAACTTTGTACGCTTGGTTTAATACGAAAAACTTTACAGCCTTATTTTAAAACGAAAAAAAACATTTTAATTGTATTTTAAACTTAAAAAATTTTATATTCTTGTATTAGTGTAAAGAAATATTTATTATTATGGACCGCTAACAGTATTTTGATCCTTGAACGTTTTGTTAATTTACTCGTGTTTTTTTTTACGTTTGTAGGGTTTGAAAAAGAAATGGCGCAAGCTAATGACGGCTGCCCCGTATACGAGCGCCCCGGAGGCGGCGCGTAGGCTTCTGGCGACTGCCGCATCCGGGAGTGCCGACGAACGTTATCAGTTATACGAGAATGCGGTAAGGATTTTAAGGATTTTTAAAAATGGAAGAAAAAAAAGAATAGGAGTTGACCATTATTTTTGCTTACCAGGTATAGTTTTGTTTTTTCAGCGTGCAGTTTTGAACAGCACGCGTGATGTTGAGGATTCTGCGGCCAGCATTCAGCGAAATGCGATTCTTTGTGTGGACGCGTTGAGCGCTTCAGTGAGAAAAATCCAGCACGAGCTCAGCAGTAGGCGTAAGGAGTTAGCAAAACACTGGGGGAAACTGGGGAGGCTCAGTTCAACAGAGACGAAGTTGTGGCCGTTCTCCGTAAACGTACCGCCCATCCGAAGTTATTCTGCCGGGAAGAATACCGTAAGCCAGAGCCGCTGACCAAAAAGCGGAAGGTCAACACCGGTAAAGCAAAAGCCAAAAAAAGGAAGGATGGCTCAACAATGTATCCTGAACATATTGACTATACAGATAACGAATTCGAAAAAGCAAGTTCTATATGTTTTGTGAATGGATTTATGGTTATGTTGTATTGTTGTTTTTTTTTTCTTCTGTAGTTGGTGATGGACCATGAAAAAGGATTTCGGGGATATGTTGATTTGGAGCTTGTGCCAGGTTCCAGTTCAGAATGGTTTAGGGAGTTGGCTTCAATGGCGGCTGACCTGAAATCTGCCTTCGACACTTGTGTACGCGAAAACCTGCTAGCCGATGACGAAGTTCCAAAACGTACCTGCATCCAAGCGATGGTGGATTGCTACGCAAACGGGTTTAAGGCCGAGGACGTGAAGAAGTTCCAGGAGGCAAAGTACGAGGCGGTGGTGTTCATAGAAGACTTAAACGCTGAATATGTGTCAGCATTAGAGGACTTGGATTCTGAGTAATAGCGATTAGTTTAATGATAAGTAATGTTTTCGTATAAATGTTTGAAAAAAAATAACAAACTTTGAACTAATGTACTAACTGTTATGCCAAGTAATTGTAGTCCGTTTAATCAAGATGTCTACGTAAATATAATGAAGGGAAGAGCCCTGGGAAGAAAAAAATTAACAATCAATACCGTATCAAGCCAATCAAGTGCAAGCTAGCAATGCTATACAGCTAGGTATATAAAAGCACTCGACGCAACGCACGAACGGCTCATTTCCAGTTTTTGTAAGTCATTCGCTTTATAAGTCACTACAATGAAGCGTAGCATTCAACTAGAAGGTTCTCCTTGTACATATTGCAAGTGTTTTCATGACAGCGATGAAGAAGCGCAGATTGTTACGGAGGCGTGTCCCGAATATCAGCCGGTGCCGAAGGAGGTGTTCAAGGATTTCCAACTCCCAAGAGTTTCCAACCGCTTTCTCCACTGCTTCGATCACCAGTTGGAGGATGTACTGAAGTGGTACGCCACGTCCCCCTTGAAGCGACCCAATTCAGCCGGAGAACCAGGCGACCTTGGTTGTGCGATGTGCACATGGAGGGATGGCGTGGAGACGGTGTATGCCGGCAATGCAGCGGACAGTCTTGAAGCGCAAGGCGCCAGGGACATCTGGACGTCGACAACACCCACCAGGAACTGGTTGCGACAGTACACCGACCCGGATGGATGCGGGCTTCCATTTTACCAGCAGGACACGATGAAGTACTTCGTTTCCTTGATGACCCGCATTGACTTATATCATCTGAAGCGGGTTTCATCGGCGTTCAACTTCTACGCAGAAGACGAAATAGCTGCCCGAGCCTCCAAACCCGAGGTCATCTTCAAAGCTTCGGATGTGGATAACTACACCAATGAAGGCATCCATCCTCCGTGCGACAGGTTGTACTGTGAAGTTCGAAATTTTAGCAAGAAGCTGTTTTGCGTAGTGTCCAACCGCACGAAATGCATCAACTTTGACATGAGGGAAAGCAACGGGGCCTACATCAATCATATGCACGACCATTTCTGCACGATACTGCTGGTTCTGCAGGACGTTGCACCGGAGCTGCGCCATATCACGGTTAGGGGAGGTTTCATGAGTGTTAGGGCGATTCCGGAGACCGTGGAATGGATAAACACGCTGGAGTTGGAGTACGTATATGTCTACGGATTCCGCCATCTTATTCCTGGATATGTGCACTCGGACATGTCGTACCTTGAGTGCGGGTGGATGAGAACGGAGAAATCGTATGTATCATTCTTTTAAGCCTTAGTCATAGAGCCGTGCTGCGTTGTACTAATCGCTCTGTACGTTGTAGATATCTTAGGCTTAATGCTTTGTTCGCTCGTGGAGCAAACCAGCCTCACCATGTTATCCATGTCGCCGAGGAATTGCTGGACACTTTCCATCTGACCTCCAAGGATCCACTCCGCCATCTGAGGACTACGCCTCATCTACGTACGGTTTGGCTGCGAGTACTGGTTAACACGCCTGAACTGCCGCGGGATCGATGCAGTGGAGAGCATCATGCGCAAAGTGACATCCAACGACGCGTTCTCAATCTACAGTGCAGTGCGTATTTGGGGAGACGATATGAACATTGGCTACCTCAACGAATTTCGGTACTATATGTTACGTTTACTACTAGCTGCACGCGGTATGGCTTTTCCACGTATGATTAACTGTTTCTGTAAATTGTGTCACCAGGCACATCATAGGTTGTTGATAGACGCAAAATCTTGTTTTGGCAAAGGAACTAGTTTACGTATACTTGATTATGCTTTGTAACCTTTGGTCACAAACTTTTACTTCTGTTAGCTTTCTTCTTTTTTTGCGGGTGGTGGGTAGTCCTTGTTTACAATTTGCTGTTAGTCGATAAGGCGTGTTAGAACTTGACCGATTTTAATAAGAATAACAAGTATATAAAGCCGTAAACGTCGTTCTGCAGGGTAATCATAATTTGAAGGAGTCTCTTGAATTCATTATCTGTGTATCCATTACAAGTTGTGTTTATTGAGCAAAAAAAATGGATGAGCATTCTGACAACCACGAAGAAGAAGAAGATGGCTTAGGTAGCATCCCTAGCATTTCAGAAGATAATCTACTACTTGAGCAGGTAGCAGATACTTATTCTCAGAAATGGAAAACTGCACTTACGGTTTTTCAGTGCCGCACCGCGCCCGAGTTGTTTGACGTTCCGTTTTCACGCCTCTGTGGAGTAATAGAAAGCATTTTTGAAGAGCTGCTTAACAGAATTTTGGTAGACAAAATTCAGCCCTGGTATATGGTACGCGTGCAATTATACAGCAATCATTTGCGAAAGAAGATTCCTATTTGGACACCGTTAATGCGGCGGGACGAACTAACTGTGGATCGTATCATGGCGCGCGTGGAACGGGTGATGCAAAGTTCAACAAGCTTTCGCTTGGATGAAAGCTTCAGGACTGAAGTCCAGTACACAGAAACGCCGGATGGTGGAGGTAATGACAATCTAGTGATTCCTGAAAGCGCTAAAAGGCTACTGAAAAACAAGATGTCTATCGTGCGTATAAAGAACGACGATAATTTATGTTTACCACGGTCCCTAGTAACGGCTAAAGCCTTAGCAGATGACGATCTGCAGCTGTATTCAACGCTACGTGACACTAGGGCGCATAAGCACCCAGAAAAGCAGCATAAGGATCAGCAGACATTATTGGCGAAACAGCTGGTAATAGCTGCAGGCCTGACGGAGCCGCGCTACAGCCTGGACGACGACGAGACTTTTCAAAAGTTACTAAGCGATTATCAAATCATAATTGTTGGACTGGAACAGCTTAACAGCATTATCTTCGCTGGCGAATTCAGGGAAAAACGCTTAATGCTATTGTATTACGCCAACCATTTTGACGTTTTAACATCTCTTCAAGGGTGGTACGAAAACAGCAAATGGTGTTTTCATTGTAATCAGGGGTACTCTCACGAAGGTGATCATCGCTGTAAATATACCTGCAAGCTTTGCTTGCGCGAAAGGTGTGAGCTCGAAGCCAACTTTGCGCGATACTGTGCGGGATGCAATCGAACGGGCTTTAGAAACAACGAGTGTTTTAACCACCACCTTGCAAAGTCAGCGAAAAGCACAAACCATAACAAAAAGAAAAGCATTTGCGAAAAATTCAAGGTCTGCATAGATTGCTCGGCATTCATAAAGACGAACGTGAAACGAGGATACGGGACAGACCATGTATGCGGCGAGATTTATTGTTCGGTTGGCCTGTGTTATGTATTACCGGAGCACCATGACTGCTATATTAAACCCGAGAAACTTGACGACAAAGTATTAGCCAAGCACAAATCTGCTAGTTTCATGTACTTTGATTTCGAGACGTACCCCGACGGTAATGGAAAGCACATCCCAAATTTTTGTGTAATACAAGTGCAAGAAGATGGAAAGCCCATTGAAACCCACCAACTTCCCGAGGACATCAGCAACATTGGCAAAGACATTGCAGGCGATGTCTGTGAATTTATTTTCTAAGAAAAGCATGCTGGATTCTTTTGTTTGGCACATAACTTTAGAGGGTAAGAAATTCTTGTTTTTCTGTTTCACACAACATGAAATACGTTGAAAGTATACAGCTTACGGATAAAGTGGTGGGCTTTCTAGGTTCGATGGCTATTTTATTTTAAAATGGCTGCTACAGAAAGGTCAAGCGTCTGACGTTATCATGAAAGGTTCCCATATCACGCACCTGCGCGATCGGGAGTTTGGCATTAACTTTCGGGATACGCTCAATTATGTTCCTTTGTCATTGGACAACTGGGCGAAATCATTCGCCGTTGAGGAAACTAAAGGTAAATTTCCACATGTCCTGAACCGACCACAATTTTGGAACACAGTTATTGACTATCCGGACATTGAAAAGTTCAACTACCGATTTATGAGCGATAAAGAAAAACATGCTTTTATGGAAGTCTATAATGAAGACAAAGCTTTAAAAAGAGGATTGTATGACGTCAACAAGAAACTGGCTGCCTATTGCCACCAAGATGTGACCACGCTACGTTGTTGTGTAGTGCAGCTGCGCGAACTTTTTTCAAAATTACGGATGGACTATGTATTTTTCAATAAGGTTTAACCCTTCCAAGTGTTTGTCATTATTTTTGGAGGTCCAGGCTGCTAAAGCCTTTGGAAGTTGAGGTTATTCGTATGCCCAGCAACAGAATATCCTCCAATAAAGCCAGTTCATGGTTACAATGTATAAGCCAGAGCCAAGGCATTGAACTGGAGCGAGAATTCCAAATTGGTGCATTATTTATTGATGGGTACCATCTGGAAAGTCGAACTGCATATGAATTTTATGGGTGCGTGCACCACGGCCATCCAATATGCACGAATCCAAGTACACGCCACCCGCATCAGGACGCCACAATGGGTTAGTTGTACGAGCGAACCGTACGGCGCGAAGAAATGTTGAAGAAGCTTAAAATCAATATTGTGAGCGTTTGGGAATGTGAATATGACAGTCGCATTAAAAACGACGCTAATTTTGCTACTGCTATAAAAAACATACTGTAGCGGCTCCACCAAGTTATACCACAGCGTCGGTATACCGGAAAAATGCACGCCCAATACACACACGCTAACCGGGCAAAATGCACGGTTTCAGTTTTATGTACTATTTACGTTATTTACCCGTATTATTCTATTTACTCACTTTCCTGCGCTCTAGAATTTTAAGTATATTTAACTGAACTTTTAAGTGCTTATAAGTTTTATTTTATTCCATAAATCACTCTGGTAAACCGTTCTGTAAGTCACAGGAATCATCAATGTCTAAAATACTGTCGCTAAAAAAGCTAATCTCTATTTCACAGTCGCTTTTCTCACAAACATTTTCAGTTTCGAAATCATTACTTTCGGAAGTGTTTTCCTTATTTTCTTCAAAGAAATCAGAGCTCTGAAATTCATCATCGGGGAGATCATTTTCCAGAACCTGCGCTGCATAAAATGACTTCCGAACCAAGTCTGGAGTCACATTCTGCCAGGCGCGTGAAATCATGTCTATGAAGTCCTGACGTCCTGGTTTCTTCAAATATCCAGATTTGGTCACTTCGTTATGTGACGCACGCCACGCTTGATATTCACTACGGAAAAGAGTCTTCATGGATTTATTGACACTCACGTCCAAAGGCTGATAATCTCCGGTGCGGCCAGCGGGAATGAATATCTGCTCGACATTTTGTTCTCGTAGTAGGAGCTCCGATGACACTTTCTTGTGGACGGTGGCTTGATCACGGACAAGAACTCGTTTTTCGTTGTCTTGGGGAAACGTATACTTGATCCAGTCATTATCCATTTGCTCGGTCCACCAGGTAGTTTAAGAGCTCTCCACGAAAACGTTCCCAGGAATTTTCAGCTTGGACATGATCGCATCGGATAGGGTGCCGTTCTTTCCCCCCTTCAGTACAACCACAGCAGGGTATTTTCCTCCGTCAGCGCGGATCGTAAGCGAAACGGTTATGCCTCTTTTCGCCAGGGGCTTTACGGTTACCTGTACAAAGTTACACATATATTTCACCTGT
The DNA here is from genome assembly GCF_019649055.1 of Paramacrobiotus metropolitanus. Taxonomy (NCBI): domain Eukaryota; kingdom Metazoa; phylum Tardigrada; class Eutardigrada; order Parachela; family Macrobiotidae; genus Paramacrobiotus; species Paramacrobiotus metropolitanus. The sequence goes on along the minus strand of NW_026570336.1, from coordinate 210,584 downwards.
GATTTTGAATGCTTCGTCACTGCCCCTCTGGGGGCACCCCAAAAACCACAACAAATCGAACATTTTATTGGCACAAAAATCAGAGCTCTGTGTCATCGTCACATTACATTAAAAATTGCTAACACTGTATTACAAAATTAAAATAACTTGCTTCTTTCACTCCAACAGGCGAAAGTGTCTTTGGCTTTGGAGAGACAAGGCGGATCATCGTCTGGTCGAAATTAAACACTCGGTCCGTAGGTGTACGATCCAGAACAAGCGAGTTATGCAAGCGCAAGAAATATTCAAGCTCTTCTTCCTAATTTAGAAAAATTTAATTATTGTATTAGAGCTCTAACTAGCAGCTAATTATGCACTTTTTAAATTTACTAAGTCTTTTTCCGTAAAAACAGATTTTCGAGCGTGACGCGTTGGTACACGGTATCGCAGACACCTTCTTTGAGAAATTTTGTCATCCAACACTTGACGCTTTGAAATTGTATCTCCCTTGGCTTCAGCTAATTTCAGAGCTCTTTCTTTCAGTTCCATGCGCGTAACAATCAGGCCTCTCTTTCGCTCAGCCAGGACAAAGTCGTACAAGTCGTCTTCGATGTCACGATGCTGCGGTTTTCGAACATACTTCTGCTTTCTTGGGGGCTGGTTGCTTTTCAGCCTTCTATAAGCAGATCCGTATTTTTTATTTTTAAAAATAAAATTTAGGGATAAACTTCAATAAGGAAATCAAGGAACTCACCTTTTCCAAAACATAAACGTCTGCCATGGAACTCCAATCTTCTCTGCGTAACTTCTTGCGCTGATGTTGGAGGCAGCATAACCCAACATGAAGGCTCTGATTTCTTCATCGGTATACCGTCGTTGTCCACGTGCCATTAAGACTAATTAGAGCTCTGAGAATTACGATTTAATTTTCGGTATATTCAAAAAGATGTCCGCAAAACTTTCTTGAAATTTATCAAAAAGCATTATTTTAAATTGCTAGTGTGAACCGTGCATTTTGCCCGGTTAGCGTGTGTGTATTGGGCGTGCATTTTTCCAGTATACCGACGCTGTGGTATAACTTGGTGGAGCCGCTACAGTACTGATTGTTGAACCCCTCGACACGAGAAAAGCATTGTTCGGAGGACGAGTAAATGCCCTAGTGTTAGACTATAAGGTCAAGCCTGGAGAGAAGATAATGTACTTGGATGTTGTATCCGAATATCCATATGTCAATAAAAAACAAGCGCCATCCGGTTGGCAAGCATAAAAGAATTACTAATAATTTTAAACCTTGGATAACTATTTTGGAATTATGCATTGCAAAATATTACCGCCTCGCAACCTGATGATACCGATATTACCGGCGCATTTCGATAAATTGATTTTCACGTTATGCCGCACTTGCGCTGAAGAAAAGAATCAGCAAGTTTGCACGCACGAGGATCCGGAGCAAAGAGCTCTGACGGGGACTTGGTGCACACTAGAACTACAAGAAGCCGTGAAAAATGGTTATGAACTAATGGAAATTCAAGAAGTTTGGCACTATCCCGACAGCAGAGAGCGCTTTTTTGCTGATTATATTGATTTGATCCTGGCGCTTAAAGTGCAAGCTTCTGGCTGGCCGGCTGATATTAAAACTGCAGAGCAGCAAGATGCGTTTCTGGACCATTTTTTCCAAACGGAAGGCATCCGGTTGGACGGTTCCAAAATAGTCTGGAATCCGGGACTGCGGCAGCTCGCTAAGTTATGCCTGAAAGGTTGGCGCTTATTATTATTTGTTTGTTTGGTGTCGGTAATACACTAAGAGTAGTTGTAGTAGTAGTAGTAGTAATTTATGCTATGGTGTTTACAGCTTTTGGGGCCGGCTGGGAATGAGAAATAACCTCCTCAGCACAGTTTTTGTGAACGCTGTGAAGGATTTTCTGCACTATTAACGTCTTCAGAATTCGAAATCCATGATTATGACGTATTTTTGGATGACGTTGTACAAATAATGTACACGAGGAAGGATGCTATGGTTTCGATTAACCCGAAAACGAACGTGGTTCTAGCAGCGTAAGTGATAATAGTTTCAATTTTAGTGCTTCATTTAAATCAGGTAAATTAGACTTGTACTTATATTTTGCTGTCAGGTTTACAACGGCACACGCAAGATTACATTTATTGAAAATCATACAAAGAGCGTGCGAGCGATTACCATACTTTGATACGGTAACAGCTGAAGCATTAGCGTAAAGCATTGTCAAACTAGAAGAAACGAGAAAAAAAACATAGTTTTTAAATCGTAGGACAGCATTATCTTTGTTCAGCGTCCAGGTGATGAGCCGTTTGAAACCGGGTCCATTCTGGGGGATGTTAAGTAATGAGCTGGCCGAGGACGACTTCATTACGCACTTCTGTAGTACTGGTCCAAAATCTTACAGCTACGTTACGGCATCTGGGCAGGAGGTCTGTTAAATCAAAGGATTTGAAATTAATAAACTTACAGGAACGGTGTTGAATTTTGATTCGATGTTGAAAATCGCAACCCAACCTCTCCAAGATGAGACCGCCTCCGATAGCGCTCATGGTAACGTTCAGCCCGAGTCCCTTTCCGTCACATATGGTAGTACTATTCGCCGGAAGAAACGGACATATGAAATCCAAGATGTGCCTATGACAAAGCGGTTCAAAAAGACGTACGACAAGCGACGCATTTTAGATGACTTTACTACTGTGCATACGGTTACGTACCATAGCCCTTTGATCATGAACTTGAATGTTGGCACTGTGTCGTTATTGAAAGTAAAGTCCAGGGTGGCGTTGGCTTCGTCGATACTGGCGGCGGCTGATGGCCGATAGGGTAGAAAAGTGGTGACGGTTCCAAGAGTAATGCCCGATAAAATCAGAACAAGTGCTAGCAGACTACCAAAAAAAGCAATCGTAGTGACAATGCATATCGCTCGACGCCTTTCCTCAGCAGGGTCCATGGTGATGCAGGATAAGTAAACGGACGCAATTTAGACAACTAAGAAATAGTTAGGGAAAACGAAACGTGCAACTGAAGTTTTGTCAATTTTGCTGCAGTTTATATAGTAGTCGATAGAACATGTCTAGATGTGAACCCGTAAATGTTTGTTTATCATCAACATCGACATCGCCACCACCATCGCCCGGAACAATGGATGCCATTCAGCACATTATCTGGCAAGGTGACTGGCAAGGTGGATTGCACGATAGGTTAAAAGGTTGCCTCGTGGGGAGTGTTGTTGCCAACAGCTTTGGTCGTCTGTTCAATACACCCTTCTACAGAAGCCATTTACCAACCTTGAGAGAAGTCCATGAGCGGTGTGCTGACGTGGCCAAGAATCCTTGTTATGTGCATTGTGGGTTTAGTGGAGCAGTTGCTTTAGTGGTTCTCGAAGTAACTATAGGTTGCTATACAGTCGAGCGTGACTATATAGCCGATGGACTGGGTAAAGCGTTAGGATCATCCAACTACTTTGGGGATAGTAAGCACATGGAGCGTTTATTGAAAGAGTTTCATCGGCGATGGAATGCTACAAGCAGCCAGAGCAACTTTGCTCTTCGACGAGATGACGAAGGTCACGTTTGTGGGCCTGCAAGAAGTGCGCACGGTGGACAGGGCTCTCATGGATATCACGGAGCAGTGATGGCTGCAGCGGTGGCTTTGAACAACTGTTTGCGATACATTATTGGGGAGTTTGATAAAAATCAGGAGGGTCAGTGGGTTCCGAGGTAGCGTCCAAGCATGTCGAGTTAGATGCGAAGCAGTTTGCCAAACTCATGGGTTTACAACTGTGTGGACAACTGGAAAGATTGATCAACTATGACGAAGGCTCTACACCCATTACGGCAATGCATGACCTGGGCGGAGGTTACTTTAACTGGGGATGGTAAGAAAGCCATTTATATAACAATCTTGTGCGTTTGTTTCTATGGCACATTATTATTATATTATTATTCTCCTCAGGCTTGACGAAGTACCCATTGCCAACATTCGGGTTTACCTTGAAGCAAACTGCCTGAAAGAACCGGGAACAAAGGTGGTCATCGGCTCACCCAGTGAGAAACGACTTGCGATGAAGTGAGTGTTGCAACATAGTTAACACCAAATTTACTTATTTTTTTGTTGTTTCATAACCGTTTAGCTTGTTGATATTATTATTATGGTTGTTGTGGTTGTTGCAATTGTAGTGAAAAGAACTGGACTAAGTTCTGTGAACTTTTGGACAACGAAACCATCCTTAAGCATACGTATGAGGTGCTGACGGGACGATCCGGGTACCCTACCATGCAAGTCTGCTGCCGACTACCAGGATATTTTTGAGAAGCTACCGTGGTCTATGATGGAGCGCTTTTGCAAACGCCTGACGCAAGAATGCAAGCTTTGCCATCTTATGGAGGATACCTTTGCTGATCCGCTGCAACCCGGAGCTCATGATGGCCATACTGCATGCCGCTACTCGGATCGTATACAACTAACGGACCGTATGCGGAGCTATGTCTGTAAGGATGTGGAAAAGACCCTGCTGGGGCTTTTTCTCAAGCAACTGCCGTACCGCTATGCTGACGAAGCAGCGCACTCGCATCATAATGCGGAACGCAACTTGCTGGAGGCATACCACTTCAAGCCGGACGAATTTCTGGTAATGCACGGAGATTGACTGTGTGCTGAAATACTGCAGCGTTTCAAGGAGCAGTTCAAACTGAACTAGTATGAATGTTTCTGTGTGTGTGTGTGTGTGTGTGTGCCTGTTTGGTTTTTCAAGCCATCATCTTAGTTCGCTTAGGCAATTGTAATCGCTATATCAGTTTGAGTGTATTCGTACTCATTTATTACTGATGTTATTTGCAAATATTCTTAGTTCGCGTTGGCGGCCCCAAGTCGATTTGTCATTTTAATTGTTACGCGGTTTCTGCAAAACCAAAGGTGTGCGCGCAGCGCACCTCCCTTTGATTTTGCGAGGGCTATATTGCAATTTAATTGTTAGTAGAATGCTTTAAAATTATACACACGTGTTTTGCATTGAAAAGTCATTAATAAAGTTACGAACCATCAAGTCGTTTTGAAATTGATTATCAATCTGATATAGGTTATGAATGATGTAGGAATAGGAAAAACGACATGCTGATCGCATTACTATAAAAAACATGCAGTGTTGAGCGCAGGTAGTGGACAATGGCTGTTGTAAAACAGCTCGCTGTTCGTATGAGGCAACGGTGGTGATGACGCAGGCTGGCCGATGAGTTGCGTTTTCAGAAAATTTTCAAGTGACTGACTATAATAGGCCACGGGTTTGCCGTAGGAATCGAAAACTTCAATAAATGAGGGGCACTCAACGTAGAAGGCAATCCAATGTGTTCCGGGTTCGCTGGCTGGATCAGTGTTTACAATAAACGCAGCAGGTAGGTCGACCTCTGTAAGATGCAGCTGCTGTAGCTCATCTAGGGCGTAAACGCCGCGAAACACCGATCGCAGCATGTGCGAAGCGGGGTTGTACTGTGACCACATGATATTCCGAATTTCCTGTTCGTTCATTGTGACGATTTTTTGTTTAGTTACGACGCAAAGTCGCAAATAACCTGGCGTAAATTGGTGAATTCAATTAAATGGTCGCACGTTATCCAAGCCAGCATTTGATAGGCATTACTTAGTGGTGTGTCAAAAGTTACTTTCAGGCCCACTGTCCCTGATCGAATTAGTGTCATGGGTCCTAAGCCTGTAGCCGTTGGCGTCAGGTCAAAAGCGAACACTGTGTATCCTTTTGCGTATGTATGACAATCCAGAATATGGCTCCAGCTGGATGGTTTTTTTGATTCAAAACATCCAAGAAGCCGTCATAACACTTTGAATAGCGGTTGTTTGGAAAGTCACACATGTAGGGTATCGTTGGGTATTGCTTCCCATCCACATTAATACAGATTTGACAAACGCGACAATGATCAAATACAAACAGATTGAGGCATGTTGTGCCATGGAAGCGGTCCGATTGCACAAAAGCAATAAATACCACCTTAGGTAGTTGGCCGTACGGTCGGATAATGCTATAGTTTGGGTGCGAGCAGGAATAGCACGCGCCTTTAATTCTGCGCGCTCAATGTGGTATTTGGCTGTTGTGGTTTGTAACTTTTGTGTAACAGCGTTCATGAAATCCGGTGATGGGATATAGCGTCGTACGGTTATGCGTGGATGCTTCATAAATGCCTTGTATTCTGTTGCAGCCGTCGCACCAGTATTCCATGATCGTAAATAAAATTCTGAATTGTTAAAGTATAGGCTAACGTGCACGGGACGCCTGTGAGCAAAGGTTTTGTTTGTACGCATAAGTCCGTGAAAATCTTTCCCGATATCTGAACGCTAGCACTTAAAGCGAATAGCTCCTTGCGCTTTGCTTCACCAGTGTTCTCTGGGCATGTTCCATCTTGCCTGGTGTGTCGAAATAAAACCCGCCGCTCGTTAGCTGGTTTTTCATGGCATCTTCAGTATAACTTGTTAGAACCTCATTATAGCGCGATAGGGATAATAAGGTGAACAGTCAAAGATCACCTTGTTCGCCACAGTAAAATGAATTTGTTTGAACAAACTATGCACATTATAATTAACAGGCGCTACGTTATCATTGATCTCTAGGTTCACCCATGCATTTGTGGCGTTCTTTTTCTTTATACTTAATTCACACTCAAAACACGTATCCGTGAGCGAGAGCAGACCGTTGGATGACGGCGGGATAAAGAAAGACAGGTTACCGCTTAATGGTGAGTCTTCCGGAGGCGCCGACTCTGGTCCATACTCTTGTGTCTCATAGCTGAAACGTTCCGTTAACGATGCCGGTACGGAGAACAGGTTCATGTCACTAGACATGGCCGGCTCTGAGTGTGGTAGCAGATATTCAGGCATTTTTGTAGTTTTTTGTTTAGAAAATATCGGGATACTTATCAAAAGAACCGTTACTAGTACGGTGCTTTCGTCGTTTCGTGTTTTTCTCATTTTTTAATGTTTAGTTGGGCGTTTGCGTTTACTCCCGCTACCAGTTTGCTGTTTAACAGTCACGAGTTGAGGGGCTTCAGTAGAGGTTACTGCTGCGTCTAAAGGCTGAGCCGGCTCCAATATTTTCCCTAGCTTTTCAGTCACCTTTTCCGCAGCACTGGTGGCTACACTTTGAGCGGCTTGCTACAAGTGAGGGTTTGCTGACTCCAATGCTGCTCTGGCGTGGGGTAGAGCACTTCGAACGAGCGGGCAGTGAATTTGGAAACGCGAAAACACTGTTCGAAAGTCTGCTCGAACTGAGCCGCTAATTGTAGAAACGGCTGAACTCGCGAAAACACTGTTCGGAAAAGTGACTAGCCTGAACCGCTTTGTAGACCTGAACTCCGATATCTGCCTAATGGTCCATAACCAATCTGATTCTGTTCAAACAGCTCCTCAAATAGACTTGAATCAGTTTCAAAGAGCACAAGGTTATGGGGCGCAGCCATGATAACAGCTAGAGCTATAACGTTTCAACGAAAAGGCCTAAAATGCAGTTAAACTAATGATTTTCCCGCCTGAAATTTAAAATCTTCGTCTTCGGAGCTCAAGTTGATTTTGATGGTTTCGATGAAATTACGTACTAGTGTTGCACAATGCGGTTGGTCGAATCGTTCCGTTACGAGATCAAACGGTTCTCCTTTAATAGGCATAGAACGTAAAACTTGTGCGGTTTGATCGCCTAACGCTGAAAAGTCCACAATGTCCGAGTAAACATACATTGTTGTGTTGTTATGTTGCATGTTGGCAGATTTATTGGACGCTACCACCATTGGTACGTCCAACGTATCAGCATTCAGCGGTTGATTTCTTTTAAGTAGGTACCATAGATAAGGTCGAGGAGTAATAAAAGTGCTAGGAATTCTTCCGAATGGTTCAGCTGGCGTCCCATTTTCTTCTATCATTTCCTAAATATAGTAACGAAATTTTGAAGGAACACCGTCAAGATCTTTAAAGTCTAAAGGGTCTATATCGTGTTGAGTCTGCACAAAACCAAGTAACCCTTTCAATCGGTCATCGTTTTCCGAAAACGCAGCTTGCGCGCAAGCTATTAAACGTTACTTCCGTCTTGAGCGTTACAGGATTATAACGTATATTGAACACTTTGTGGTACTGTTATTTGTGCGAAGGCGTGAGGGAGTAACATTGCGACCTTTTAAGTCTACCGAGTTTGGCGACTGTCGCTCAATTACGTCAATTAGCGCCTTCAATGTATATAGACCCGGTGGAATGATGATCGTATTCTGAACCGATGACAAGGAAGTGTCACTGATGACATCGTACTCGTTAACAGTTAGTTCTTGCTCTTTTGGTATGTTGTAGATTGAGTTTGTATATTGCAATTCCACCAAACCTACTTCCCACCGGCCCGATAAAGATATTGGAATTTTTAGTTTTGTCTTCCACATTTGCGCACTGTTCTTGGGATACATGTCCATTGACGCATCGCTTGGTAATGTTACGTAAAACGGTGTACTGTTTCCAACAACACTAGCCATTTCCGTACTACTTTTGATAGCTATTGCTCATAAAACTTTCCAATTACACTGGGTCCACCGTCGGCAGGTTCCACTTCATACACAGGTACGCGATGCTTGATTACCTTGTTCACTCGATATAGCTTTTTTGTGTACTTCACATCAGCGCCATTCTTAAAAAGCTGCTTTTGCAAACGAAGACGCCGTCCTTAAATAGCGGTACCTTGGCTTTGCTTTTGTTCTTATCGTTGGACTGTAATCGCTGAAACACCAAAAGCGAATTTTCTCGATCGACGTCATTCGGCGACAATCCATGCGCCGTGTGAGTGTGCTGTTGTAGCTGTGAATAATGTCCTGTAACTTGTCATAATATTTTATACTCCCATCACGAGCGGTTATCAGTCGCATGAGACGCTCTCGTAACGTTCGGATGAATCGTTCTGGCATGTTAGATTTAATTTCACAGTTCTCTTTAGAAAACATAACGACGCCGTTCTGTTTCATGTAGTCTTGAACTGGTTTGTTGTAAAATTCACGCCCTGTGAACGAATAATACAGTTACTTTGCGACGCTTACGACGGTTTCATCCTATGTGTGTGTGTGTGTGTGTGTGTGTGTGTAGTACCTCTATCCACTTGTAAATACATAGGTGGTCCATACAAACGAGAAAGGCTTTCTCCAGGGCAGGAAGAACGTATTCACTGCTTTTTTTTTGTCAGCATTTCGCATGCTACTTTTTTGGAAAAACTGTCCACAACAACCAGCAGAAATTTTTTATGTTTATTCTGCTTTTGCGTAACGGGACACATCCATCAGGTCAGCCATGTATTGTTCACCGAACTGTATTGAAACTGGATTTCTGCGGAATTTCCGCCGAGACGGCTTATGTAAATTGTGAGCGTCAATTCCTTGCAGAAGCTTTAGGGCTTTGTCATGCTGATTAAGTTCGCTTGACACGGTTTGATGCTTCCGGAATCGTTCCACTCCCCAGGCTTGCCACTTGCGCCGCACTCACGTACTCCGCTTCTCCCATCTTTAGTTAGGTCAACTTGGACACTGACGTCAACTTTGTTTTGTTTTGACCAAAGCTATTGTCTTTACTGACGTTTGAGTCTGAATCTTTATCCCAGCACAGCATGACAAATAAAGGTCAGCTTCATACCCTCTCCAAATTCAAGCTGCTTGCACCCGCCATGCCCAGCATAACAACCATATTTGTTTTGCGTTCTTTCTGCCGCTGCATCATATTTTCTTAATTTCTGGATTTTGTTTAACGTTGTTTGAAGTCGTTTTTTTGATTTTGGATGGCCGATTTTGCTTGGCGTGATCATGTCCTCATACACTTTCCGTTTTCCTTGAAAACTTGCAGGCGTTGCGTTTTATTGTTTTTCACCGCTTAACGGTTGTTGGCGCACCGGTGTACCGGTACCTGCTTTGCCAAATATACTGGCGGCATGCTTTTTTAAAAGTGACTGTTTTCGTCGAGCTGAAGTTCTTTTACCATCTGCTTAAATATAGGTTTCGGTTTACGAATTTTTTCAAAGGCTGGGATCCTTCCTGGAAATATTTGGATTGGTTTGGCTACCGCTCGTATCATCTAAAGCGTACGGCCGCAGCGCTAAAACCGCTGCAGACTAGATGAAAGTAATTGTGCTTTCTGATATTCCGATAGGCTTTTGTTAGCCAAAGTTTCCGTTGTCAGCTGTTCTAGAGAAAGGATTTTGGAAGCTTCTGGGGGTACTTGGTTTAGTGCTAGCTCAACCTCCGTGCGCCGTTTCTCCGCTGCCGTTTTTGGTATTAGCATATAGGTTTCCATGTTTTTTATATGCTTATTGGTGGTTTGCTGTCACTGCGCTTATGGCTGATGCTAGTAATGGTAATAGAGCGGGTAAGAATCCTCCTCGTTGTAATAGTATACGTTTTTTCTTTTGAAGTGATACACTTGGAGATGCTAGAAGCTTTATGGAGTCTTGCACTTTTTACACGCTGTCAGCTGATGAGGCTTTAAGGGACTCGTCCTTTAATAAGGTTCAAGGCAAGCTCTTGAATACCCCTTATATGGTGTTTATCGCAACACTGCTTCAACAGTGCTCTTCGTTGCTTAGGCTTTGCCCGGTTAAGGGTAAGCAAAAACGGGGCAATCTCCTTCGCTTTACTTGCCATTTTTAGGCTCAGTGATGGCAGATGATCAGTATAAATTCTCATTGTCTCTTTAGAAACAAATGCGATCGCAGCCTTAAATAAGATGGACAAGCTGGGGTAAGGTCAATTAGAGCGGTTGATAGTTTTCTGACGTGCAAGCCGCGTACGCTTGCGCAAGGCACTTTAGTTTTGTTTGACGTTGTAAGATATCGATCTGGCCGAGGTCCCGAGCATTCTTAAACAGCACCATATACTGACAATTTAGTGTTATATCACGCATCGCTTTTCCTTGTTTGTACAGGTTCTGGGTAATATAAATAACGCTCAGGTTTTTATGGTGAATTCCTTGCGTGAACAGATTACTGGCCTGCTCATTTTTTGCCATCTCGTGTGCCAAATCATCCACAATCAGTAAATTTGTCACCTCTTTATCGAAAAAATCCTCGTCCGAAAAAAGGTCACTCAGTCCTTTCACAAACTCTGTTTCTGGACACTGAACTTTCAAAGCATCGTATCCATTCTGCCACTGATTGTATGCATATACCACTCTTCTCGGAGTCGAAGTCATCATTTCTTTTCGTTGCTCGATAAGGCGGAAGACAAAAGACGATTTTCCAACCATTGTAGGACCGCAAATCATCATTCCAAAAGGAGTTACGAGTTTTGGCTGACTTTCCAGCTCCACGAAATTGTTTTGAATTACTGCTGTCATGGCGGCATCAATAAAAAATATAGTCGCAGTTGGTAAACTGAATTGTGGCTTTGATCTTCAAGATATTGCAGACCTTCTCCAGATTCCGTACGATCCCAACATTTTTTCAGGACTTACTATTCGCCGAATGCGTCCATACAAAAGTCACTGTCAACTATACAGCAATGGTCGGATTACACGTAAACGGAGCTGTTACCGAGCGTAATGCTGAAGAGCTTCTCGAACTCTATTGTAACGATATGCACATGTTAGGCTATACCGATGCGTACGTTACGGACTTCGAAATAGTTAATGTAGTAGCGTCTTGGGACATGAATAGACCATTGAAACTAGATGACGTCTTTAAAAGCTGCACTGCTACAGGCCTTGTTATGAACCTGAACTGTTTCCTGGTCAAAGCGTCCATCTACCGGAAGCAACTTGTGTAATTTTTACCCCTGGTAAAGTTAATATTTTGGGTGCAAAGTCGGAATTGGGTGTGCGTACTACGGCAGCCGAACTTCGCTTGCTACTGTTTTAATGTTCACATGAATCTTATCAAAGTTCATTTTTTTTTGACTAAGTCCTCTCCGCTTTAATAGACCACTGCTCTGCCATAAACTAATAAACATACGAAAAACGATATTCTTTTTTTTTAAAACAAAACGTCAGTTTTAACATCAGTATTTCTTGCGGCGGGCGATCTGGTCTGCAGGACGTTCCGCTATGCCAGTCATGCTCAGCTTGTGGGTCGTCATGCGGCTCCCAGTTTTCTAACTCTAGTCCACAATGAATACACTTCACTAGGTCACGCAATCCCGTGTAAAAGAAGCCGGCTCTCGCAAAACGCGCCGCTGACGGTGTACGCAGTGTCCAGTTCCGGTGTTGAAACGAGTGCAGACGGTATACGAACCGTCTGAATTCATGTTGCAGCCGATAGCCTGCTGCAGCACGCCCAGGAGTCGCTGTGTCCGTTCTTCTGGTAGGCGCTCCCGGGGATCCAACCAAACCAAAGTGTATCCACTCAAAGCGCCCAATGGTAGACGATACGGCCTATCCGCCGCAGGCGCTGAAGTCGACGCAGTTGCTGGTTCTGGCCGTAGCGGTGGTTGTGGCGGAGTTGGCGTGGCTGGTGACGCTCCGGTTTCAGCGCTTGGTACTGAAGCTGAGTCCGGTACTTGCGGTGGAACAGACCTTGTTGAGCTTACTGGAGAATCTTGCAATTCGCCATCTTCAACCAGAAGAGAGTCTCCACCACTATCGTAGTCTTCGTTGACTTCAGACATTTTACACTGCCGTACTAACCGCTTGCATGTTTCTCGGTTTATATACCGGCCATCGGTATGGTAGCGTTAGGGTCACCTTTATAGGATCGATACCGTTCAAGGATCATTTCCCACCATGACTGATAACCAGCCCGACGCGATACTATTTTACAGCAGTACTGTGCGACCTGCATGACTTTCCCAACATACAGGCCTAGGTCAGAGTCACCGTTCACAGGTCGGGGTAGCGGAAGCCGATAGCGACCTCTCAAAAACTGTGGCTCCCACCAGCTTGAACAATTCGGGTTAACTGGTAGACTAGAAAAAAAATCTTCTGGCTTCTTAGGCTTGGGGACTTCATACCCCACGTGGAGAATTTTGCATAACCAGCCATCGACCATGATGTTCATACCCGGTGCCAAATCTAAACAATTGTTTTTTTTATTTGACTTTCAGACGACCCTCTGTTTTATATTTGTTTTACCGTGAATTTCCTTCACAACGTCCCTGACAAACATCTCAGTGTCACTATTAAAGGTTGAATTATCACTTGCCAAACCGCCGAACACCGATGGAGCACACAGGAGGAAAACAATCGTCTTGAACTCCATGGTTGTTTTTAATAAAAAAACGACGTTCTAGAAACTTGCAGGTCGTTGCCTTATACTCTGAAACTTGAACTCCTAAGGCCTTAAATAGACTTTACACCCGCAGCCGTATCGGTCTCTAGTGCTATCTTAATTTCTTCCAAGAAACCGTGCAGTATATGATACAGCATATACTGGTCGTAACTCTTAAAGTGGATGGAGAACCCATGAGCGTTGACTAATGCCATTCTTGAACAATCCAGTTCGTACTCTATTTCCAATGTCCAAGGTGATTCCGGTTGTGTATCTTTAAATTTTTTAACCATTTTGGACTTTTTTAATAATTCATGGATGTCGTATGCTTCTGCAGCACCAAACGTCCAGGACACTCTCGCCCCTGCCTGTTCGTCCACAAGTTGCAATCGCTTAAAACGGCCTCCCTTGCCCGTTATGATATTAACTTTTGTACCTCGTTTCAAATCCCAGCTCGCTTCGCATTCTCCCTGGTCTAACGGTTTAATCACCGCTCCGTACATTATATCTGATGTAGCGTCCATTGTGTTCGATATGGCGTTCGTTTTGCAGTGTAAAGATATTCTCTGATTAACGATATGGTTTTTTCTGTACTATATACAACAACCACCTTAAATAGACTTTATTCAATATTGCCATCAATAACAGCTAGCCAGCACACGCTTCATTTATTTCGCGCTCATACGCCTGTAGAATGTTACACAACTTCTTTGGGCCAATAAAGGCAGCTCCAGCACCATCTCTGGATGATTTAACAATAACTTTGAGCAGTATGTTGTAGCTTCCACTTCCATGTCCCAGCTTAATCCTTCGACGGACTTCAGCCGGATGGATGTCTTTCGCGGAGTCAACGCTTCGTGTAGTTTCTTTGCCTCCATCGGTAAGAGATGGATGAATACTAATCGCTCTCCCTGTTGACCTTCAATCTCCATCCAATCAAACTTCCCTTGAACGTTATCACGTTGGCCTTTACATTTCCAGCCAAACTCCACTGCAGTTGGCTATAGGAACCTGCAAAAGGCAAAATCTCGGCCTCGTACATTACCGCTAATGTGTTGTCGTACATCTGCGCCATGGTACTGACATGCTTCATGGTAGCCACAGTTGCAAACATTTCAGCTCTTATATACCAGTTACAACAAAGATAGTATCTGCCATTTCCGGTCAGCAGTTCTCAAACATGGTATATAAAGCCCAATATTTCCAACAGCAAAATTCAGTCGTCTTCCGTTCTTGAACCAACTTTGGTGTATAAAGTGGTTCAGAGTTGTTCGGTGCCAGTTGGATATTATGGCCCTAGCGACCTTGTCTCGCCCGCCATTCCCCGTCACGGTATTGCTTGGATATTTTAGATCAGTTCAAAATGGATTGACCAAATCCTTTGGACTGACTACGATTACTAAGCAGGACCGTCAGCGTCGTGACCTTTGGGCTCCATATTTCTTTTTTATTGACCTGAGCAGGGTTCATACTATGACCCTGCAGAGTTTTCACTTGTTTATTTGTTCATATATACGGTATTGCTCTGTAATCGTGGTTGAGTTAAACTGGATTGATCGAATCCATGTAGCTTACTACGACTACTGAGCAGGACCGAAACCAGTTCAGTTACCAGGAACTGCTTTGAAAGGAATGTGATCAAATATCTAATCTGTTACTATCCGTAATTCCCGTTACACTTTTGTGTGAGTTGTACATTGCGCTGGTAGTAATGGACATCACCGTAGTTTCTATTGGTCATTTCCATTGCGACTAGCTCCATGTTCACCTCAATGCGATTCAGAACTCAAGGTATAGGCTTCATAAATAAGTCGACGGTCTGTAGCAGGAGCCATAATGATGGACATTACCGCACGTTGGTCATATCCATCATTATTATTGGTTCTTTGTACGTCCTGCAGTATTTTTGAATGTTTGACAGACTTTTATGAGAGTTGATACGTAGCGCTGGTAGTAATGGAAATTACCTCAATTGTAATTGGTCATTTCCATAGCCACCAGTTCCATGTACACCTCAATGTGAATTGGAACTTAAAAAGTATTGGCTTTGCAAATATAGGGAGGACGTGTACCACGGAACTTCAGCAATAGACGTTACCATATCTTGGTCATGTCCAATGCTGCTTGTTCCTTGTATGTCCTGTAACAAACTTGAATGTTTGACTAGCTTCCGTGAAAGCTGATACATAACGCTGGTAGTAATGCAACTGCTCTTAATAACTATTGGTCGATTCCGTCTTCGCCGGTTCCTTTTGCGCAGAGTGCGTTGTGGATTTCTAGTAAGTAATCAAATAGATGCAAAACTTCAATCATCTTTCACCTGCAATCATCAACATGTTGTGGCTTACTCGTAAACTAAACAATTTTATAGGATAAGGTCTGGGGTTCGATCCCCTGGTAGCTTAACATAAAACAAAAAAATTTCAGTAGCAAGCCACAGCTTGTTCTTTTTTTAACAAAAATACACTGGCAAGATTTTTTTTATGACGGAACGACACATTGGGTAACCATCACAGTCCTTCACACAACAGTTGCAAACAACAAAATGACCACATGGATATAGAACCTGCGTGATGACATTTGTGTAACAAATTTTACACAGCTTTTCGTCTTTCACTTCGGCCAGATGATCTGCTGGAGAACGTAGGAATATTCGTCGCCAATGCTCTCTTACTGCCCGCAGATGTTCCTCGCTATTACCCTTCATTCTCGCATTTCTGTTAATACCACAAAACTGATTTACCGTTCAGCAATGCAGGGCCACTATATAAAGCCAATAACCTTTCACGCCTTTCGCTGTCCCGGCAACCCTGTTCAAGCCAGGAACAGACCAGGGAAACCCCAGCTCCGACTGGGCCATGATTCTCGCACTCGGACGCCGGCGTAAGGCTTCCATCACGTGCTCCCAACTATAGAACTGTAAAGCTTGTAGAATTTTTTCTTCTTCGGCCACGTTGTCTGGCCACAGCAGCGCGTCTTCATCTACAATATCGAAAGCTTAGTTGTAATACGGTATTTACTCTTTTACTGCCAATCTAACCTTCTTTAGATGCATTTCTATATTTGTTCTGTTTCTTCTGCTGAATCGTATTTATAAAACTTTCCCCTTCTGCTCCATCAAATACGGACACTGCGGTCTTAAGGCAGCATGAATCTCCCAAGGGTCTTCATTTTCTCTCCAGCAATCTCTTCCCATGCCACAGTAAAAACAGCGTGTCAGTATACAATAGTTTATAAAGTAAAACCCGCTGCAGCCATTTCTTGTGGATGTTGATGTGGACTGCTTGGCCAACGAGCAAAAGTAGCGAAGCGGCTTTCATAGGATTGCATTTTTGGGCAGTAAACCTTGGTAATGATGTCCTTGCTGTACACCTCGAATCCAGCAAATTCCTCCTCACTAGCCTCTCCATCATAAACGTCTGCGTCCGCTTCGGTGTCACTACAGCTGGTAACTTCACTTTCTGATCTCGACATTTTACAATCCGGAAAATAAATTTTATGTGTTGCAACCGGTGTACCCTTTATGTTCCGTGCACTAATAGTTCCAAGACAATAACTACACGTAATTAAGTCCTCATAACCAGTACATTCAAAGCCAGCCTTAGCCAGTTCCAAAGGGGTCCAAGATGAATACCCCATTCAAGGAACGATAATATACGATTGTACAAGTCCATCAGCTAGTAATTAACTTTCCGTCAGTTCCTATTTTGGCTATAAATACCACCGTTGCATTCAAGCTTTCATGTTCAAACACGTTTCTCTATTTAACACATATTTACCCTATTTTTACGAATTTTTCCAGGTCATTAGGAATTTTTTCAGAATTTTCTAAATTATTTTTGAAAAACGGGACGTCATCCCGGGACGCTCTTATCAGCGTCCCACATCTAAAAGCCGGTCGAGACAGGCATATTACTACTGTAGCTACAGTAAGCTGACTCGAAAAAAATACGACATCTCCAAAAAGAAGTTTTAAGGTACAGCTGTGATGTTCAATAAAGGTACGTTGGTCACTGGGTCCTTGGTAGTGGGGACAAATTCCGCTTTGTTGAATCGTCTATACCAGCTTTTTGTCTTGTGCTGAATACGTTGACGCACAGGCCAAAGCGTTGCTGTCGTTATTTTGCTATGGACTACTTTTTTTCAGCAGAAAGCGAAAACATCGATGTTTTTACATTTATTGCTGAAATCAATAATTTCCCAGAGAGTTGGCTGGATCTTCACATTGAAACTGTAGGTACCGTAAGCTGACTCGTATAAAATACGACATCTCCAAAAGAAATTTTAAGGTATGGCTTTGATGTTCAACATCGGTACGTTGGTGACTGGGTCCTTGGTAGTGTCGACAAATTCCGTTTTTTCGAATCGTCTATACCAGAGTTTTGTCTCGTGTTAAATGCGATGACGCACAGGCTAAAGCATTGCTGTGGTTTGTTTGCTATAAACTACTTCTTTCAGCAGAAAGCGAAAATATCGATGTTTTCGAGATTTGTTGCAGAAATCAAAGATTTCCCGGATAATTAGTTACATGTTCACTTTGAAACAGCAGATACCGTAAACTTACTCGAAAAAAATACGACACCATTAAAAAAAAGTTTTTAGGTACGGCTCTGATGTTCAATATGGGTACGTTGGTGACTGGGTCCTTGGTAGTGTGGACAAATTCCGCTTTTTTGGATCGTTCATACCAGCTTTTTGTCTCATGTAGAATACGACGACGCACAGGCCAAAGCATTGCTGTCGTTGATTTTCTATAAACTACTTTTTCAGCAGAAAGCGAAAACATCGATGTTTTCGAGATTTGTTGCAGAAATCAATGATTTTCCGGAGACTTGGCTGGATCTTCACATTGAAACTGTAGCGACAGTAAGCTGACACGAAAAAAATACGACATCTCCAAAAAGAAGCTTTATGGTACAGCTGTGATGTTCAATATAAGTACAATGGTCCCTGGGTCCGTGGTAGTGTGTACAACTTTCGCTTTTTTGGATCGTTTATAACAGCTTTCTGTCTCCTGCTGAATACGACGACGCACAGGTTAAAGCAATGCTGTCGTTGATTTGCTAAAAACTACTTTTTTTCAGCCGAAATCGGAAACATCGATGTTTTCGAGACTTATTGCAGAAATCAATGATTTCCCGGATAATTAGTTACAAGTTCACTTTGAAACAGTAGATACCGTAAGCTTACTCGAAAAAAATACGACACCTATAAAAGAAGTTTTTAGGTACGGCTGTGATGTTCAATATGGGTACGTTGGTGACTGGGTCCTTGGTAGTGTGGACAAATTCCGCTTTTTTGAATCGTTTATACCAGCTTTTTGTCTCCTGTTGAATACGATGACGCACAGGCTAAAGAATTGCTGTCGTTGATTTGCTAAAATTTACTTTTTTCAGCCTAAATCGAAAACATCGATGTTTTCGAGGTTTGTTGCACAAATCAATGATTTCCCAGAGACTTGGCTGGATCTTCTCATTGAAACTGTAGGTACCGTAAGCTGACTCGTTAAAATACGACAACTCCAAAAAGAAGTTTTAAGGTACGGCTTTGATGTTCTATATCGGTACGTTGGTGACTGGGTCCTTGGTAATGTGGACAAATTCCGCTTTTTTGAATCGTCTATAACAGCTTTTTGTCTCCTGCTGAATACGATGACGCACAGGCTAAAGCATTGCTGTCGTTAATTTGCTAAAAACTACTTTTTTTCAGCCGAAATCGGACACATCGATGTTTTCGACACTTATTGCAGAAATCAATGATTTCCTGGATAATTAGTTACAAGTTCACTTTGAAACAGTAGATACCGTAAGCTTACTCGAAAAAAATACGACACCTATAAAAAGAAGTTTTTAGGTACGGCTGTGATGTTCAGTATAAGGACGTTGGTGACTGGGTCCTTGGTAGTGTGGACAAATTCCGCTTTTTTGAATCGTTTATACCAGCTTTTTGTCTCGTGTTGAATGCGATGACGCACAGGCTAAAGCATTGCTGTCGTTGATTTTCTATAAACTACTTTTTTCAGCCGAAATCGGAAACATCGATGTTTTCGAGACTTATTGCAGAAATCAATAATTTCCCGGATAATTAGTTACAAGTTCACTTTGAAACAGTAGATACCGTAAGCTTACTCGAAAAAAATACGACACCTATAAAAAGAAGTTTTAGGTACGGCTGTGATGTTCAGTATAAGGACGTTGGTGACTGGGTCCTTGGTAGTGTGGACAAATTCCGCTTTTTTGAATCGTCTATACCAGCTTTTTGTCTCCTGCTGAATACGATGACGCACAGGCCAAAGCGTTGCTGTCGTTATTTTGCTATAAACTACTTCTTTCAGCAGAAAGCGAAAACATCGATGTTTTCGAGATTTGTTGCAGAAATCAATGATTTTCCAGAGACTTGGCTGGATCTTCACATTGAAACTGTAGCGACAGTAAGCTGACTCGAATAAAATACGACATCTCCAAAAAGAAATTTTAAGGTATGGCTTTGATGTTCAACATCGGTACGTTGTTGACTGGGTCCTTGGTGGTGGGGACAAATTCCGCTTTTTTCGAATTGTTTATAACAGCTTTTGTCTCCTGCTGAATACGATGACGCACAGGCTAAAAGCATTGCTGTCGTTGATTTGCTAAAACTACTTTTATTCAGCCGAAATCATAAACAGCGATGTTTTCGAGACTTATTGCAGAAATCAATGATTTCCCGGATAATTAGTTACAAGTTCACTTTGAAACAGTAGATACCGTAAGCTTACTTGAAAAAATACGACACCTATAAAAAGAAGTTTTTAGGTACGGCTGTGATGTTCAGTATAAGGACGTTGGTGACTGGGTCCTTGGTAGTGTGGACAAATTCCGCTTTTTTGGATCGTTCATACCAGCTTTTTGTCTCATGTAGAATACGACGACGCACAGGCCAAAGCATTGCTGTCGTTGATTTTCTATAAACTACTTTTTTCAGCAGAAAGCGAAAACATCGATGTTTTCGAGATTTGTTGCAGAAATCAATGATCTTCCGGGGACTTGGCTGATCTTCACATTGAAACTGTAGGTACCGTAAGCTGACTTGTTAAAATACGTACAGGTCCCAAAGCATCGTTTATGCTGTCCGTTATTTGTCGTTATTTTGCTATAGACTACTTTTTTCAGCAGAAAGCGAAAACATCGATGTTTTCGAGATTTGTTGCAGAAATCAATGATTTCCCAGAGACTTGGCTGGATCTTCTCATTGAAACTGTAGGTACCGTAAGCTGACTCGTTAAAATGCGACAACTCCAAAAAGAAGTTTTAAGGTACGGCTTTGATGTTCTATATCGGTACGTTGGTGACTGGGTCCTTGGTAATGTGGACAAATTCCGCTTTTTTGAATCGTCTATAACAGCTTTTTGTCTCCTGCTGAATACGATGACGCACAGGCTAAAGCATTGCTGTCGTTAATTTGCTAAAACTACTTTTTTCAGCCGAAATCGGACACATCGATGTTTTCGACACTTATTGCAGAAATCAATGATTTCCTGGATAATTAGTTACAAGTTCACTTTGAAACAGTAGATACCGTAAGCTTACTCGAAAAAAATACGACACCTATAAAAAGAAGTTTTTAGGTACGGCTGTGATGTTCAGTATAAGGACGTTGGTGACTGGGTCCTTGGTAGTGTGGACAAATTCCGCTTTTTTGAATCGTTTATACCAGCTTTTTGTCTCGTGTTGAATGCGATGACGCACAGGCTAAAGCATTGCTGTCGTTTATTTGCTAAAAACTACTTTTTTTCAGCCGAAATCGGAAACATCGATGTTTTCGACACTTATTGCAGAAATCAATGATTTCCTGGATAATTAGTTACAAGTTCACTTTGAAACAGTAGATACCGTAAGCTTACTCGAAAAAAATACGACACCTATAAAAAGAAGTTTTTAGGTACGGCTGTGATGTTCAGTATAAGGACGTTGGTGACTGGGTCCTTGGTAGTGTGGACAAATTCCGCTTTTTTGAATCGTTTATACCAGCTTTTTGTCTCCTGTTGAATACGATGACGCACAGGCCAAAGCGTTGCTGTCGTTATTTTGCTATAGACTACTTTTTTTCAGCAGAAAGCGAAAACATCGATGTTTTCGAGATTTGTTGCAGAAATCAATGATTTCCCGGAGACTTGGGTGGATCTTCACATTGAAACTGTAGCGACAGTAAGCTGACTCGTATAAAATACGACATCTCCAAAAAGAAATTTTAAGGTATGGCTTTGATGTTCAACATCGGTACGTTGGTGACTGGGTCCTTGGTAGTGTCGACAAATTCCGCTTTTTCGAATTGTTTATAACAGCTTTTTGTCTCCTGCTGAATACGATGACGCACAGGCTAAAGCATTGCTGTCGTTGATTTGCTAAAAACTACTTTTTTTCAGCCGAAATCATAAACAGCGATGTTTTCGAGACTTATTGCAGAAATCAATGATTTCCCGGATAATTAGTTACAAGTTCACTTTGAAACAGTAGATACCGTAAGCTTACTTGAAAAAAATACGACACCTATAAAAAGAAGTTTTTAGGTACGGCTGTGATGTTCAGTATAAGGACGTTGGTGACTGGGTCCTTGGTAGTGTGGACAAATTCCGCTTTTTTGGATCGTTCATACCAGCTTTTTGTCTCATGTAGAATACGACGACGCACAGGCCAAAGCATTGCTGTCGTTGATTTTCTATAAACTACTTTTTTCAGCAGAAAGCGAAAGCATCGATGTTTTCGAGATTTGTTGCAGAAATCAATGATTTTCCGGGGACTTGGCTGGATCTTCACATTGAAACTGTAGGTACCGTAAGCTGACTCGTTAAAATACGACAACTCCAAAAAGAAGTTTTAAAGTACGGCTTTGATGTTCTATATCGGTACGTTGGTGACTGGGTCCTTGGTAGTGTGGACAAATTCCGCTTTTTTGAATCGTCTATAACAGCTTTTTGTCTCCTGCTGAATACGATGACGCACAGGCTAAAGCATTGCTGTCGTTAATTTGCTAAAAACTACTTTTTTTCAGCCGAAATCGGAAACATCGATGTTTTCGACACTTATTGCAGAAATCAATGATTTCCTGGATAATTAGTTACAAGTTCACTTTGAAACAGTAGATACCGTAAGCTTACTTGAAAAAAATACGACACCTATAAAAAGAAGTTTTTAGGTACGGCTGTGATGTTCAGTATAAGGACGTTAGTGACTGGGTCCTTGGTAGTGTGGACAAATTCCGCTTTTCCGAATCGTCTATACCAGAGTTTTGTCTCGTGTTGAATGCGATGACGCACAGGCTAAAGCATTGCTATCGTTTATTTGCTATAAACTATTTCTTTCAGCATAAAGCGAAAACATCGATGTTTTCGAGATTTGTTACAGAAATCGATGATTTCCCGCAGACTTGGCTGGATCTTCACATTGAAACTGTAGCTACAGTAAGCTGACTCGTGAAAATTGTTTTACCATGAAAATCTTGGCACTCCGCACGGTCATCATGCGGAATGCCCGGAACTGGTCAGGACGAAAACGCTTTGCAGCCGACAGCATGCGTATGACAGAGACCATGCGCCCGCGCGAATGGGCCACCGTTACGGCCGCGACGGCTGTCGTGGTCAAAATGACCTATAAATGTGAGAGAGGGGGTTGATAATCCATACAGAGCATACGTGTGTACAATACATAGCCTATACATATTTTGTACTGCATGATTTTTGTGCTCAATGAATCGTCTTCAAACCAAGCTTTCCATCGTCACCAACGCAACAGCTTAATTGGTCCTGTAGGTCACTGCTGTCTACTCTAGGCTGACCATTTCAAGCGTTGTGGGGCCAATGCCCGTGTCCGTTGGCTGTGTGGGTGGCATGAGTAGTCACGGTTTACACCCTGGGGTACTAAACAAATAAATCGTAAAACCATTTTGAAAGGGACCAGGGAGGAGGTCAAAGTCATAAAAATTCCTTAAGTAAATAAACATTTTAATAGGAAACAGGGAGAACCACAACACAGCTGTGCAAACACACCTGTGTCCGTACATTCCGCATTTTATGGCCGTAACGGCCAGTAATAAACTGCGATCTGGTCAATCCAGAGAGAGAGAGAGAGAGAGAGAGAGAGAGAGAGAGAGAAGACGCTGACCATGGCAGATTATGCATAAGTGCGCCTGTTACACAATTAGGCAGCACAGAACAGTGCACTTTAATTAGCCTTCTTCGCTGAAGGACAATACTGTACCAGGATACAGTTGCTACGGCAGTGTGCAAAGCCATCGCACAGCGCACATATTTTGCCAGTCTGCAGGTACTCTTGCAAAGAACCTGAATTTTTTAAAATTAATTTTCGAAATCTCAAAAGTTCTTACGCAAACCTACTTTTACATCATCCGGATTATCTGGATTATTGCTTTTCGAGTACGGATTGTGTGTACGTTTGTCTTTGGATATCTATCGTGCCGATTCTGTACCAGGTAAGATTCTACACATTACATGTAGCATACATGCTAAAAATTAAAAATGTGTAAGTAGTAATAGTATGTGTTTGGCAGGAAAATGTCTTCCGTACGCGCTACACGCTCGCGCACGGCGTCCACGAGACCATCCCCGGCCGCTTCCATCCGCGGCAGCCCTGGATCACAAGCGGGATCAAGAACACCAGCCCGTCGCAGCCGTAGCAATCTGGCTGATTCCGCGCAAGTAGGTGGAAAATTATTTTGTCACACTGGCATTTGTTCATACATATACTATTATTTACAGTGTATCATGCATATTGTTATGTTCTTTGTACATTGTTAAGAGTACATTGTTATGTTTGTACATTGTTATGTTCTTTGTACATTGTTAAGAGCGGGGACGACGGCCAGCGTGCAAGCACCTCCGCGCCTCCGCCACCATACATCCCGTTGAATGACCGCGATCCAGCGGCTATCCGGCGTATGACCGATGAGGAGGTGAGTTAGTGGCTTTGTTTAGACCTTAGTTTTTTTAAGATCATATCTATTACTTGTTATAGTTTGAAGCCGCCCTCGCTGTAGACGCGGAGTACAACCGGAAGCGGCTCCAGGATGCCAGAGCCGGACGGGTGGCTGATTCGTCCTCACGATTGCCGTCAACAACGGCCAGCACTCCGCGTAATACGCGGTACCGCACCGCTTCTGTCCACTCGTCCCGGGCGAGCACGCCAGCGTCTCCTGCACCACGGCTGCGACAGACGGCACGTATGTGCGATCCAGGTACACTTGCCACGCTGTGTTCCCAGGGGCGGTATAGGTCTGTTCTTGACCGGGTAGATGACGATGAGCATCCCGGCGGCAATGAAGACGGGGATGGGAGTGATGACGATGGCAGCAGCGACAGCGACGACGAGTACGAGTACGAAGACGCAACGTCAGGCGATGAGGATGACGATACGGACGGTAGCAATGCAGAAAGCGATGCCGATGAAGGGCAAGAGGGTGACGATGTGGAGGGTGGCGATGTGGAGGGTGGCGGTGTGGAGGGCCACGGCGATGACAATGACGAGGAGAGCGATGATGATGGGGAAGAGAGCGAAGACCCCGATGAACCAGGCATTTGGGCGTACTACCGTAAACGGGTAAGTCTGATATAACCAGTGCTATTAAATTTTTGACTCCACTACTAGGTTTTGACTCCACCACTGGGTTTTGACTCCACCATTAGGTTTTGACTCCACCACTAGGTTTTGACTCCACCACTATTTTTCTAATAACTATTGGATGTTCTTTAGGCGGCGCAGACTATGGTGCCTGCAAAGAGGGCGCGAACCGATGCCCGTAAGGTTACGCCGGAACCGCAGAAGACCCCGCGCAAGCATACGGCGACTGTAGCCTATGATGGCAGTGTAGCGTATTTCGACTTGAAGCGTTCGGTGATAGTCCGCCGGAACGGGCGAATCTATGTGTCGGGCAGCTGGTATGGCAGATACCTAATGGATATTTGTGAACTGCGCGACCTGGACATCACCAATATTCCCGAAGCAGACCCAACCCATAAGGACTGGGATCTGCCGCTGTGGAAAGACGACGATGCATTGAATCGGGCAGCACTGAAGCGGAAGATGGATCAGGTTGCGGAAGTAGGCGGATACTCGTGCGGCTACTGTTACAAGAAGGCCAAAAGTCGGCCGTGCATATCTTTTCCCACGAGCAGCGGTCCAAGGCACGTCAGCAATGTGTCCGCCACGTTGTGGGAGACGACAGGAAAGGACGGAAGAAGCGCTTGCCATGTCCGTATTTCGTTGCTAAAGAAAAAGACGCAGCGAGAGACAAGACCGAGCCTCAGCGCCCATACATCAAGTTCGCACCGGGCGGACGTGTAATTGTGCGACACAATGGGAAACACTACGGCAGTATTAAAAATGAGTAAATTAGTAAATGGTTGTCTGTCATTTTTAACATCTTTCCTGTAAAAGAAAATCATGTGTGCATTTATTTTGGCTTACCTATTTTGCGTACTAAATGATTTGCTCTGCAGTATTTCTGATGTCTGTATTAATAATCACACATACTGTTTTTCCTTGGGTTCAAATTCTTTTCAATGCATATAAAAACAAATTTCAACGGTATTGGTCTACTTGAAGACATTTAAAACATAAGCTTCTCTAGGAAATTATGGCGCTATTTACGCCTCACCTGTCAGTAACAAAATCAGCGCGTGTTTATATATGGTTTCATGCATATTTAGCAAATCTATAAAATCATGTAGCCGTAAGTTTACTTAAGAATTTGCACACACAGCGGTCATCATAATCAAAGGGAAAAGTGTGCGCTCCACGTTTCTGATGTGCTCCATTAGTTCCACCGCGTACACGACAAATTAAAAATCGTTAGAGAGCAGACGCAAGTGCCCATGCGGCCAATAATCGAGTCCAGAAAGCCATAAAATTTATAACATGTTTCTAAAATGGCAGGCCAACCGTCAATGCGCCGCTGCCGCGATGGACATGCTCATTTTGAAATCACTTTCATTTCAGAGCTGCACGGAAGGCACACGTATTCTAATTTCAACCGTTGTAATTTCGATTGTTCTGACTTTGTATTAAGATGAGTGAACGTGCAACATCAACGCCGCTGAACGCCGGTTTTGGCGATGTCAGCTTTTCGGACTTGAACTTAAGTGGCATCTTTGATGGTAATGGTAGTTTGTTGGCAGCTATTTCCAGGGAGGGTTTCCCGGAAGTTAACAATGCTGAAGTTGATGCAGGTATGTGCAGAGTCTTATCTTTTTTATTTATTCATTAATTTAAAGAAAGTAACTAATTTGTCAAAGAAAGTAACTGAATCTTTCTTCCCTTTTAATCAAGTTATGGCAAACATCGAGCGAGCTTGTGGTATTCAGGAAACTGCACCCGGCATAAGCAATACCAGTGGTGAGGAAAAATAATTATTCTTGTTCGTTTTTTAATTCATAAGCGTCACTGAATAAATTTATACTGCATTATCAGATGAAAATTTGGGAACAACGGACAACGGAAGCATCATCATTGTGGATGAAGTGGGCAAGCAGCACAGCAACAACACGCAAAACTCCAAAATACGACCAACTGCCGGCAGTCGTAAGTGGCGTCGGTTTTTTTTGAATAATTCTTATGTCGTGCTCAAATTTCATTGACAAATAATTTTGTAGACAATAATATATTTTGACTCTACTGTTTTTTGTTAATATACTAGTTTAGCTGTATGTGTGCAGTGTTATTATTGTGTTTATGTGTGCGCTGTAGCGCCATGGGAGGATTCTAACCACAGCGACAGTGACGACGACGATGTCATCGTCGTCTCGCAGAACAAGAAACGCAAAGCGTTGGTGCAGACGTATTTAGCACCACCTGGCAACCGGAAGCAAGCGCCACCGGCCCCGTTCAAGAAGCGCAAGGCGATCCATGAGCGCTTTGCCAACATGCCAGCATCACCGGTACAGTACGGAGCTGGTCGTGTCAGAGGGGTACTCAGCGCCCCCTCAGCTCCACGACCATGGCCACCGGTAGCGATACCCGGATTACGCCGTCCGCCAGTTGTGCCGGGACCGCGCCCCAGCACTTCAATTTGACACCAGCAGTATCGCGTGCTGAACTGACTATTCGACCCAACGTCCCATTTCAGCTGGTTCGCCCATGGGGATTTCCGGGTTATATTCCCGGGAGGCCTTTTTACAACCCTGGAATGGCCGGATATGGACAGCCGTTTCCCCACTGGTATGAACCAGATGCCTATCAACGAGAATACGACATGATGATGAACATCATGCATGGTTTCGGCATACACAGAGACAACAACAACCAGGACGATAACAACAACAACAACGGATTTCAGTAAGTTTCGGCGGCACACTATATTTATCTGCGGTTTCGGTACCATTTCCTGTTTTAAGCATGAGTAATTAAATCAGCTGTGTATGTTATGGGCATGTGCACGTGTAATTATCAATAACTTTGCGACTTTGGTTTTTCATCCATCCACCGTATTATTGTTAATCGTGTTATACTCTGCAACTGTATAGACGTTATGATGATGATGATTAATTTAGTATATTGCGATAATTTTGACATTATGCTGGACGTGTTTAAGCTTGACATTTTGGTGTTAAATTTGGCAACTGATGAATAAACATTGTATGCGCTTAAATTATAAGGTTTGATTATAGGCATACAATTTTAGTTATAAGCAACCGTACACTGAGAAGAAAAAAATTTTCCTTTTAGACCAAGAAAACTCTACAACATCCGACAGCAGACACGACATATAACAAATGCTGAAAACTTTAGAACAACTGAAGACAGTTTTACGCTTAATTTCCGGTTTACTCCTTTGCCTATGTCTTTGATGGCCGTTTCCGAAGAAGTCCGAGAAATGTTTTCACAATTGTTGGATGAGCTCAAAGCGTACCATCATGTCAGTGATGTTGACAGAGTGCGATTAGTTTTTGAGCATCCTCAGCTTGCTAATCGTGCGTTCTCAACGCCTGTAATGCCAGCGAATCGACTGTCCCCAGAATTCATTCTACAGTTGATCGTAAGAATTATGCAAAGTGGCATGAATTTTTATCTCTTCACCGACGACTTGAAAATCACATTCACAGTTTGCCGTAATATTCGTGGGCACGGACGTTTATCAGCGAAAAAGGGGAGAATTACATTCAAAGTTGATGAGCTTCTCGAGCGCTCCCAGAGTGTTGTGCGTATTAAAACCTGCGTAAAGTATGATCCTGACGGAGTGATGTGCGCTTCACGTGCGATCGCAGTCGGTTTGGCCAGAACCCTTAATCTACCCGGAAGTAGTGTCGTGCATAAATCGCAACATCGAAAACAGCATGACTTAGCAGCGCGATTACGAGCAGAAGCCGATGTTCCGGATGGACCTGTTGATTTTGATGGCATAAATAAATTCGGACAACTTCTTATGCGTCGTTATGACACACAGCTGATTGTTATTGACGCGGAGCTACATTTTGAGATCACGTTTTCTACTCCTTTCCGGAAGAATTTCGTAGCCATACTGTACCACAACCAACATTTCGACTCCGTAACGAAGCCGTGGACAGTTTTGGGATATAATGCAGGTGCCTGACCTGTGGAAACTTTTACCATAATAAAACACGCCATAAGTGTTTTAGACCGTGCTTCAGCTGCATGCAGGCGGATTGCCATCTTAGCGATTACGTCAAGAAAGTTTGCTACGATTGCAATCGAAATTTTGCTTCCGATGACTGCTTCAATAAACACAAAGAAAGGATAGCCTACAGCACCAAAGATCTGAAACATCTGTGACGCTTGGAAGAAGTGTGATCAGTGCAACAGGTAAACAATATTTGCGGCGAAAATAAATGCTGCTAAAACAAATACTACGAGGCGACTTTTTACTAAGTTAATTTGATCACGCAAGCAGAATATTTCTTTTCTTCAGATACATGAATCCTCCTGGTCGAAAGTATTCTGATCCGCACGTTTGTTATGCGACGTATTGCTCCAACTGTAAAGAATTTGTTCTCCCAAATCATCTGTGTTACATCGCAAATGGAGAGAAAGCTCAAAATAAAAAGAAACCCAAGCTGACCACCGAAGCGGCCCTCGAGAACGAAACATTTACGTCCGAAGATGATGCTGTCTCCGATTTTTTGGACCGTGTGGAGGAAAGCGATGTCTGCGGCGAGGAATTTTTGGACGATAATGCCAGTATCGATAATGATGGTGACAACTCCGATGATGATGATGATTTCGAAGACGACAGCTCAGTTGCTTCCGAAGCGCTCGTCAAAAAGCAAGCACGCTATGAAAACAAAAAGTTTGTGTTCGATTTCGAAACATGTCTGGATAACAGTCGATATCATCAGCCGATGACGGTCGCAATGATGTGTTTAGACGATAGTACGTTCCAGATTTCATTCAGCGGATACAATTGTGTTTCGGATTTACTAGATTGGATTTTTAAAAACTGTCGAGCCTGCACCTTCCTATCGCACAACGGTAAACGCTACGATAATTTTTTTATCCTGAGTGGATTAGAAAAAGAAGGACACATTGTGGAGAAAACCCAGGACGGTTCCAGCATCACAATGCTGAAAATTTCCGGCATCAAGTGCAAGTTTTTAGACACGCTTTCCTTCATGCCCCGTTCTTTGGCGGAACTTCCCAAAGACATGGGAATCGACCACTTGGTCCTCAAAGGATTTTTTCCTTACGCATTTAACACCCCATCAAACCAAAATTATAATGGTAAAATTATAATGGCCTTTGCCAGGTAAAAAATTAAGAAAAAATATTTGAGTGGAGTCAAAATATAATTGTGGAGTCAAAACGTGTTGTTTTGTAGGCAAAGAAATTTTCGACTGCCCGCGAATGCCACGTAAGAAGCTCGAAGAATTCGAAAAATGGTACGGCGAAACTGTTCTATCAGTCGGCAACAATTACAACCTTTTGCAAGAATGCGAGAAATACTGCCTTAACGACGTCCTTGTTCTAAGAGAATGCTGTAAAATCACTCGAAAGAACTTTATGGACATGTTTCCCGGTATCGATCCCTTTGATTCAGTTACAAATCCATCCGCGGTGCTGTTGGCGTTTCAAGTTCATTACCTGAAGCCGAACACGATTGGAGTTATTCCTCCAGGCGGTTACGGCGGCCGGCAAAATCAGAGTTTCAAAGCGTTTCAGTGGTTTTCGCATATTGAGAGAAATCTGCAAGAAAAACAGCCGGAGGAATTTCTTCAGACGGCTCGTTCTGCTGCGGGCGAGAAGTTCTTGGACGATAAAATCTGTGTAGATGGATTTTGGGAACCTACTGGAACATGCTATCAATTCTACGGATGCTTTTGGCACGGCTGCAAAGAATGCTTCCCTGACCAGCGGAAAATGAACACGGTCAGAATGCGTACGTATGGCGAATTGAGAGAGGAGACGCTGAGAATTAAAAGAAAGATTGAAAGCTACGGCAGATTTTTTGTGGGAATCTGGGAATGCGAGTACGACGAATTGGTTAAAAATGGAAAAATCATACCGCAAAAAGAATTTCGGCCACCGCTGAATGTACGCGACCACTTGTTCGGCGGAAGAACTGAAATTTTTGCCATGTATAAAAAAATTCAACCACCGCTGAAAGGAAAGGCTTTCGATTTCATATCCCTGTACCAGTAAAAATAATGGTGTACGGAAAGTATCCTGTGGGTCATCCTACAATCCTCTACAATAACTTCGGCGACCCTTTTCATTTATCGGAATATTACGGCGTGATTTATTGCCGCGTACTTCCGCCTAGGAATTTGTTCGTACCGACGTTGCCAGTGCGACTGAATGATGGAAGAACCGTCTACACGTTATACAGAACGTGTTCTGAAGAAGTGAATATTGCAAAACAGTGCGAGCATTCAGATCAACAACGGGAACTTGAAGGGGCATGGATAACACCTTTGATGGAATAAGCCTTATCCGACGGGTATAAAATAAAAAATATTTTCGAAGTCCATCATTTTGAAGAAACATCGCAGTTCAATCCTGAAACCAAAGACGGAAGGATTTTCGCTCATTTTATTCTTGACTTAATCCGTGGGAAAATTGTGAATAGTGGGTTTCCGGCACACATCGTGACGGAGGATGAGAAGTGGGATTACTGTCGCAAGTACGCTGAAAAGCTGGGAGTTGTTTTTGAACCTGATGAAGTGAAGTTGAATCCGGGTGCTAAGTACTGTGCAAAAATTTGGGTAAACGCCGTCTGGGGCAGGTAAAATTATATCATTACTGAGTAAAAATCTTGAATTTGTAAACTAACATTTTTGCTGGTCGTAGATTTGTTATGAAGGCACTGTACCAACAGCATAAGTATTGTACGACGTACAAGCAAATGAAAGATATTGTTTTTAATACGGAATTCGAGACCAAGGATGTTCGAATTGTCAACTCCGGCAAAGCACTTGATGTCACGTATATGGAGAAAAAATATTGGGTATTATTACTGATGCCAGTCTTTTCTGGAATTGGATAATCATTTATATATAAAAGCTGTACATTTTTTCAGGCTGCACCAAACAAACGTTGCAACCCGTATATCGGAGTTTTCACTACTGGTTTGGCTCAACTGAAGCTGCTGCAACAGCTGCGGCTAGTGCAAGACCGTCTTCTGTACTGTGACACGGACTCAGTGATGTTTGTAAGTGACCCTGAAAAGCCAGATCCCCCACTGGGAGACCTCTTGGGCGAATTTTCCGATGACCTGAGCGGTGATTATTTTGTCGAATGGTTGGCACTTGCTAAGAAAACCTACTGTCAAATGATGTCTACTGGCGAAGAACGGATCAAATGCAAAGGCATTCCGGAAACTGAAGCGCTTAAAGATCGGTTTCATGGTTCGGTGCTACGGGACATGTTATTCGGCACTGGTCCGTCGACTGTTCAAGCTTGTGACGATATTACGTTCAAAAGAAATACCAACAATTTTTCTATCCAAACTGTGCCGTTACAGCGGCGCGTCGGCTGCACATTCACGAGCCGTGTTATCGGTGAAAATTTTGTTACTTTCCCGCATGGATACGAAAATATTCCGTTTCCTCAAAGTTGGCTCACCGGAAATGGATCTGGTATTTAGTTTACTTGAGAAATACAACCCAGCTATGCTGTACGAAGATGTTGACGACGTTAACGATGTGTTGAATGTTTAGCGCTTTTATTTTTATTTCCATATTATTCTAAGGAGTCGTACTATTGTATTATGGTGTCAAAGCAGTTGAATCAGCGTTGATTTTTTAATAAATGAAATGCATTGTCAGTGGACATTACTAATTTTCATAGGATTAAGTAAAATCATCGAAAAACGATAGCGCAGAATTGTTACAATGATCCAAAACTGAGTGTACACATAGATTATTTCGTTTTGTTATGAATACAAGGCAAAATGTCAAACGAAAACGATGGCACAGACTCATTAACCATAAGTGCACAAAATTATTCCAAGATGCATTCTGCCATGTGCAAAGCTGAAATTTCCATATCCCAGGCTTCCGGCTTGTTGAAATGTCCCAGCGGCAATTCCTGTCCTAGTTCATTCTCCAAACGGTGGAGTAAGTAACACAACGTTGACCAAGTTCCTGCGATAGACTTCACCCCTGTGCAATCCGAATACATTGTTCTTTGTCGACACTAGTTTCAAGTGGCGTTGGAAAACACGTCACGGTGGTGTTTCGCTTTCCACGGAAAGAGATCGTTTGAGCAGTACCATCCGTGCGAGCCAGATGCATATTATCAATGACCGAACGATCTTCAAAAATTCGGAATAACTGGGCCATTTCTAAATCGTGTAGACAGATGCCGTTCTTTTCAATGAGGTCCAAATCGACAACGTTTGGTTCAAGGGTCGTAATCATTTTCACCTTCCGGTCACACCAAGTCACTAACACCATAACACTGCATTTTAAATAATACACTGTCGCGCCGTTAATACTTCCGATTTCACGAAACTCATTCCTCAAAGCCTCAATGTACTCTTTATATCTAATTTCAAATGCTGTGTCCATTGCAAAAGTAATAAGAACCCCTTGCTAAATCAAATACAAATGGTGAGATCTAAAATTTGCAATCTTTTGCTGGTAGCCGGACACAACCGATTATCATCAGTGTACTTGTGGGCAGCACCAACTATTTAGGTCGCACGCGATTGGTCAGAAAGAAAAAATAAAAAATTGCTGCCAAGATGGACGCGCAACAGATACAACGCCACGTGCTTCGCATTTCACTCATCAGTTGGTTTGTTCAATTTTTGAGTCTAAAAATGTCGCATCTGAGAGCCGAAAATAATGGGCGTTTAAAAAGCGAGCTTGTGTCAGGACTTTGTTCTTTCGGAAGTTCTCGCTTACCAGTACATGATCAAAAATCCCTTTTGTATAAGCGCAGTGTCTCTGCCTTCAAATTTATCGTTGCGTATTTGATGAACCAGCATTTCATGCAATCGGAGCGTTTGGCCTGCAAGGGCTGTTATTCTGTGTCACTGGAGCATTCATGCAAAAACCGACTCAATGATCGTAACTTGAAGTCTTCAGTCTTTTATATTTTATTAAACACTCTCAACAAAAGAAAGCTGAAAAGAATTTTCAACCAGGTTTTCGAGGAATATACAGGCGAAAAGAATAAAATTTGCACTTGTATTTTATATTATAAATGCCTGACTATCTGGAGACCGCTGATGCGTAAACAGTTTTTGGATAACGCTCTTCCTAAAGGGTTGGACAAAAAATTGGTTAAAATCATTCATGGATTCATTTTCGAAAAAAATTTATCTTAACCCAGCATCACCTGGGGGTTTCGGTGGCATCAGAAAACTTCTTGATGCCGCAAGAAATGAATCAAGCGAAAAGATTTCTGAAAATGATGTGCGTGAATTTCTCACAGCTCAGCCAGCTTACTCTTTGCATAAACCTGTCAAGAAAAAATTTGCTCGCCGACCGTTTGTTGTTATGTCATTTGGTGAACAACTCCAAGCCGATTTAATTGACTACAGTTCATTAGCTGTACACAATGACGGATATAACTATTTGCTTGTGGTAGTCGACTGTTTTTCACGTCAAGCGTGGGTGGAACCTCTCCGGCAAAAATCTGGTATTTAAGTAAAGGATGCTCTTCAAAAAATTTTACAACGTTGCGGTTTTCAACCAGTGCGACTGCAAACGGACTTGGGAAAAGAGTTTTACAACCAACATGTTTCCGGTTTGTTAAAAGAGTATAATATTGATCATTTTTCTACTCAGAACGCTGAAATAAAAGCCGGTTTAGTGGAACGTCTTAACAGAACAATTTCAACAAAATTATTTCGCTATCTCACATTTAACAAATCAAAGAGATGGATTGATGTTATACAAGATATTTTGGATTCATACAATAATTCGCCACATCGCTCACTAAAAAACCATACGCCTAAAGAAGTAAACAAAGAAAGCGAAGCAGAGTTCGTGAAAATAATGAAAGAAACGTGGAAACTTAATCATATTTTGACAAGAAATTCGAAAAACAACATTAGAGTGGGAGACTACGTTCGATTAAGTTTAAAAAAAACTTCCCATGAAAAGGGATACACGATTGGGTGGACCATCGAAGTGTACAGAATAAAAAGCAAAGATACAAAAGATGGAGGGGAAGTATTTTTTGTGGAGCATTTGAAAGGGGAGCAATTAGAAGGAAAATTTTACCTTGAAGAATTGCAAAAAGTGAAGAAAGAAACGAATGAATCCGCTGAAATCGCTGTTATTGGAAAAAAGAGAAACAATGTCCTTATTCATTATGTTGGGTGGAATAAAAAATTTGATGAATGGATTTCAGTTTCTGAGTTAGCTAAACGTGGTCTTGTGCTTGTTTAAATAATCAATCATGGATTTTACTATTACCGCGACTTCTGATAAGCTGATTGGCAATACTGCCTCTGAATTTACCGTGTATTTACCCGATTATATGCAACTTTCATCGGATTATGAAATAGCTTTAACGTTTATACAGTGTCCGAAGCCAATAAATTCTGATGTAACCACCCTTTTTGTGCACTCTGATTTGATAAGAAGCCAAATTTTAAATAATTCACGAGTGTCACTATTAGCTTTGCTGTCCGTTAAAGAAGCATGTGGCGGAAACGCATCGAAACGTGGATCGTACACTGACATTGCCGTTAATCAGTTTGACAGAATTTCATTTTCGATAACGGATGCAAGTGGAAAAAACATTTCATTCGAAAAGGGCGCTACTACTGTACTTCAATTACACTTTCGGAAAAGATAACCATGGATGACATCCAGGCGTTTAGTATACCTGCTCAGGTTTATGTGCAGCTATTATCACCAACATATAACCACAGCGAAGGGCATGCACAAACTGGATATGGCGCTATTGGGAATTTTTTTCGGTAGTTTGGCTAGAACGGCTAAAAATATAATATTTCCAAACCTCGTAAGGTTAGGGAAAAATGTTGTTAACGACGTTCTTCATAACAAGAGGCCTCTGTTGGATTCGGCTCGGAATCATACTGTGGAAGCTATGCAAAACATCGCTAGTAAAATTCAGGGAGGGTCCGGAAAGCGAAGAAAGCGTAGAACTCGCTCCAGAAAAGTTGTCAAAAATATAGAAAAGCCAATCACGAAGCGGAAGCGTCGCCATCGAGAAAAGAACCAGCCAGCAAAACCGAGAAAGCGAGCTGCTAAACGTCACAAGAAATCAAAAGTGAAAAATCTTCGAAGAAGAAAAAGCTGCGTTTTCCTCTGAGTAGTCTACTGAATCAGAAATAATTTTCCATAGAAAGCTACGTGGCAATCATGGATCTTCAATCAGCGCCTCTATGTTTAAAGTCTGAGTTGGACCACTTTTCATTTCCGCCTACCCAAACGGCTATTGAATCTGCAAAATATGTATCTCATAACCCAATTGGGAATACTCTTGATGTTGATACCCTTTCATGGGAAATCGCTGGGACTCCCGATGAAATGATTGATTTAGCTCACAGTGTAATTTTGTTGGATGTTTGTGTACGAACCTCAGGAAACGCACTACCAGCGGATGCATTAAATTTTGGTGCAGTGAATAATTTAGCGCGTAGTTTATTTAGCGGATACGAACTTTTATTTAACGGCGAATCAGTTTCATCGATACCATCGTTGTCACACGACGCATCGTACTTTGAGAATTTATTTAATTATGGAGAGCATGGCCATGAGCAGCTGTCACATGCTGGATGGGTTCCGGAAACCCCGGGTCAATTCGACACGTTGTTGCTAGCAGTACCTGACCCAAATGATAATGACTTGAAAGTTAACAAAGCGTATGTTGTAAGAAATCTGGCTCTTAAAGCGGGAATCACACTGCGTCTGTTTTTTAAATTTCCGTCTGATTTGGCTAACCAGCAGCGTCTGATTCCGACTAAAGTGGACATGAAACTTGTTTTAACACGGGCTAAAGATAAATTTGTTCTTATGTCAAGCGTTCCAGCCCTAGATTTAAAAATTGTTATTCAGAGAGCAACACTACGTTTGAAAAAAGTTAGGTTGGACCCTGAATTTTTGCTCGCTCATGAAATTATGTTGCAAAACCGTAATGCCTTAATTCCTTTCATTGAATCTAACATTATGGAAATGACTATCCCGAACGGAAGTAGTCATTGGTCGCGGGACGATTTATTCCGCGGGACAATTCCCAAACAGATTCTTGTCGGTATTGTACATTCGCAAGCTGTTGGCGGCGTGTTAACAAGAAACCCATATAATTTCGTTCTTGCTGGAGTTGGTCAGATTGTAACTTATATCAACTCGGAGCCGTTCCCAGGAAAGCAATTAGAATTAGGGGATCACAATTACCGCGATGGTTATCTAACCTTAATGGAAACGACCGGAATGCTGTTTAAGAATTCGTGTCTGTTTTTTATGCAATGCGACTGGGGACGTGGGTTCGCAATTTACGGGTTCAATTTAGAACCGGATGTCGGAGACCATTCATGCATTAATGCACCTCGCAAAGGAATTTTAGGATTGTCAATTACATTTTCCACACCAACAACCGAGACCTATTCAATTTTAATTTACCACAACAGAAACGCGCTGATAGAAATTGATTCTCGCCGGAATGTTTACTGCCCCTATAAGCGTGCCTAACAAAAACAATGAATAACTACGAAATACTGGACATTATTCAACACGACGCCTGTTTGGCGAAGCATTTTTTAGGCGTGTATTCACGGGACACACTGCCATCCGGCATTCAAACTAGGTTTCCTTGTGCGCTCATTGTTAATTCGGACAAATATAACATGCCCGGAGAGCACTGGCTTGCCATATTTGCAAAAAACAGAAACAACGTTAAATTTTTCGACTCTTTTGGAAAAACATCGCTCTTCTATGGCGTGGAAATCGACAAATTTTTGTCCGATAGCTTCCCTGAATGTAATGGCTATTACCGTGAGAATTATATACAACTTCAAGATCTTAACTCTAAAACTTGTGGTTTATTTTGTATTTATTTTTTATATCATTCTTGTCGTGGTCTTATGTTGCGTGCTATTACTGATAAACTTGAATATCCGAAAAATCTGAAGCGCAATGATGTTTTATTAAATAAGTTTGCGCAACGATTTTTACAAATATGTAAACATCCGGAACGTTGCTTGAAACTTCATCCGAAAAAATTGCAATATTCGTTGCCGATGTACAAAGTAATAAAGTGAGAAACATATTTTCATGTTGTTGTTGGAAAATTACCAATTATTAAGCAAAACATTAGACACAATAAGCATGATAAAGTTAGTATCGTCGCCATGATGTGCTTGGTGTAGCGTTTACGCTGCCGCGACCACTACGGGTTCCACTTCCCGAACCTTAAAATTCATCCCCATCAGCCGTTTATACAGTCGACGCCGTTGCGCGTTAGAAATTAAACTTGCTGGAACGTTTGAGTACTTCATCGCATTTATTAACGTCATTAAACCAGTTGGTGTGTAAGTGCTGGTTGGATTTGTTGGCGCTGTCACCCAGCGCAGAAGATCAACAATGTTGGTCCCTGGTAACGCCATGCCATCGTTAATTATATTCCAATTATCCGCAACACTCAAATTCGTGTGTTCCAAAAGATGATTTAAAATCTTCTGAGCGTTACCTTGCTGCTTGTTTGGCAATAAATCTTTAATTTTGCTCGTAATGTGTTCGCTTGCGTCTGTGGTGTCGACAGGCTGTGGAATAGATAATTTTCCAGGTGGCATTGCAGTAGCTTGGTATAACATATTTCCATAGCGTGTAGAAGCGTCATCGTGCACAGCTAGTATTTCTTTTGCGGATAAGTTAGGATTATGTAACGCATTATTACCATCCGCATATGCATTATATAATGGTTGAGCGAACCGATCCGTATGCGCATGTGTTGAAGGAAAGTTGAAGAGGTTTGCTGCTTGGGCATCTCTGTGTTGTGCCAACTGGTCAGCGTTGAGTAGAAACATTTTACGTGAAGCCATCTTAATTTTAAATTTTTCCCAAAACAAAGCTTAAAACAGGAGGTAAAATCAGGGATAATAGCGCGGCACCTTTTGATAGAAGGAGATTTCTTTTCTTGCGACGAGAAACGTTGCGCTTTGATAATAATTTCACATACGGCAGCACACGTTTAAGCCGTGCAGCTTTGCTTGTTTCAGTGACAGGAACTACTCCTTCAACAATTTGTAACGCACACTCAG
This sequence comes from Paramacrobiotus metropolitanus, assembly GCF_019649055.1. Taxonomy (NCBI): domain Eukaryota; kingdom Metazoa; phylum Tardigrada; class Eutardigrada; order Parachela; family Macrobiotidae; genus Paramacrobiotus; species Paramacrobiotus metropolitanus. Next base: position 171,699 of record NW_026570336.1, on the reverse strand, counting down.
AAATAGCATCAATGAGAGTATATTCAGAGTTTTTGATGATTGCTTTGATCAGCTTTGGTTTGCCTTTTGCAATAGATGATAGTAAGTCCAGATTAGAAACAGTATGACTGCGCTCCATTATGAGGGAATGTAAATTTCCGGTAATTTTTCTTCGTTTTCCCCAAAAATAGCCGTACGCAGCCGATATTTATCAGGCGTTGTATGCTGTAAGTCAATAACAATGTAGCCGTACGGCCTATCTAAACATCCGGCAAGTGCTGCTTCAAAATACTGTTGCTTTTGAGGGAATAATTGTCTACCCAAAATTTGAAGTTGTTGTCTATCTTGCGGATTTTTAAAACAGATAATGATTTTGGCATTCAGCCTGATGTCACGAGCATAAGCATTCTTGAAGAAAAGGTTCTGAGTCAGAAAAATGACAGTGGTATTAGAATGACGTCCACCATTGCAAAATAATTGGGCTACGTGTTTACTCGTCTTCTCTTCAAGATATAGGTCATCAATAATACATACATAACGAAATTTTTATCAAAATATCTTGGTTCAGAAATTTCGTCCGGTAATCCTTCGATGAAAATAATAGGTACGCCTTCTCTAAGTAAATCATCGTACAATGTCTGGTACTGCTTGTAGAACCAATAAACCCGATCAACTTTTGCTGAGAATTTATTATAACGTAACAAATTAGCCACGAACGTTGATTTGCCGCAGCCAGAATTACCAGAAATAAGCATCGAAGTTGGATTTAGAAATTCGTTATGTAGAAGGATCTCCATTGCTGAGATTGTTGCTGCCAAATCCTAATAACTGACGTGTACCATCAAATAAAAAAGTAACAAGCGGCATAACAACTGATTTCAAAGGAATGCGGTTAGTAACTTCTAGTGCAATAACAGTAATAATGCGCATTGTTTGAGAAAACAGAAAAGGCACAACGTAAAAGAGCATCCAGAACATAATCCCATGTGGCTTTGGCTGCCCATTAGGTTCGTCCGGAACGTAAACTGGTGGCAACGGTGTATCCATTGTGGCAAAAAATTCTACGAAAAAATTGATTCTTTTGTACGATTCAAAATGACAAATGACTGATGAAATATTTACCAGCAGTGGCAGCAGTCGTTGTTGTTGATATAGTGACAGTGGTTGTTCAGAATGCCGTAATCGCCCCAAGCTGGATCCATTGGTGGCCACACCCGGTTCGAATTGGTTGGCTCTTCCTCTTCATACTCCGGGTCTTGCGTTGGAAAGCCGTAGATAGGATTTAGACGAGTCATTGCCTCGTGGGACTGACAGACGTTGTAGTAGAAATCAATGTCCTTGTACGATTGCAGCTGCTCATCGTCGGTGCCACACGATGCGTAGATCTTTAATCCTGTCTTGTCTGGCATTTCGGGAGTAATGCTGATGTACGCGCGGACATGCTGTAACCTGCGTTCTTCAACTTCACCTTCCCACTTACGTAGCGTCCACTTCAGGTAATTACGCATCCGGCCGTGGGCTTAGTCACGGACAACGTACTTCCAAGACGCTAGAGCCACTTTGTTGAATGTACGGTCAGGAAATCGCTGTTGAATCTTGGCGAGCTGTTCCACAGGCTTGACAAATTTGAACACCAACTCGGCAAGGCGTTGCATTTCGGAAACACGCTCGAACTGTACTCTGACAGCCATGTTCAAAAACGGATAATCCTCGGCTGCAAGGGCAAAACGATTCTTCAACGCATTGTAGATCTCACGGATGTAGGTATCCTCAGTTGCCGTTGCTGGCATAAAATACGTAATTCCATCAGGAAAACCCATAACGTGACCCGTTGGATAAAGTGCACCAACAACGCCGCTGAACGCCATTTTGAAAATATTTACAAGTCTAGAGATTGTAAAAATTGAAATGATCGTTTCCGGAAAGATTAAGATCGCAATAGTTGATGCCGGTTACACAAATGTGGAAATGTTTACTTAGTGTAGCCAATGATTCGCAGTGCAAACTGACTACTGGTCATCCGTAAGAATAATGTAGACCGGTATACCCGCCTCTTGATCTGCTCGGATAAGAGCAGCGACAATAAGTGGGGTGGGATCAGGAAAACTCATGCGTTTCGCACCTTTGCGGCAGGAAAGTTTTCGAAACAGCATTTTAGTTGCTCATGCACCAGACGGAGTAAATTTGGCAGGATTGCTTTCGCCGATGCACTAGTCAACCTTTGATACATCACTGCCCGTCCGATTTTTAGCCGTGCGTTCCGTGACCTGTGCATACCTATGTACAGTTCGCCTAATGCATGGTTATGGATTTGGCTAATTTGTTATGGCAGGTGTGTTTAGGATATTTTATTTGTGGAAGGAGCCATCACTGTTTTACTATTCCTTTTATGCTTGTTATAGAGGTGCATTCCATGGCAAATGCATGTGTATATGGCGTGGAAGGTATTTCTGTAACGTAAAGAATTAGTCTCCTCTGTTACAGGCAGTAATATTTGTAAATGACAGCCACGCAGACTATGTGAGACATCTCGTCAATATTATCTTTACCTCTCATATCTGATGCCAAGACAATGTTATGGCAGGAGTGAATGTGACGCGAAGCACCATCATTGCTCGGCTGTTCTTTTTCATGTTTATAAAGGCGCATACCACGGCAAATACACTTGCATATGCCGTGATAGACACCTTTGTAACGGAAAAACACATCACACAGCACACTCATTATAGTCCTTATAGCAGTCGTGTTTTGACTCCACTTTTGACTCCACCAGTGTATTATGACGGCAGACGTATAGCGGCCACCTCTAGACAGCAGTACCATGCGAGAAATGCATTTCCGGCTTTAACCGTGCACGTGCGCTGACTGTGTGAAGTCTGAACTCGGTACTGCCAGTTTGTTATACTAGTGTTGTTGGTTTTAGCCTTTTTTCTATGTTTACGTTTGAGTTTTCATCCAACATGGTTTTCGTTACTGTTGTTTTTGTTTTTCTGTGGGTGTGTAGCGGTGTAGAAAGTCGAAAGTGGATATCGTGCTATGGTAAGTGCCAGTGCAAGTATGATATTGGCACCGTCAACTGCGCAGGCAAAGATCTCGCCGCGATCCCGGATCCCACCAAACCGAAGTCATGGATCCGCCACATTGCCTTCAGTGGGAATTCCGTTCGCGTCGTTCCCTACTACGGACTGTCGGTGTACTACCCTAATCTCGTGTCCGTTGATTTATCTGGAAACCCCGTCGCTGAGTGTATTTCCCCGCCACCGTTTGTGAAGTTTCGGGTTATTTCTATTTGCGGCGCTGGCACCCCGTCTACCACTAGTTTTCTGTCGACTCTGCCGACTACGATTGCCCCATACATCACCACTGGGACTGGTGAATCTTCTGCGAGTGCCTTGCCGTCGGAGCCGAGCACCACTGTGGATAAAGGCACGGAGACGAGCGCCATTGTGGACGAGGACGGGGAGATGAGCGGAATGAATATTCTCTACGCAATCGTTGGTGCCGTAGCAGGTTGTGGAACTATCACCGCTTTTGTCTGTTTCATTTGCAAGAAGTGTGCCAAAAAGAACGGACCAGCCCGACTGCGTCTGAAAGCACCAGATGATGGCATCGAGATGGGTTTGCGCAATGATACCGTTTCAGAGGTGTCAGAACTGTAGATTTTTCTTTATGAAAAGAAATTGTGTACAGATTTTTACTTTTTTTTTATAGAATCTCAACTATGACCAAATGATAGTCAGTATTTGGTTTTTTGTTCTGCAGCTTGCCATACGCAAATGTGATTTGTTAGTTTTATACAGTTTTTTACTGTTCTTTGATCTTCTTTTGCCGCTGTGAAAATGATAGCCTGCTCTTCCCTGATTTTTGTGTTACGACATGCGAAAGTGTAATAAAATGGCCATAAAATGCGGAATGTACGGACACAGGTGTGTTTGCACAGCTGTGTTGTGGTTCTCCCTGTTCCCAATTAAAATGTGTATTTACTTAAGGAATTTTCATGACTTTGACCTCCTCCCTGGTCCCTTTCAAAATGATTTTACGATTTGTGTACTTAATACCCCAGGGTGTAAACCGTGACTACTGCATGTTATAATCGCTGTCGTGTCCTATTCGGATGCATTATGCCAACAGTCCACGGCATTTCGCTACGGTATCATCATTCTGTGCACCGGAGAAAAGCGTCGGGTGTTAAAATCCATAAAGAACTGGGAGTGATTTGTGCACGCCTAAATGTGAATAACGAAGGAAGCGGTTGTTTCGAGTGCGGCCTACAGCAGCACTATACGGCCTACTCGAGTAGGAGCTGGCAAGTTGGAAGGCGTAAGCTGAGCTTTTTACACACAATTCACAGCTCGATATGATTACAAAAATTAATAGTGCGACACCATTGACGGACACCGCAGAAAACGCTAAACGAACCGCTTGTTTTCCATTTTTATCGGTGTAACGCCCGGCAGACTTTTAGCCGAACGTGCTTCAGCCATTGGTCCGAGAAATATTAGAGAATCGTATGCAACACGAGTGCAATCAACTTTGATAATAACTGATATTGCAAGATTTTCAAATTAATTCTGCAATGTAGGAGATTAAGAGCGCTTGCCGGTGCAGGCGTTTGCGATTTATGCATTCGTACAATTTCAACAATCTTTTAGCATTCATTTATTATGTACGCAGGAACAATATTTTAAATTGTCAATTGAATGATAAGCGCTACTAGCTTTACAGTCTGCACTAAAATTTCGAAAAATTTATAAATGAAGTGAAGTTCCATACCACATATAAATTCCGACTGCCTTCAGTTGCTCCGGATTGTATGCGTGTATTAGTGTAATGAAGCCTGAAGGTAGTCGGAATATATAACAGTAAGAAAATTCACGGATTTATAAAATTTTCGAAGTACTAAAACTCAAACCACTGGCTATGGCATTTAGAAATTGGAGCCAGCTAAGCAGCGATTAAAGATCCCTACCTAGGACGCTTATACCGTGATTAACTGCCCTTCAAAGACTCATTAACCGATATTTCTAAAGCTTTAAAACTTTCTTATCCACCTTGCCTAGACAGCGCTCGAGGTAGAACTATGTATCCAGAAATAATTAAAACTAAGTACTTAAAATCTCCAGAAATATGTAGAAACATTTAGACGCATCTTTTTGGTTGATTTCTCCGCGAGAATGATCAATGCGATGGTCATCCACACATGTAGCAAATTCTGGATGGCAATGGACGCCGCAACCTGTGGATCCCGGAAAGTCTCCGTATCTTGCATGACGTGGGCCACGGTATGAACCAGGGAAAAAAATGTTGCGACGATGATGAACAACACCGGCCATCTCACACATGTTTCCATTTGAGCGTGAATCTTGCCCAGGTTTTCCAAATCGTCGCCGTACTGGCGCGCCACCACATACAGCTCCTGTTCCGAGATGACCGGCAGACGCTCCGACAAATCGCTTAATCCAGCATGAATTCGCTTAACGGCTGCAGTAAACTGGTGGAATACTGCGGATACTATTGCAAAGCAACTACAGACGATGAGGCCGTTGATGGCTAGCAGCACGAAAAGCCAGGACTCCGACGCGACCTGTGATATGGTAAATACTGCATAGCGTACCGTGCCGTTATTGCTGACATTATCCACAATGTTCTTGATGGGGAGCAGACCGCCAACCGTGAGAAGGAGCGCCGTGGGAATAAGCACCGCGAGCAGGTCCCGTGCGACTCGGCGGTGAGGCGTGGTGGACGTAGGGTGGTGCTGGTAGCGGAAGTCGGAGCGCAGATGCCGGTAAAGCATCGCTTGTTGCCGTTAAAAGTTTACAGCACCGGCTAGGTTAAAAACGCGATCGCGGACGTCACCTTTATAAAAGCTGTGGTCATGACCCTGAAAACATGATTATATTTAAACAAGCACCGGCTTGATGATATTCAACTGTTCCGGTTAGCGACAAATCCAGCCAATCAACCACGACAAACGCTCCACTGGTGCTGAGTATGAGGAGACTTAATACGCAGCGACGTATAACGGACGCGGTTACGGAAACCATGGTGGACGGCCAGGGAGATTGGGCTTTGTAATCGGTTAACTGAATTTGGCGTACTACTAAAAAGGAAAACCAACGGAGTAAGCTCAAAGGCGCGACTAGGCACGAGCGATACTTGTACCGTAGATCAACAACGTTGTAAACTAATATACAATATAATCCGCAGTTCATAATGATGTGTGTTTTACTATGCCCAGCGAGGTAAGCCAGAAGTATGAGCAGTTCCTTTGCGGCAGCAGATCCTGCGCTGTGCATGCATGCTGCCCGGGTTGCTGAGCAGCCGAACCTCGTGGGTGCAGCAGAACGTTATAGCCGGATTTCATTAACACACATACAATTTTGTTTCCCCATTTTTCCCGTTGCTGTGCTTCAGACTACGTGGTTACCATTTTAAGTACCATGTAAAGTACAGGAATTTAATCTTCGGATAATATATAGCTAGCATTAAGACGAACTGCGTTAATATCAACAATTTTACTGGTCATATCATGTAATCAACAATTTTACTGGTCATGTCGCATGTCAAAGCCAGTCCAAAGGTCTGGCAGAGTGTGACACAGCTGACTGAAGACAGTAAACGCCGCAAAAACGGGTCTCTGGAGGAGAGAGGTTACGTACCTGTTTTGCCACCCTTCAGTAGAAACGTTCGCTACTTTCGGGACAGCCGTTCCCGAAATGATTCATTATGTCGATAGGAAGATTCGCGATGTTACCGGCGAATCTCGATCCACAGCTTTCCTTAGACAACGTTCTAGTCTGGCTGTTGTTAGAGGGAATGCACCGTCGCTGTGCTGGACGTAGTCCAGCACAGTGACGGTGTGGTAAACTTGTCTGTTTTTATACAGGCACACCGTCGCTGTGCTGGACGTAGTCCAGCACAGTGACGGTGTGGTAAACTTGTCTGTTTTTATACTTGGTTGCACCTTGAATTGCACTTTCCAGGTTTCTTTTGTACGTCCAATTTTTTTTAAAATGGGATCGTGATGGCCTAATTTTTTATTCAAACTATATTTCTGTATTGATTTGGGGAAATATGCGGTATTATCGTATTTGGGATTTGTAAGTGCAGAATAATGGTCAAACAGCACAGTTGTAAGTACGTGTGCGGTGTACCAGCCGACTTTTGTTCGTGTAGAAACTTTCAACTGGCAAGCGCGTTTTGCATTATTGCTTTGGTTTATTCCGATATTTTGATTACACTTAATTAGCGGCTTGCTCTCATGCAGGCACGGCTGACTATCGCAGTTGCCTGAATGATTCCTTTTACTGCCTCGCCGGCCGCATTAGTCGCCTTGACCATGTACAACCCGCTATCCCCAGGATGCAAATTCGAAATATCCAACGCCACAAATCCAAAATCGTTAACGGTCTTTATTCTGGACCCATCGAGCACTGGACGACCGTTGTGAAACCATTCCACTTTCTGAGTTGGTTCTTTAATGGGCGTCAAACGCGTTTCCAGATGGACGGAAGTGCCCTCGACTAGGTTAGTGTGATTGTGTAATGGGATCCGGAACTGTGGCCGCTCCACATGCGATGGCAGCTCCTTTTGGGAATACACTCGCTTTTCCTCCAAATGCTGTAACTGCACCAGTCGATCGGGATTATCTGTTCCTAACAGCATGGACGCTTCGTTCAATACATTCAAGCGTGTTCGGGTTTCCACTTGTCCTGCTTTGTTCTTGATCACGCAGACCCAGTCGCCGGCATCGTCTGGACGGACACCAATGATATCCAGGGCGATAAAGCCGAAATCACATGCGGTACGGAACCTATTCAAAAGGTGATTCTGTTAACGCAGTTCTGTTCCCTATTCAGTCATTTATTTCGAGGAACGCGCCGCGTTCACGCATACTGCTAAGAGAATCGGACGTTTTGAGGCGGTGTTTCGATAGCAAAACGAGTACATAGAATACAGCGTGAATCCGACCTCACTTATATTGATTTACGTAATGTAATATGCTTGGGGATAACCTCCTGTGTACTACTCCGGAATGGTAAGAGGCCGCACCTAGCGGGTGTGCACAGCCGTGACCTTTGCTAATCGGCGGGAAGTTGTCGTTCAAAGCGTGGGTAAAGCGCGAGTTCGTGCCTTCGCCGCAGCGTATAGCAGTGGCGAAATGGTCATCTGCAGCCTGCCAATGTCCCGCAGGTGTAACTCTTCCGTCAGGCTCCGCATCAGATCTTGCTCCTGAATACGCAGGAGGTGAACTGACGATATGAATACGGATTTTATTGATTACACATCAATGCACAGTACATTGTTGCGTCGAACAGTTACTGTAGGCGGCCAATGCCCCAACTGCCCAGCAGAATGGCGTCGCACAGGTCTTTATGGACCAATGCGAGGAGTGCGGCCGGACGCTTTAACGACGATTGTCGGGATCGGCGTTCCGTACGGCGTCAGCTGGCCCAGATTCACAGAAACGTGTCGATTTGCAAACCGCTGACAGGATGACAGGCAGGTGAGACAAGCTTTTTTATTAACACAAGCAGGGTATACAGCTAACGGTGGGTTTTCGACTGGCTGCCTGTGGGCGGGCTTCTTGAAGTCTAACTGGTGGCAGATCAACTCGGCTAGTTGATGGGGTCTGCAACATTTCTGCTGACTTTGTCTCCGTTACCTGGGCTGTCTAACCAAGCAGCCGTTTTGCTCGATGCGAAGGTGATAGCGACAGACAGGCAGCACGTAAGTATTTCGCGCGGTGATTGGAAAGTGTCGTGCAGATGCTTGGTCATTGATGATGCGGAATTTGTCGGACTTTTCTGTCTGGACATCTTTGCAAATTTATTACCTTCCGCAGCGGGACAAACGTATGACAGCCGCCGGGCCAAGTTGAAGGTCACCAACCTAAGAGAACCCAAGAAACCAACGAAGGCTACGAAATGGCTGAATTGTACTCAAATCCAGCAAAGGTTGGCTGAGAAGCCAAAATTGGGAAGATAACTTACGGACAAAACGAATTCAATACCAAAAATTGATCACATGAATTAAATACCTATACCAACAAGTAGACCCTTGGTATGTGAACTGCCAAAATACGGATGCGGACACGATAACTTACGGACAAAAAGAATTCAATACCAAAAATTGATTGATTCAGTACTGATTGATTCAATTGATTGATTCAATACCAAAATAGAATTATTAGATTCAATACCAATACCATTATTAACAACATTGCTCATGCAGAGGAACCAAGAACCATGTCCCTCTTTACCATAAAGTCATTCCCGGAATTAAGTACTTTATTGAAAAACGACGGCAGAGTACAAATCAATAAACATTTACAAGTTAACCAAACAATGAAAAAAGCCTAATTATCACAACAAAAAGAGTTTCTGGAATACTAGGACAGCTGCCGTAGCATATTTACGGTAATCAGAATCCATCAGCCGGCAGCTTGCTGCACATTATCTGATTCAGCTTCGCACCACATTGTCCACAGCACAAAGACGGTTAACGGGGAATAGTTGTCGGGTAGTATGAGATGAACTTTGTAAGCTCGGTATGTGATAAACATCGTGATAAGCTCGACGTCGACCCCCAAGCCGACCATCTGCCACGATGCGACGCCGGTGGTAGTGCTCGGCGAATTCGTAGTCCGTGGCGCAGCGGTGCAGGACGAGGCGGCGGAGGGTCGGCGGGGCGCGTTGGTGGATGAGGCCGCAGATGACACTAGTGTCAAGTTCCGCGGTGGTTGCACCGCGGCTGTGGACCAGCTGACCCGGCACCCAGCCGGTCACGGCCAGGGTCCGTACGGCGGGGTGGAGGGTGTGTTGTAACAGCATCGCCAGGCGGTACATTTCGTCGCTGTTGTTGACACTCTCCACGCGCTGGCTAAAATCCACTGTGATGAACGGATGGGTGCAGCGTGCCAACAGAATGTCCCATCCTGAGATTCGTATGCGTATGCGTAGTATCGTGAGAGCACATACTAGACCTGTCAAACTGCTGACACGTATACACTGTACTGTACGAGTAACTCCGTAGTTACCTTCGTAGAACGATTTGGGTGTACCGTGTAGACGTTCACGTAGTCCAGTAGATCTTGTAATATTTCTCCCGGTAGAGTTTATCGGCACCTGCACATCGTACTCGGTATCTGCGGTAGAAGCAATGGAACGCCTATCAGCTCGTAGTAAGTACACACACAAGCAGAACTGGCAGAAAAACATTAATATTTGTGCTGATTGCATTTCGATTATTTTTACTCGTATTTGGTAGATAAGAAAGTACACGAAAATTCCGACTAGGAGGGTCAACACTGTGAGCACTCAGGTACAGACAGGAAACGTACAGTATTAATAACAATTATTAAGGGAATTGGCCCGGTACACAGGACCAATTCGTGTGCACCCATGGGAACTTTCGCTGTCGTGCACTCCGAAACGGCCAATGTCAAAGCGCCGGCCGAATTTTCTGCCGGCAGAATTTCCGGTGGTCAAAACGCCGGCGAATTTCTTGTGGTCAAAACACCGGCAGAATTTTTTCTACATTTTCAACTTCAAGTACAGAGATAGTCATAAATTCATAGTTCAAATATTATAAAAAATATTACCTGGCACACGGTGTATTACACGCGCTAATATAAGTGCAACGGCACGCTTTGGCGCTGACTGACAACTTGCATAGAAAGCTGGGACGAACACAAGGGACGTGCAAAATTAGACAAACAAGGTGCTCAACAATGCCACCGCGGCAATAATACCGAAGTGGGCGCTACTCTGATCCCTTTCTAATCTACCTGAGATGATGAGTTAGAACTTCTGCGTCTAGGCAGGTAGGCACAGCGGACCCTCGTCCTCGTGTAAGAATTTCTACACGCAGACGCAAAAAGAAACGGCCTTCGTCCATTCATTTTACGCCAGAACTTCTTAGTCGGGCAGCGCAACCGACGCTGCAATTTGACTCCAAGAACTGATGGCATAATAATCAGAACGTTTCCTTTAATCGGCATTTGTCATTACACATAATAATACGCCTGCGCGGATTTACACTAATAAGAGTTCCGAATTTTAAACACTGAAATAACATCCAAAATCATTAGCGTCTTTCGTAAGTTCAGGACGTGCGTTAAATGTACCCAAAACAGCCGCTGCATTCCCTATGACTACAGCTAAACTTAAACGTTGCCTCAAAAAGGCTGTAGATCGAGGCTCTCCGGTAATGACACGAACGTTTTTTGAGGCGTAACTATATGCATATCGGTTATTGACGCGGTGATATCGCGCGCGACAATTATTATGTTATGTTTCATACACAGATACGTATGAATATTTTGTATCTGCCAACTAAGGCCAGCTTAATGGCATCCATATCTGGCTTGGGGGAAGATTACGAAACGGATGATGCCAACGGCAACGAAACTGAACATCTGGCGTAAGTAAACCATTGAAGTTTTTATTAATGTACATTTAATAGCGAAATAAACTGAAAGGGAGAAATATCAAAGAAAAAACTGACGATGAAAAGGATAGTTCTCAAGCAAACCCTTAATTTCAGCTTTTTGTGATGACAATGCGAGCCGCATTGAAGATGATGCTGTGAGCACTAAAAGTGATCTCAACATTCAGTCATCAACATCATCCGGATGATAATGTTATGTACTGTTTCCCTTCCGGAAGTTCCGATCCCGTAGATTCCGACCAGCCCAGCTACCACCAGCCAAGCTACCACCAGCAATACCTATATTTGTGTACCAATCGTGCCGATGAAGATATTTGAATAATTATAAGTGTACAGTACCCAAATCTTTGTTATACAATGCGTGGCAAGTGTACCCCGAGGCAGGTAATATTTTTTACTATTTTTACTTAAAGTTGAAAAAATTTTGCCGGCGTTCTGACTACAAGAAATTCTGTCGGCGTTTTGACTGACGAAAATTCTGCCGGCAGGAAATTCGGCCTGCGTTTCAACCACACAAAAATTCGGTCGGCAGGAAATTCTGGCGGCGTTTCGACATTGGCCCTCCCAGGCGCCTTTTTTGCGTTGCTTTAGGAATTTCATAGCCAAAAAATTTGTATACGTAGACGGGAGATTCGTTTGCGCGCGCAACATCCGGTTGGGAAGTTATGTGTGAATCAAAATTGAAAATTCCAAAAGGTTTAATGCACTCAGGTGTACCAAAAGTCTCATTACAAACCGATCTTCTTCAAATTATCGACGTAAATGCATATTAGTATAAAGATTCTTTTTACACCGAACCAAAGTTGCACCATTCAAATTTTAAAAATGAATTGCGGTACCATTACCTTCCATGAGCAGCAGTTTCTCCGGAGGCATGACCAACCGCCGCGAGCCGTTGGTCCTGGAGCTGGGCATAGTGGTATCCGCGTGTGTTCACCGTTCGAATAGAGTTTATGCGTACTGATTTCTCACCAACGGATTCACCGTTCGATTTATCATAAAAAGCATTAATTTGTGATTTTCGGTCCATATGTAACAAGGTACCGGTCACCCTGCGGCGCGCCAATTCACCGGTGCACGAAACTGCACAGCCAAGAATACTGTTGTCAACCACAACGTCGGTTGTCATCGTTCCTATACAGTCGAAGAAAACATTATGATATAATTAGGAAAGTGTTTTGTTGCTATTGTCCGAGTTCCGGAAGGCGATCAGGTGTCCTAATTTGCTTTGTTATTTGCAGTTACTCAATGGTTAAGCTGGGTCGTTTTTGAAAATACGCTGCTTTTACGCAACAGCTTTAAAATTCTTCGCACTACTGTAGAACTACTGAAGTTGTTAACATTTTCACATGAAGTTATTACTTCGGGGGATTTTTGGTTTCATGCATGGACCCCAGCGAGACTCCCTACCCTCACAGTCCCATATCCCAAGGTCATTCACCGTGAATGTTGTCAAAATGGAAGGGATGGGCACTATGGAAGGAACTGATAAATTGAACGAATTTTTTTTGTTATAGTTTAATGGTGCTTTGTGTAGGGTACGCACAGGTAATCGGGGTACTGTAATCAGTAAAAATTACCAGACCGGATTAACTAGCGGAACGACGTAACCGGCGAGCATGTTATTACGGGAACCGTGAGTATGTTATCACACCGCTAACGCCAACGAGAACTCGACTTGTACTTAATCAAAGCAGGGCGGGTCACCGTGGGTGCCTCGTTTTCCGCTGCCCCTGCACTATATTTACCCAAGCTAAAGGTCAATTTAGTCTTACCGGAATATTCTCCTGCTGATTATCGCTGGTGCGATGCAAAAGTATTCTCGATGTGTCCATGTTTGAATGATGTTTGGCCTTCTTATGGTTCCGTGCGAGAATGGCGATCTATCTGGGTAATTGCTGTCCTTGTTAACCGTGATCTCTGGTTTGTTTATTGTTTATAATGAATACGTGTCCAGGAAATGATGAGCGAAAGAATGAGTGTAATTGTCCCGTGCCAACATTTCTCTGGCTTATTGTTAGCTTAAAAAGTGCAATAGCGACAAAATTACAGCGATCAGTAAGCGACTTGTATTTTCCAACCTTCTCCCGGCAAGCCAGTTCGGCGGCAGCGCCAGCACACTTTGAGGTCGCGTCGATGTATGAATCCGCCATCGTGTCTCCGCAAGTAACGTCCCATATACTGTTGTTGTTGCTGCTGCCTTATTGGCATTGGAGATATCGGCGTGGTTATCCAATAGCCGATGGCCATTCCACACGCTCCCAGGACAGTGGACACCGTGCGCCTTTTATCCGTATGCCCTCGTATCCGCAATCCGCATCCTGCAGTATTCATTGCTGGCCTATTTTCCATTCATCGATTATAGAGAGAGACCCAGTCGCAGATTATAGTCAGTCTCCAGTTTCGCTGAGAAATTTTCGACACTGTACCAAGTTACCAGCTAAGGCAGCATAATAATTAGTATAGTATCACCGCACATTTTTCCGGAGCGGACTGACACCAGTTGGCAGTCGGTTAAACTAGAATAATTACAAAGACTAGTCTTTGTACACTATTTAGTTTACGGCTTGTTTTCGTCAGGTCTATGGAAAGTCTGTAACCAAAATGTTACACGATTCTGATTCGCACATTTTAGGGGGGTGGTTTAGCACAGCACAAGCATCAAGTTACACAAAGGAAGATACTGTAAGGGACTATCTATAAACTACGTTCCCGAAAATTCGTTTTGTACGTAGTTTGTGTATGGTCCCTAACTATACCGTTGATAATTACAAATTTATAGTACACGAATAATAATACGTAATTTGCACAGCGAGTCCGCGACGGAATGTTTTCGCTGACTGCGAAGCAGACAAGAAAACGCCACTTCGTGTTTTTCCATTTATTGGGCACGCTCGAGTGTTGTAGTTATCGTGGACCTTATTAGGAGAAAATCGCTAGTAATCAACTTACCAGAAAAGATCGTGATAACCAAATTAACTGCACAAAATGGATAGCACCTATCACTACACACACCACCTAGGTGCTCCGCCTCCCGCATGCCACCGCCGACGCCGAAGTGTGGCCTGCGCGAACACCGTCGTCCTGCAGCATCCACATCGCGACGACGTGTGGTGCGTCGGTTTCGTGGAGGACGTATCGGATGCGGGAGACCAGCTGTACATCAGTTTCCATTGCGAGGCCGTCGCACCGCGCTGGGTCGCCGCGGATCTTCTGTTCGAGCACACGTTGCCTTATGAGTATCCTGAATGCGGTCAGCACACCTTTGTGGCGCTGCGCGTCGACCGCCACGAGCCGCTGGTCCTGGAGCGGGCCTCGTGGTGGCACACTGTACTGGAAAAAGATTTTCGGACACGGTATGCCAGGTGGAGACGAGCCTGGGTGCGCGGCGTTTCGTTCATCAGCTGCAGGTGATACTCGGTGAACAGCTGCCACCCGCACCTGCGCGAAGCTTAGCAGGGGCCTCCCGGCGGGAGGGCGTCTACGTGAAGTACAGTACCGGGTGCCGCTGGCCCATGCCGACCGGATCAACGCCATCGACGAGAATCGGCTGCATTATGAGGTCAAACGGGCACGCGGCGACTTACAGTGCCATCCCGGCTATATCAACTTCATCCACGGCTACCATAATCACTTTTTTTTTCGCTTGGAGACGGACAGTGCCGTGTTCGTCTGCTGGGAACACACTCATTTCAGTGAGGCGTACTGGACGGAGCAACTGTTAGCCGATTGTGTCCAACGCTGTTTGGAGTGCGGTGCCCTGACGGTTGATATGCCGGTCGAGAAGAAACTACTGCTAATGAAAGTACTGCAATAATTTCTGCTACTGTACCTTGCCCGTCTTAATTTGAGTGCTGGTAGTGTTGACCTCTTGCCATTAGGCTTGTCTGCTGTTGCTTCTGTTTGTATCGGTCAAGGTGTCAATGTACTACGAACTGCACACGCGTTCCCATACTTGTAGATGCCGAGCCAGAAGGGCAGCTGCGCATGGATTCGCTGCCCGGGGAAATACTGCAGGACCTACTGGACCTTGTGGATGTCTACAGTCAAATCGCACTACAACGGTAGTTACTCAGCTCTTTGTACAATGCATGTACTGATACAATGTCAGTGTGCAATGCCCAGTCGGTACTCTGGCTGAGTTTAACGATAAGTATACAGCTCGAACGTTGATTAGTTAGCGCTAATTCGAGGGAGCCTGCCTGGCTGTGTGTAGGGCCTGTAGGCTAGAAAAGGTGCCAAGGTCATCAATACAGCTATGATTGCGCTCATACCGGAACCGGATCACCGGTTCAGTAGATCAGACTTACAGACTTTAGATCGTCCTGTACGATACACTTTAACAAAAAACAAATGAAAGAATTGTTTTAGGTAGCAGTTTTCTATCCCAGTAGCAACACGTACAAAGGGCAAACGCGATACATGAGTGATGGGTACATAATTTAATGTACAATCCCTCTAGACCAGGCTAGCATAGATGAAATGTTAACGTTATGAATTTTGTTGTTACTGTAGTAGTTAGTTTGGTGAAGCATCTCGAGCGCCATCGTGAATTAAAATTTCAAGAGCCGCTCTTTTCCGTACACAGACTATGTGGTCCAACTTATAAGCATCGTACAAAAACTGCATGGCCCATGCTATGATGCTGGGTCGGCCAGCTGGTTAGAAGCGGAGGCCACAACATGGTCAGCCGATGGGACAACACTTCAATTTAGGACGAAATGACCGCGTCTCCGCTAGCTGTGCGCACATGTTGCACAACTACAAAACCGAATTTCTTAATGTCCAGCTTCACTCGTCCAAGACGTACAAAGCAAGACATGCGTACGCTTTGTATGCAGAATGTCAAGCCCGCTTTAAGAAGAATCGCTTCCAACCGGGAAGACCGTCCGGAGGAACCGTCCGCCGGACGCTTTTGCCTGTAAGCCGGCAACACCGTCCGCCGGATAAACACAAACGCTCGCCATAAATTTTGCCCACCCAGCTTTTTTTTGTGCTGTAACCGATCTAGTGAGTGTTCCGGAGTGTATACGGTTTTTGCCGCACTGTATATTTGGGGACTGACGGTCTTGCCAGTTACAATCGCTTGTTACTGAGGCAGAATATAATGGGCTTTAGACAGCAGTAATTCTTTTCAGGGTTAGCCCAAGATGGAGCACTATGCGGACACGCTGTGCCCATCCGTCCATCACGCTGGATTTTGGTCAGCGCGTGGAGAGCGTCAACAACAGCGACGAAATGTACCGCCTGGCGATGCTCCTTCAGCACGCGCTGCATCCCGGCGTGCGGACCCTGGCCGTGACCCGCTGGGTGCCGGGTCAGCGGGTCCACAGCCTCGACGAGACCACCGTTGAACTGGGCGTCAGTGTCATCTGCGGCCTCATCCGCCAACGCTCCCCGCCGACCCTCCGTCGCATCGTCCTGCACCGTTGCGTCGTGGACTACGAGTTCGCCGAGCACTACCGTCGGCGCCCCATGCGCTCCCTGTCTCCGCTTATGGACGTGTGCCACGAGCTGATTCTCGTTGACTACCAGATGACCGATGCCTGGCAGCGCTTGGCGAATGTGGACTTCTACATACAACCGAAGCGCCGTTTCCAGGGCCGATGTCCACGAACCACAGTGCCGGTGACCTTGCCGTTCCTGCGCTTCGACGCATCACGCTCCGACGCGACCAATTTCAACGTTATGCGAGCCGCTATGGAAAAGCAACTGCCGGAGGTGTCAGCCGGCATGCGCGACACCGTAGCGTCCATGCATGCCTACTGGTCCTCCTTGAACATGAAGGAGGATTTCCGGTATGCAGTTTTTCTCCGGAGAATCCTCAATTTGTAAGCGCCACATTTTCCAACTTGTTGCAAACGTTTTGCTGTTCTCAACAACTGGTCACTTGTACTACACAAATTGCATATTTTGAACAATTATTGCTTACCCAAGTGGCTACAGTACTTCAGTTTACTTCCGGAGACGAGGGAGTGCTTGTTCAAAATATACGTATAGCAAACGTCACTATGTGAGAAAAGTACAAGTACGAGTTTTATTGGTTGTTTTACAGTACCCAGCCTAGTGTTTTCCATTCAGTTTTACAGTACTCGTAGTTTTATTGGTTGTTTTACAGTACCCAGCCCAGTGTTTTACAGTACAGTTTTACAGTACTCGTAGTTTTATTGGTTGTTTTACAGTACCCAGCCCAGTGTTTTACAGTACAGTTTTACAGTACTCGTAGTTTTATTGGTTGTTTTACAGTACCCAGCCCAAGGAAGCGCATCTCACCTCTCAACCGTGGCAGACTTTTGGATACGGGGCTGACGCTGAACTGTACAGAATTTATCACATTCTACCCGGCAGTTATTCCCCATTAACCGTCTTTGTGCTCTGGACAACGTGGTGCGAAAATGAAGCAGAGGGTGTGCAGCAAGTCGCCGGCTGACAAATTCTGCTTCTACTCGGTATAGTTTGTGTGAAGGCTACGTTTGTTGATGCAAGAGTGCCGACACTTCGTGAAACGCGAGTTTGGAAACACGAAGAGATACTGAGCGGATGAGGAATAGTGATTCTGTTTTTAGCTCTTAACAAAAACCGTATTCCGAGACTACTTCTCTAAGAATAAGGTGCATAATAAGTTGTATTGCACCAGCAGTTTTATCGGTACATTGTAATGGGTTTTATGGGTAACAGGTTGCTCGGAGCAGTAGATAGCACTTGCTGTGGTCTTTTGAATGTTGAGAGATTTCTGCCGGCTTTTCCAAGTATAAACACTTTTCTAATTAGTTTATTGTCCTGCGCTACAAAGCAGCGCCTCTTTGTAAGCTAAGACAGAGGAAAGATGACATGGTATACTTACTTTCCAGTCACAGTTATACTCATCATTTCTTGACCCGTATTCATTGTAAACAATGAATAAACTAGAGATCCCATAGATTACCCGAGCTGGGGCAAAACTTTTTTAGTGCGTTATAGCACGAGTTGTACACATTAGTTGTACACAATCAAACACCTTAAGGCGATACTAGAGCATCTCGATATAGAAAACAATAAACACAAATCAACACCCGGAGTGCAGCGAAGCATCTTAATGTGCTGGTATCGAAGCGTAAACTTTAAAAATATCGCAGCTGAAACCTGTTTCGTGTTTCCTGTTTCATGAAGTTTCGAGTCCTTTCATAAATTTTTGTTTCTTCCATGTGTTTCATGTTTCACGTTTCATCTTTCGTATCTCGCTCCATATAATATATGAAGGTTTAGTGATATATGTTTCCGTGTTTCCTGTTTCATAGGTTTTCGTTTCCTTTCATATTCAGTTCATTGTTTCATGCTTCTTGTTCATATATCGGATCCATACGTATCTAAACATTTACCGTACATATGCTGAAGTACACACATGAAGTTACACGCACTTACCCTCCATGCTTGCAACCCCAATGCTTACAGCCCGCAAACTGGTTAATTATCACCTAACTTCCCACACCATTTCGTATGGGCATATTACCATACATACGTTAAGTTTTGTCCCAACTCATGCTCACTCTCAGTCTCAGAGATCACGGACGTAAACAACATCAACAATTACCAAGATGGATCACCATTCTCGCACGGAACCATTAGAAGACTAAACATCCTTCATACAGGGACAGATCGAGGTTACTTTTGCATCGCACTAGCGATTGTCAGCAGGAGAATATCCCGGTATGGCAAAATTGGCCTTTGGCTTTGGTAAATACAGAGCAGGGGCAGAGATAACGAGTGCACCCATGGGGTGACCCGCCCTGCTTTGGTTAAGTAAAATCGAGTTCTCTTTGGCGTCAGCGGGTGTGATAACATATTCGCGGTTCGCAAGCATGTGACAACATGCATGCCGGCTATGTCGTTCCGCTAGTTAATCCGGTTGGTGGAGTTATCTTTGTCCGGTGGTTCAGTCGGAGGTCGAATGAGTGACCGGAGCTTATCGATCGTTCTGACACGGACTGGGCAGCTGCAGCGTTCTGCGAGTTTATAGCCTCGAGATTATTTTCAAAAACGACCAAGCTTGACCACTGAGTTGACTGCAAATAACAAAGCAAATGAGGACACCTGATCGCTACCAGAACTCAGACGACAGCAAAAAAACACGAACGTTTTTCTTCGACTGTAATAGGAACGATAACAGCCAACGACGTTGTGCTTGATAACAGTATGCTTGGCTGTGCAGTTTCGTGCACAAGAGAAAAATGACGCGTCCCAGAGTGACCCTGTTACATGTCGACCGGAAATCACAAATGCTCTGTCATAAATCGAACGGTGAATCGGTTAGTGAGAAATTAGTAGGCATACACACTTCTTAAGTGGTGATTATGATGCCCCGCAAATCGCAGGTTGAACGCTACGTATTCTGCACGGAGCGCTGTTTGCTGTTTGTTGGTGTACACTTACAGATATGTTCGGCAATCGTTCGTACATTTTTTTAACGCCACTACCAGTGTTAAATCGCACGCCCATAATTGAAGCTTGCCCATCCCAGTACAAAGTTACAGTACTTCAGCTGCAATTTGTACTGCTCTATCTGTACTGGCCACTAGGCATATGGGCGCGGTGGGCAAAGGCCTTTCTGGAAATACGCTCAAGGGCATCGTGCACTTTTTGTATCTGTTACGTATGGCCTCGTATCCGCATCTGGTTGGCCATCGCTGACCAATTTTCATTCATCGATTATAGAGACGGAGTTGCAGATTTGAGACTGCCGTACCAGCCAAGACAGCCCAGAATATCACCGCACACTTTTTCTACTCGTCCCAGTTACTGGGCACGCTCGACTGCTGTAGACTGTAGAGATCGTGGACCACTTATTACCAGAAGATTGTCAGACACAGGTATTTGGGATGAATGGACAGCACCTATCAGTACCCACGCCACCTGGGTACTCCGCCGCCGGCATGCCGCCGTCTGCGCCGCAGTATGGCCTGCGCCAGCACCGCCGTCCTGCAGCATCCGCACCGGGATGACGTGTGGTGTGTGGGCTTCGTGGAGGACGTATCGGATACGGGAGACCAGCTGTACATCAGCTTCTATTGCACGGCTCTCGCACCGCGCTGGGTCGCCGCGCACCATTCTGTACCAGCACGCGTTGGCTGCTGATTATCTGCAGCCCGGTCAGCACATCTTCGTGGCGTTGCGCGCCAACCACCACGAGCCGCTGGTACTGGAGCCGGGCATCGTGGTGGAGCGCATGACTGCCCGAGCGATACTGGATACCAATACCATATTCCAGGTGGAGACGGTTCTAGGCGCGCGGCATATCGTCCATCCACTGCAGTTGGTGATCACGAAGCTGCCACCCGCGCGGACGTTGGGGGCGGCCTCCCGGCGGGAGGGCGTCTACGTGGAGTACAGTACCGGGTGCCGCTGGCCCATGCCGACCGGATCAACGCCATCGACGAGAATCGTCCATTACGAGGTCAAACGGGCACGCGGCGATTTACAGTGCTATGCGGGTTGTGTCAACATTGTCCAGGGTTACCATAATCGCTTCTTTTTCCGAATGGAGACGGACAGTGCCGTGTTTGTCTGCTAGAAAGAGAGGGAGGTTTACTGGACAGAACCGCTGCTGACCGACTGTGTCCAGCGGTGTTTTGAATGCGACGCCTTGGCGGTTGTCATGCGTCCGGAGAAGCAGCTGCTTACGGAAGATGGTGGTACCACAATAACTTTTATTAATAATTATTGTTATTACTGTGCGTTTCCTCTCTGTACCTGGGTGCCCACACCTTCTTAGGCGGAATTTTGTCTACTTTTTTATCTACAAAATAAAACTAAACCGTAAATCCAATCAGCACAGATATAATTTATGTTTTTCTGCCAGTTCTGCATGTGTCTGCACTTGCTACGAGGCACGAGCTGATAGGCGTTCCATTGCCTCTATCGCAGATAACGAGTACGATGTGCAGCTACCGATGAACTCTCTACCGGGAGAAATATTACAAGATCTACTGAACTACGTGGACGTCTACACCCAAATCGTACTACGAAGGCAATTACGCAGTTACTTCTACAGTATACGTGTCAGCAGTTTGCCAGGTCCAGTAAGTGCTGAGTTGTGCTCTCACGATACTACGCATACGCATACGAATCTTTCTCACTTGTCAGTGTCAGCTCAGGATGGGACATTCTGTTGACACGCTTCACCCATCCGTCCATCACAATGGATTATAACCAGCGCGTGGAGAGCGTCAACAACAGCGACGAAATGTACCATCTGGCGATGCTGTTACAGCGCACTCTCCTTCCCGCCTTGCGGACACTGGCCGTGACCCGCTGGGTGCCGGTTCAGCGGGTCCACAGCCTCGACGAGACCACCATGGAACTGGACACCAGTGTCATCTGCGGCATCATCCGCCTACGCCGACGGTAGCAGTAAACTACAGACGACACTTAGCTGGAGTTAACGATAAACTGTACGAGTTTGTAGTACATGAATAACTGGTGTAGTTTGTAGTTTATCCATTGAGCAGAATAAACCTCGACGCATTCTTAAGACACTGCTTTATGCAATAACAGACCAAAACAACACTACAGAAAACTTTTTTTTATTTTAGATAAGGACAGTCCAAGCAGAGCCACAGTCCAGCAAATCGTTTCCGCTTCCCAGTACTTTTTTAAGCTAATTGTTCAGCTCATGGCCGGGGCAGTCTTTCTAATTTGTTGTTTCGCTGTCAGGCACACCCGCACGTATTGTACGGCGGAAGTCGTACCTAGTGTTGAAGTCCTTGAATAATTATAAAACAAAGATCGCAGCTGGAAGGCGTGGATGCTGGCACATCAAGACTGTCTCTCGTTTGCGTATCTTATGCAGCCACATCTAAATTGAAGACTCTATTGAGTTTATTCCATTGAACGGTGAACATGATGCCACGCACATCGAATGTGCACGACATTTGTGCGTGCAAGCATTATTAAATTGCTGTAAAAACAGCGCAAACGCCGGACTGGGGTTGAACCCCGCGAAGTGCGAAATGTACATCATCATCGGCGGCACGTGAGGAAACCGTGAACAGGCTTCATACAATTGCTCCGGGTGCAATTGTACTGACGCCTGAAACGGTAAAATAATTAACTCGGTGTACCTTTATAAACCGACGCCTGCTCTGATTCATTCTATGCGCGACAAAATTACTACTGGACGAGTTCGATCCACTGGTCAAGGACACACTGGAAACACTTACATACGCCCAGCTATCCCGAAGTGCGTACATTCAAACCACTTTGCAGTTATTGAAAAAGACACTGCATCACTGTGGACTGGTATTGGCGACTGCTTACGGACAGAAGCAAGATTGCGGGCAGTATGTACAAAATACGCGGGAGCATGGTTGAATGCATTGCCAGCGAAAATATTTGGAAACTGGTTGTCGTTGTTATTTTGTTCCGTTGGCCTGCGAAACTTTTGGTGTTTGGTGCAACGCGCCAGTTAATTTGTCAAAGGAAATCGGCAAGAAACTGTATAATCGAACGGGAGAAAGCCGCTCCATCTGTTTTGTTTTCTTTCTGGTTTCTTTTTCAATGATCAAGTCTCGAGATTCAGCGTGGCAATGCTCAGAGTATTTTTGGGAACTGTTCCATCTCATGTTAACTGGAATGGTTTCTTAGTCTAGATCGTGTGAACGCTAGGCGTTGCCTTTTGTAAAACACACCGATTAAAGTCATATTAAACCAGTTAAAGTTATAACCCAATTGCTGTATGTAATTAGTATGTATCTGTGTGTTGCTTGTTGGTGTACAATACGAGTATGTTTGCACACTTTTTTACGCCGCTGTTCGTGTAGAATATTACGCTCATATGCCGCTTGCACATTTCTATTTTCCAGTTAAAACGTAATACATTACTGTTGTTGCTGCTGTTGCTTTATCGGCATTGAAGATATGGGCGTGGTTAATCCAATAGCCGATGGCCGTTCTATACGCTCCAGCCCCAGGACATTGGCCACCGTGCTCCTTTTGTCAGTTTGACCTCATATCCGCATCTTGCAGTAGTCCACTGCCACTGGCCTATTTTCCCTTCATAGATTATACAGTAGAGAACCAGTCGCATATGATACTTGACTGCTTTTGTCAGTTTCAAGTTTGGTTGAGGAATTTTAGCTGAGGCAGCATAATACAAATATAGTACAAATATCACCGCACATTTTTTTCATTTGGGCACGCTCGTCTGTTGTAGTTATCGTGGACTCCTTATTATCAGAAGATCGCTAGTAATCAACGAATCAAACACCGAGTGGATAAAGACTGCGATCGTGATAAACAGTTAACTGCACAGAATGGGTAGCACTAGCACCTATCACTACACGCGTCACCTGGGTACTCCGCCTCCGGCATGCCGCCGTCTCCGCCGCAGTGTGGCCTGCGCCAACACCGTTATCTTGCAGCATCCGCACCACGACGCGTGGTGCGTCGGTTTCGTGGAAGACGTATCGGATGCGGGAGACCAGCTGTACATCAGTTTCCATTGCGAGGCCCTCGCACCGCGCTGGGGCGCCGCCAATCTTTTGTGCGAGCACAAATTATCTTCCGGGTATCCTGAACCCGGTCAGCATATCTTCGTGGCACTGCGCGCTAACCACCACGAACCCCTGGTGCTGGAGACGGGCGTCGTGGTGGCACGCTTTACAGGGAAGACGTCTTGGGACACGGTATGCCAGGTGGAGACCAGTCTCGGCGCGCGGCATGTCGTCCACCAACTGCAGATGGTGATCACGGAGCTGCCACCCGCGCGGAGCTTGGCAGGGGCCTCCCGGCCTGAGGGCGTCTACGTGAAGTACCGGGTGCCGCTGGCCCATGCCGACCGGATCAACGCCCTCGACGAGAATCGGCTGCATTATGAGGTCAAACGGGCACGCGGCGACTTACAGTGCCATCCCGGCTATATCAACTTCATCCACGGCTACCATAATCGCTTTTTTTTTCGCCTGGAGACGGACAGTGCCGTGTTCGTCTGCTGGGAACACAAGGGGGTCTACTGGACGGAGCAACTGCTGGCCGACTGTGACCAGCGGTGTTTTGAATGGGACACCCCAGCGGTTGTCGTGCCGGTAGAGAAGGAACCGCTGCCGATAGAAGGTACCAATATAACTTTATTAGTTTATTATTATTATTACATCAAGAGCAGACACTACGACGTCTGATAGTGTTGACCTCTCAGCCGAGTTTTCTGGGTTTAATAACTTGCAAATCGGCACAAAGAATTATGTTTTCCTGCTATAGTGCGTTGTATTGTACAATGGACGACAAAAAGAGGTTGAAATCGACCGGTCAGTGTGCGGTCGCGCCTCACCAACTTCTTTTTGTCGTGCACTGTACGGCAAACTGACTTGTTCCATTGCTTCTAGATACCGAGCAAGAAATGCAGCTGCACATTCATTCTCTACCTGAAGAAATATTCCAAGATTTGCTAGACTATGTGGATGTCTACACTCAAATCGCACTACGACGGTACTCTATAGTTACGCAATTACCTCGTACTTGAACCATGTACAGGTATTATTGCGAAGTCCACTACTCTATCACTGTGCGGCCTAACTTAATAAGAAGTCCCGTACGAACGAAAAACAAATAAATCTAAAACCAGGTTTAGAAATAAAATGGGCAGCCCCTGATAAATGTGCGCATACATGTCAGGCTGCGCTCATGGTAAGCGGGTCAGAAGAGACGGCCACAACATTCATCCGGTTTTGTAGTACTTACAGTGTTCTATAATCTATACGGCACTCTATACGGAACAGCAAAAGCCACGACTTTCATTCAAATTACTGCTTTTAGCAGTACTCACTCTGCCCGTGTGCTGCTTTCCCGGACTGTAGTCAAGCTTGTGAGCATCGCTACTGTAACCGAAAGGACCAATTTTCGATAAATCCGCATTCTTTCTTACTACCGTACGCTCCATGGCCCGCTAGCCAGAACCGGCAGCCACAACATCATATAAACCGATCGCACAGCACTACGTTCGGTGCAGTAAGTTGTAATTTTTTCCACAGGGTTAGTCCCAAATGGAACACTGTCTGGATACGTCGCGTCCGGTCGACCATCACAGTGGATTTTAGCCAGCGCGTGGAGAGCGTCAACAACAGCGACGAAATGTACCGCCTGGCGATGCTGTTACAGCACGCGCTCCATCCCGGCGTACGGACCCTGGCCGTGACCGGCTGGGTGCCGGGTCAGCGGGTTCACAGCCGCGGTGCAACCACCGCGGAACTGGACATCGGCGTCATCTGTGGACCAGTTCGTCTACGCTCGCCACCGACCCTCCGCCGCCTAATCCTGCACCGCTGCGTCGTGGACTACGAATTCGCCGAGCGCCACCACCGGCGTCCCATGCGCTGTTTATCGCGCCTGATGGACGTTTGTGACGAGCTGATCCTGGTTGACTACACCATGACCGATGCCTGGCAGCGTCTGACCGATGTGTACTTTTTCAATCAGCACAAGCACCGTTTCCAGGGCCGCAGTCCACGCACCAAAGTGCCGGTGACTTTGGCGTCCGTGCGCTTCGGCGCGTCACGCTCCGACGCGGCCAATTTCAACGTTATGCGCGCCGCTATGGAAGACCAGCTGCCGGATGTGTCAGCTGGCATGCGCGACACTGTAGCGTCCATGCATGCCTACTGGTGCTCGTTGAACGTGGCGGAGGACTTCCAGTACGCCGTTCATCTCCGGAGAATCCTCAATTTGTAAGTGCAACGTTTACCATCTTGTTGTCCGTGCAGCAAAGAATTAGCGCGTTTGGTCAACATCTCTCCAAGCACATTGTGTTTTCTAAACAACCGACGGTGATCCGCTATTTGGCCGATCACCGCGTCGACCTAAGTTATGTCAAGTAGAAAAGAAAATGTAGTAGAAGTAGTTATGTCAAGTTATGTTAAGTAGAAAATTCGTCGACCGCCAGTTGGTACAGCAGACACGATGTCGAACCGTCACGAAGTCGACCTAAGTGTCTTAGTTTTCTAAGGTTTTCTTAGGTGTTACTGTGTTTTCTTATGTATTCTTAATGTCGTACGCAATTACAATATTTTATATAACCCTAACTTTGCCTTTGACCTTTTCAATGTGTAACCTACAAATACCGATCACAGACTTCTGATCGCAGTTGCAAAAAACGATAACGGTTTTGCAGCTGGCTCAAATATTCTCGTAGATTGATTGTCATGTGTATGAGGGATCAGTGTTTTGCCATACATACATATGTGTAGCGAAAGTAATTGGCTGTTGAGAAAAGTGGAGCATTTTGTTGGCTGTTTTACAGTACCCAGCCCAAGGAAGCGCATCTCACCTCTCAACCGTGGCAGAATTTTGGATTGGAGACTGACCCTGACCTACACAAAATTTATCACATACCACCCGGCAATTATTCCCCATTAACCGTCTTTGTCCTATGGACAACGTGGTGCGAAAACGAAGCACAAGGTGTGTAACAAGTCGTCGGCTGACAAGTTGTGGTTCTACTCGCATAATTTTGTGTGCATGCAATGTTTGTTGATGCACGAATGGCGACACTTCTTGAAACGCAAGGCTGGAGACACGAAGAGATACTGAGCGGATGAGGAATAGTGATTCTGTTTTTGGCTCTTAACAAAAACTTTATTCCGAAACTATATTTCTCTACCAATAACTTGCACGTCCATCATTGTGTTGCATCAGCAATTTTATCAGTAATGGGTTTTATGGGTAATAGGTTGCCCGCAGCCGTGGAATAAGACCTGCTCAGGTCTTTTGAATGTTAAGAGACTTTTGCCGGCTTTTCCAAGTATAAGGTCGAATCGTAATAATTAATCTACTGTCCTTCGCTACGAGGCAGCGCCTTGTGAGACTTTTGGTACTTGGTGTGAGACCGGCATTGTATCGTTAAAGGAGATCGGTAGGAAGTAGTTTTAAGGACGGGTGAGAGTCGCTCTACTTGTTTTTTGTTTCAAAGTTTAAGTTTGGAGGTTATGCGTGGTAATGCAATGAGTGTATTGTGCACGGTCCCTTCCCATGTTAATTGGGACAAATTCTTCATTTGATCATGTTTGTTGAGCGAAGCTCGCCTTGTACATCTTGAGAAATTAAATAAGTAGAGCATAAATTGCATTTTTTATTTCAACTTGTACAAGCAATGTCATGTAACACTTAGACAAAGGTTTCCAAAAACTAGAACAAGTAAAATAACTCTTCTAGCTCTGTAGAACAGCCGACAGTTCCTAAAACAGAAACCGCATTTCCGCGCTGAATTTCCACACTAATACGTTGCCACAAGAAATCGGTATCTCGCGTTTCCCCTGTTTGTTCTGTGAGACGTCGGCCAACTTCACTGATGAACTGACGGGCTAACGCCGCAGCTCCCCGTAGTTTCAAAAGCCACAGGCTGGAAAAAGTAACGGTCAGTCAGCTCCGCGATTATACAATAAGTAGAGTGTTGTATTATATTTTTTGTATTGCAAGCAGCACATGAGCGTAATAGGCTACATTGGCAGCGGGCGTGAAAATGTGTATAAACGATTACCGAACATACATGTACACCAACAAGCAACATACAGATACTAGGTCTTAATAATTACAGGATACATACAGCAGTTTATTAAATACAGTAATGCTTTCATGCACAATAGTCGTACTCGTACACATTCGATGTTCGTGGCATCGTATTCACCGCTCAACCGAACAGCTCCATAGAGTCCTCAGTTTAGAATTTAGAATCATGTGGGCTGCATAAAATACGCACCGAGACAGTTTCGGTGTGTGGGATCTTGTATAATAATTATTCAAGGACATCGCCACAGGGTGCGACTTCCGCCGTAAAACACGCGTGGGTGTGTCTTTCAGCGAAACAACAAATTAGAAGGACTGCCTCGGCGATGAGTTGAACAATTTGTTTAACACAGTACTGGGAAGCGGAAACGATTTGCTGGACTGCAGTTCTGTTTAGACTGTCGTTATCGAAAACAAAAACGGTTTCTGTAGTGTCGTTTCGGCCTGTTACTGCATAAGCAGTGGCTTGAGAGTGCCTCGAGGGTTATTCTGCTTAATGGATAAACTATAAACTACTATTTATTATTACCTATATTATTATTACCTATAAACTATAATATTATTGTTGGATGAAGTCTAAACTACTTACTGGATAAACTACACTAACTACACTACTAGGTACATAACATCGTTTTACGCGAGCTGAGTGTTGTCTGCATTTTACAGCCACCTCGACAATTATTGTAATCCTCACAGGGTTTCAGTGCGTAAAGTATCAGAATGACAGCATACTTTATAAGAAAGAGATCTGTGCGCGTAATCTGCAAAAAATCTCCCAGCGCATTAAAAGGTTCATGTGACAGAACGATTAAGAAGTACGTAATATTACGATAAAATGATCCCCTTCGACAATTGTGCCGGTGTAAAAGACGTTATGGTACCGTTTTCACTCTTCCTGGCGTAATAACACCAAACAAATTTACACGAGCACTAGTATTTTTTAAGAGAAACAATAAAAACGTTCTACATACAACACTGAACGTCAGTGGAATCACGCGTACGGCATATTTGCCCACGTCAGCAGTCAGCTGCAACGGCCAACGTCTAACCGGCGTCACAAGCCTTAAAAAAACCGATTGTGGCCGCGATAATTGTCAACAAACCGTACATTGTTCCCTCCACATACAGTGTCAGAGATCCCGCTTTGTTGCGCTGCCTAGGCAAACCGTGCGCCGAGGCGAAGAATGCAGTGTTTGCGGTGATGTTCTCAGAAGCGGCAAAGAAAAGACGGCTTCGTGTCAAAAGAGACCGGAATGCCGTTGTGTGCTGTTTGCCGCGTCAGCACTACATACAACATTATCCCGCTGCCGGAATCCGAACAGATTCAATCTCAAGCACTGGCAGCAGTGAACAGTAGTTCGGGTGCGGAACAAGCCAGGAAAGTTAGCGTTGAATCGAAATATACCGGTTCTGTGACCTTTCGGTGAATTATCCACTTTGCACCATGTCCAGCGCTCTGCCTATTCGTTATCGCTTTGTGCACCTCCTCCTGATGATCGTCGGGATTATCCACGTGACCACCACCGCGGAAGAGGATGCTCGCGACAATACACTTTTGGTTGGTTCTTATGAATTCTATCTATCTATCTATTTGTAATTTTTCTGACAGATTTTATTATGAAGAATGTTTATTGGGCAACAGCCGCCGTAACAACAAAAAGTGCAAGCGCGGGCACACTACTTTACAGTTAAAATTTAAACATTAAAAAATAACCAAAATCTCTGTAGTTTGGCTGTTATTAAGGGAAATGCTACTGCTGTGTTAAGTACGTTGCCTTTTAACCCGCTGCGGATATAGATCTTAGTTGTTTTTTTAATGATTTTATTATTAATTATTCATCTTTCAGTCAGTATTTATTTCCCTAATTTCCCTCATAATTTTTTCAATCATAATTCGGTTTGATTTATTTAAATATGCTTTTCAAGACGCCGTTTACGTTCAGCCGTAGTCTGAGAAGATTCAGCGGCTATTTTTGTGCTTTGTACAGACTTTGGTACTCTGTACATACCTATTTTAGCGCATGTCCTAAGAACATTGAATTTTTATTGACTATAACGATTTTAGGTGTTTTTTCAACGTATAAAACTTAGTCACTGTGATTCATTAAAACCTGCGCATCCGGACGAATATCGTGTGAACTGGCCGATGCCGAATAATATAATTATTTATTTATAATAATTATCAATTGCAGTATTTTCGTCTGTTTATTTATTTATTTTATTTATTTATTCTAATTCGTTTTATTTTTCTAATTTATTTGGTACATACTTACTTTTTCAACTGCTCTGTATATAACACTACTATTAGCCTACTTTTTCAAATACTTTTTCAACACTACTATTAGTCTGACATATAACAGCAAAACATAGTAAGTAATTAAGGCAGTAAGTAATACGAGTACCGAAGGTTAATCATTTGGTTCCACCTTGATTCGATGAATGACAACGTATTGAAGAAGTTAAAAGACTATTGTTGTCCGTCGTCGTTGCAGCGCGTTAAACGGCAGAGCGGCGCCTTCACCCGCACCTACACCTTCACACCGCAGTCGTGCAACGCCGGCTCGATCGCCGGCGCCGTTTCGGCCAGCGGCGCCACGTACTACTCGGTGCAGACTCCCAACTCCAACATCGGCGTCACCTCGACGACGGGCAACATCTTCCTGGCCAACTACCTCACCCGCGGCGTCCCCTACACCGTCACCATCCAGGCCTGGGCCAACCAGGCCGCCTTCAACAACGGCGCCGGCACCAATCCCCTGGGCACCACCACCGTCACCGTCACCTGCCAGGTGGCCAGCAGTACCCCCGGCGGGACCCCCACCGGGGCCGTGGGGAGCGCCCCGGTGGCGGGCACCCAGGCTCTGACCGCCACCAGCTGCAGCGTTCCCGGCACTTTCGTCGGCAGCGCCACCGCCACCAGCGCCACCGCCGTGACCTACGCTGCGGTCACCACCGGGTCGCCGTTCACGGTGGCCACCAACGGGCAGATCACCCTCAACCAGGTCACCTCCGGCACCCAGACGCTCGTTGTAAGTAACCCCGTACCATGGCGCTGACCGTCTCTGTTCATGATTTCTGTCCAAAGGTCAGAGCCACCAACGCGTACGGCAGCACGCAGTTCCAGGTGCAGATCACCTGTCCAAGCAGCACCGCCGCGGTCTTCCCGGCCTTCACCTCGCCCCTGTACACCATGTCGGCGTCACCCTGCACGGCTGGTGCCATCGTCGGCACCGTCATCGCGACCCCCACCGGCACCGTCAACTACCAACTGGCCTCCGCCGCCCCGGTCACCGTCAACTCCGCCACCGGCCAGATCCAGCTGACCTCGGCGCCCATTACCAGCCCCTTCAACTTCGCCGTCACCGCCAGCAACAGCCGCGGCACCACGGCGACGACGGTGAGCCTGACCTGCACCAGTAGCTCTAGCGGGGGCACAACCCCCAACCGCATCTACTTCACGGTCCCGGTGTACACCTTCTATCCGACCGGGACGGCGTGCAACGCCGGCGGGGTGCTGGGACAGGTCGGGGTGGTGGGCGCCACTACGGCGCCGACGTTTACCATCACCTCCACCAATCCCGGTAAGTGTGACCTTTCGCACCTCGACCGTAGCGATTCTGACGTGCAAATCGATCGCCTGACCGGGTGTTGTGCAGGGTACGCCATCAGTCAAGCCGGCGTCATCACCAACCCCACGACGGGCCCGGTGTCCGGGACGTACACCGTGCAGGCTTCGGCCAACAGCGGCCAGACCGCCACGGCCACCTTCATCGTCAACCGGATGTTCTGCACGACCAGCAGCGGCGGGACCACCGGCACGTGTCCGGCCTTCGCCCAGACGTCCTACACCTTCACCCCCGCCGGCGGCTGCGGCTTCTTCGCGCCCATCGGCACAGTGTCGGCTACCTGCTCCACGGGGGGCGCGGTCACGTATTCGCTGCCCTTCGCCGCCGTTAACAATTTCGGCATCGACCCCACTAGCGGGTCGCTGTACGCCACGGCCCCCAGCACCACCTGCCAGACGGTGACGGTGACGGCTACCGTGCAGGATGGGACGTCACGGACCAGCACCGCGCAGGTGGCCATCGCCTGCAACGGCGGCACCTGCACACCCACCACAGGCTAGTCAGCTATGCCCGCGTAATTCGCACACGCACGCTTGCTCTCGGCACTTTAATTCTTTACAACATTTCATTTATTATTTACATAATGAACTACTGTAATTGTATATTACAAGTTGTAATTTATACAGTATGTTATCTTATTATACTATATAAAATGTTTCATAATCGTTAATATTTAAATTCGTGTATTTATTTTTTATTGATTGCGGTATTATTCTAGAAAACAATTGTACATGGCTTTTTCTACAAAACTCGAGTTACTGAACGGTAAAATAATAATTATTCGTTTTTTAATAAAAATATAGCATGAAGTTTCAGTAAGACACGCAGATAAGTAGATTTGCAGATAAGTATGTTGGTTCGATACCGTGACCTTTGATTCTACTCCCATAGGCGGATCAACGGGCTGCACGCAAGTGGGACAACCAGGTTGCGGCGATATTGGCTAACGAAGTCGCTGTGTGCGAAATGACCAAATGGCGTTCTCAGCCAGGAAATGCCGGCTTTGTTACAGCCCTGCTCAGCCAAGTTGGGGCAGTTTTGTTAAATAATTATAAAATAATTGTATACATTGTTTCGTTTTTGAATTTGCAGTTATCTAGTGTAACTTTTTACGGCAAATCTAGGAGTTTTAAAACCGGTACCCCTTGGTGTGCCAGTAGGGAGCCGAGCACTGGTTAAGGGGATGGTGTGGTGGTCATTTTTAGGATGCTTATAACGGCCCCTCTGAAGAATACACCAACAGATATTTTTACGTGAGCTTTTCTGGAAAGTCCTAAGCGAACCGAAGCCTGTCCGTTATGGGTTCGCAAAAAAATCTAGCGCGATCAGTGCTCGGGCTGGCCGTGAAACAATGTGCACTTCCCATAGGATTGTATGCTAAGACCTACCTGCCGAAGAATGCGGTTGCCTAGCGCACAGACCAAAGTAACTTCAATTTGATATTTGCCATGAATAAAGCATGGACCACCTGAAACGATTTTGAGGTTTGAACAGACATAAACTGTCCAGGCGGAGAAATGCAGTGGCCGGATGAACAGAATAAAAATCAGCAAAGCGGCTGCAAAAAATACGTATGCTTTCTCTTACAGTGTCTCGAAATGGAGTGTTTCAGGCATATTGTACAAGTGAAAGACTTTTTATTGACGCTCAAGGCTTCGCAAATACGATTTCGTCGAAAATAATTACCCGTCGCATCCCGTGGCTGCACCGGAAGCGTGCGAGGGAGGTCACTCCCCGATTCAAAGGTGCTTGCAGTCACTCTGCAAAGGTCACCCAGGCTTAGCCGAAATCGGCTGATGTATGGT
Source organism: Paramacrobiotus metropolitanus (assembly GCF_019649055.1). Classification (NCBI taxonomy): domain Eukaryota; kingdom Metazoa; phylum Tardigrada; class Eutardigrada; order Parachela; family Macrobiotidae; genus Paramacrobiotus; species Paramacrobiotus metropolitanus. Next base: position 138,311 of record NW_026570336.1, on the reverse strand, counting down.
ATCGTTCGCAAGAGCATTGAACGACCAACACCTCAGAGGTAGTGCTTTTGAACAATGACGTCATCAGAATTTTTAAGCAAATTTCAAACAGGACTACTGCTACCACGCTGAGTGGGTCAAGCCGCTTTTTTCCTCTGGTCTACCCTAATTTTGACCTCACGGTTATTCGGAAAGCGGTCTCAGCGTAGAATCTCCAAGTGATAAAGATGTCGGACACACACGGCAACTAAGAAAAAATTAAATGAGGAAGTATTCTGTGACGGCTGACCTGTGCTAATTTTTTGAAAAACTGCCCCAACTTGGCTGAGCAGGGCTGTATTTTGTTATGCGATGGATTGGTTCTGTGCATTTATCATGGGGGTGTTCTACGAGAAATAAACAGTTTATTGCGGCACGGGCGGGTGTGTTTCGTGTACGTAGGAGTGTATTACGACCTATTAGTACGTCTACATATTGTAACAATACAGTGTAATATGGAATTATAAATGGATGCGAGCACTCTAACATTGACCGGTTCTGTTTGAAAGGAAAGCAGCTGATCGCGCTGCAGATGTTGCTGCACTTGTACAATACGCCTATGATTGAGCGCACAGTCATTACACAGCCGGAGTCGAGAAATTGTTGACATTCATTTGTACTGGACATTAAAATTAATTACAGTAACCATAATACGTACGATACATACGGGCTACAGATAAATTATACAGATTATTATGAGTGTCCAATATATACTGTACTTCATTGCAGTTTTGTTGGCTGACTTATTCTCTACGAGTGGTGAATAAACGAATTCATCGCAGTGGCCACACGATACCAGCCCGGTGACTCATTTTCGGCGTAAAGTTACATCGAATTTGTTTATCACAGGAATTCATTCCAGAATAAGACGCACCCATAGGACTGCGATAATTATACTGTACAGTGGTTGCGTTCTAAGCGCCAGCATCGCGCTTAATATGTGCAACCTGTACCTTTAGTCCTTTACGCAAGCAGTTAATCACCTGACTTGTAGGTGGGCCGTGGGATCACTTCGTACCACAAGGATCGTATTTTTAAACTTAATTTTCAGACGAATTACTATGATAAATAAATTCGATAGTCGATATCAAGTGCCAATGGCGGCCTTTTTGGCTAAGTTTGACTTCACCCATTTCAATCTTCAAGGTTTAGATACCGACACTGCGCCGCCTTTATAATGCATGACTTAGGTATTATTATTGTGCTAATTTAAAGTTTTAAAAAAGCAAATACTCTTTATAAGCTCAGCGGTGCAGTGCCAGTCTTCATGCGTTGTAATGCTTTAAAGCAAGTTGGCATCTAGAAATTTAGCAATGCAGAAATCAGCGCACAGCCATTACAGAAACTGAGAAATTTGGCATCGTTTAGACATTTCTAGAGACTTGTTCTCGATGTAATTCAATCAACAATTCGCGTTTGGTCTCCGCATTCGAGCGTGGCGCAGCTCGTGATCACCGTGACCTTTCATATATACTCGGTATCCCTGACCTTCACTGCCACCCGCAGTCACCCTTCTGGACCAGCAGTGTGATGGAAACGATGAGACCTTTGCTTCTCACTTCTTCTACGACTTTTCTGCGTTCTTCGTTCCCAGTATCGCCTGGTAATTGAATTACATTTATCGCTTATGCTGCCGTTTAGCGCATCCGAGAATGCTGATTCGACGGAATCTGATGTTGACACAAAATATTTACATATTCCGCTACACACTGGACGCTAGCTGATGTGGATTAATATTCCATCAGTAGGAAGTACTCGAGTACCGAGTGACTCCCAACGTATTCATGTAAAGACGTCACCGGTCACGGTCAAGCATGATGAACAATTCGAACATATCTACAAACCGGTGCGCATTCTAAACAATGTTTCGTATCGTTACGGGCGACTCGGCATCATGGCACAATGATCCCTCTTTAAGCGGCATATGGTCAACGGCAGTCGAAATATTCTAATCTGAATTGTTTGCAGCCAGCCGACACAGAGCCGTTGCGGTTCCGCTGCAGCGTATACCGATTGTGGCGTTGTTTACCTGGAACTTGACTTGATGGGAAATCAAGAATCATGTCGGCTGCCGAACGTTAGCTTGTATTCTATGCCAGACACCTACTTCCTGATGGGGCTCTCTGCATGGATACACCAGTACAATTATCGAAGGGCAGTACTTACACAATCCGCGGCATCGAAGCGGATGACATATGCAAGCGATATTGATGTACAATCGCAGAGCAACCTCCCGATGACTATGCGCATATGCAGAAACCTAAATCTTTGTAGAGACTGAGGATCGTCCAGTGCCCAGTACTCGGTGTAGTATGTATTAACATAGTACACCTGTACCGGTGCTTATATCAGCTAGGCACCTCATATCTAATTGGTTACTCAGTACTGTGTACAGTACTAGGACTGATGAAGGTTTGCGTGTGCGCACAATTAGATCTATGTGATTCATATTCTGATCTGTGCTGGACAACATGGTAATCCTGTCAATATTGACATTCGCAATGTACTTGGCGACTATCCTATCAAATGCCGCATGTACAGATATCAACCCGAAGACGATGCGTGGGTCACCTGCCGTCTCTAGCATCCCCGACACCGCCGCCGCCCCATCCACCGTCATCACCCCACCGTCGACAGTAGCTCCGCGGGCGCTGCCACCGGCCACCGCGCTAACCACGCCGGCGACCACGCCCGTCCCGATATCGTCAACGATAAGCGCGTCGACAACACGCCCCACCAATAGTTCTACGGATAGCCACCACACCAACACCGCCACGTCACAAATATCAACACCGACGCCGAGGACAAACGACTCCACACTGCCGACCAGCACCCACACGCCGGCAGCCACCCCAGCAACACCAACAACACCGACCACGGCAACGCCCACAACGACAACAGCAATAACGACAGCGGCGACGATCCCGACCGCACCGACACCGACTACCGGCACTCCAACGATCACGCCCCTGTCCACCACCATTCCCGTCCCGACCACCACGCGCCGCCGAAGCCGGAAAGGGACAAAAAGCGCTGGCTTCCTCCCAGACGTCGATTAATGGGATATAATTGTGCCGGGGTGCGCATCCCCCTGTGCTCTTACTTATCCGAAAGGCAATTACAACATAGTTTTTACACAACTTACAGTATATCATGAATAATTTTATTAGTTTTTATTTCTCAATATGTACAAGGCGAGCTTCGCTCAACAAATATGATCAAAGGAAGAGTTTGTCCCAATTAACATGAGAAGGGACTGTATGATTAATTTATCACTGTGCCAAGAGTTAACGTACTCTGATTTTTTACTACGTGCTTTTACTTATAACAGCTGTCAGCTGTTGAATTTGATTTCCGTCTGCATATACCAATTTGTGGTTGCAGTCTTTCCGTAAAATCCTCCGAAAATGGAATAACACCGAGTTGCACTGCAACACATAGTAGTACAAACAGAGGGCTGGACAGTGGACAGATACTGTATAGTTAGGTATACTGATGCAGTTGTTGAGTGGCTACTAGTGGTCTCCGTCTGTTGGAGGTCTGGCTATCTGCAAACCGCCACCGATTTCTCTGTTGTGCGAAGCAACCGTTTGCCGTAATAAAATGATCACAACTGTATACGTAGCAGGCGCACAGCTGACACCGGTTCAGTTACTCGTACTTACCTTCTACGACTATTAACTATTAACAGAAAAATATACAAAAATACCAAAATCAGCGAAGAAAATTTGTTATTTAATAAATAAACATAAACAAAATGAAGCGGCGTGCCAGAGAAAGTGGGAGAAACATTATTTTTGTTTTTTCTGAATTTCGTACAACCTCTGAGAATTTTCGAAGTGCGAGAATTGCGAGAAGTGCGAGAATTTTCTCGGCCAAAATATCTCTCGCTTTACAATGTGCCGCTTAATATAAAACGAGTTCATGACAAAACAACCAATCAGCGACCGTACATGCTGCCGTAGTTGAAGTTCTGCGGCTGATAGGGATAGTACACTGACTGGAAGGGCGACGCCGTGGTGGTCACGTTGGGGTGGTGGTCGTCGGCGTGGGCGTGGTGGGGGGCACGTAGCCGTCGTAGTCCCCGTTGTAGATCATGTAGTTCCCGCGGTACCGGTCCGTCCGCCCCACGAAATCCAGCCCGATGTACGGGTTCAGGAAGGGATAGCCCGGGAAGAAGGCCGGCCGCGCGAACTTCCCGAACCCGCCCATGATGCGCCCCAGTTGCGGGAGGTAGGGGTTGGGGCCCAGGGCGCCCACCGGCCCGAACGCTGGGGGCACCGGGCCGCTGCCCAACGGGAACCGGCCCCCCACCGCCGCGTTCCCGCTGTTCAGCGGCAATCCGGGCCCGGTGCCGTAGCCGTTGCCGTACGCGTAGCCGCCGTTGCCTTCCAGGCTGTTGTACGGTCCCGGACCGCCGTAGGCGCGGCCGGCGGGGGATTGGGTGTCGTCCTGGACGAGCTGGCGGTCGCTGGCCTGGACGGGGTCGTCGAAGCCGGGGGTCTGCTGGTAGATTAGGGAGGAGACGTCGGGGATGCCGGAGGCCGGGGGCGTCAGGCGGTAGCGGGTGGGGAGGGTGTCCGGGGTGTCCCCGGCGGAGGCGTCGTAGAAACTGGGGTAGTAGGGGTTGGCGGCGCTGCGCAGACCGCTCCACAGCATGTGCACCATCAGGACAACTGCGGGGCGCAGAAAAACCGGAGTGGAGATTAGTGGTTCTCACGGTGTGGCAGTGCTGGGAAAAAGCAATTAAAATTCAGTGACTTACTTGTGGAAGGAGCGGGTTGCAAGAAACTTGGCCAGCGCTGTATCCGCATGGTGTATAATTGTTATATAATGTTGTTATATAACTTTGCTGAGTCACGGTGACTGCGTATCGCCGTTCGCTTGTTCCTCGGTCAATAAGAAGAAGAGAAAAACTGTAGGTGAATGTTTTCGGGAAATTTTATGGAAAATTTTCAAGAGATCGTATAGTACAGAATTCCATCGGATCCACTGGGTCTTTCAGCGCGTGATATAAGTGCTCGGCAATTGGACGATATTGCCGATGTGCGAGAGTCGCGAGATGCAGCATGACTGCCGAGATTCTGCTGCTTTGCTGCAGCAGACTACACAACAATGACAATGCATCCGTGGCCTCGTTCTTTTCGATTCTTTCACGCCAGCAACTATGTCGAGCCATTCTGCTGAAGAACAGCAAGTAAACAGTGATGCCGGCACTTACATTATACAGTGCCGGTATTATACAGATACACGAGTACAAATAGATAATTATTGTACCTGGAATTAAGCCGCACCAAGTCAGCAGAGAAAGCAAGGGTATACTGCGCACTGCTGCTGGAAGCTGGACACGCTGCAAACCATCCTAGTAAAATTGTTAACGGAAGTTAGGAGCCGATGCTGAGCGTAGGAAACTGCCAGCTGCAGAATGGCTGCACAACCGGCACCTGGATTTTTTCACTGGCAAGCCGCTTAAAATTATTTTTACCGGTTATTATCGGTGCGTACGAAGTACGTACATACATTGCGCCGCAGCTGTCACTGTCCGGTCCGCGGCTATTGGCACAGGCCTGACTGGACACTCGACATTAATGGAAGAAGAGCAACAAACGACGCGCTGACACGGCGAACGGCCGGCTTATCATGCCCGCCCGCGGGCGTGTTATCACGGCGACCCCGCGTGTTGTCCTTTGAGCGTACAGTACGCGCACATCTTCGACTATGGTAATTATCGTGTCATCGTCGCCCGCGGCGTTCAGCTCTTCGATGGAAACAGAGATCTTGCATACCCGTACCCAACCTGGCATGTACTGTGATCAGGCGAAATAAGCATAAATATTCATACACAAAAATAATTACACAATAAATATAAAATGCACTAATTAATCAGTGCGTTAATTATCCGGCAGTTTGCTGACCATGTACTCTATAATTATATGATAATTATTATTACCTGTACAAGCAGGCACGTACAGATATGAGGAGTTTAAATCGATGCGTGTGTTTGCGTTCAAAAGCAAAATTTCCATTAACGGTTGACATCTGATGTGCGACTGCGAACGACTTGACTAATTTAAAGTATCATTAAAGCGATACGGTTTCCTTCGAACTGCGCCGTACGCCGGAGAACGGCCGGCATCAACAGGTGCATTGTTCTAAATTAGCACAGCTACAAGGCTGCATCGTTAAGCAGTGTAAAATCGCCACCGCTCCACCCGATGTGCCATTCGCGGCATTGTCAACGAAATCGTTTTGGTTAAAAATTAGATGCGGTAGCCAAAGCAGCTGTAACCGGGTGTAGATAGAATTTCTCCTTTACCCGAAAACACGAGGAACTGATCGTTTAGTTGCTGACCTGCCGTTAACGTGATCCCCATCCTTCGATCTCACGAAACGCCCAGGACCGGGCCCTATCATGGCGTCAACAAGGCAATTTGTTGTTCCTCTTCTCATCTTCACCTTGTTATTATGTAAGACATGAACTGACCACAACGTCGACTAATATAGTCTGTAGTTATTATTCAATTTTTAGGTACTGAATCTACTGATTACTAGGAAAAGGTCACTTCTATGCGCGTCAAGATTTTAGGCCGCATACCATATATAACTATAAACTGGAAAGTGTTGAAAATAGGATAGGAAAGTTTATTGCAATTTTTAGTGCGGATAGAACTGAAAATACACTACCAGTGTAGTAACATTAAAATAAAAATGTTACAGTAATATAAAACACTATTAAACAGTTACAGTATAAAAATGCTACAGTGACATAAAAATAAATAATGTGATAACCAAATTTAGGCGTTGCCATTATATTTGTAATGTAAATAAGATATTAATAAAACTTAAACAGTACCATGTTATTTATAAAATATTACTATTGATGGACAATATTATGGCAGTAAGTTAAATTATGCCGAAGAGGTGTATCTACTGTATACCGGCAGTGTTTGGTGTGCAGGTGATACGGTGTTTGCTGTGGGACCGGCCGGCGGGTCGGGACACAAAGCCCTCCCGCCCGTCCTCAAAGCCGGCAGCGCCAAGGACACCAAGACGGCGGTGAAGGCGGTGGAGAGTGTGAAGAGCGCGCCCGCGGCGGTGAAGCAGGCGACGGCGGCCAGCAGCACGGTGGCCTGCACGCCCAACATCTGGCCGGCCATCGGGAAGAACGGGCAGTGCGCCGCCACCAGCGCCCTCGACACGCAGTGCTCCATGCTGGAGGCCGCCGTGTCCGATGACTGCACCAACTTCGACGGCAACTGGTGCTGCTACAGTAAGTGCCACCGGCTATCAACAGCCGTGGAAAGTATCCCTAAATAATTGCCAGTTTTATTATTAGTACTTGTACATATGTACATCAGTTGATTAAGCAGATCCAGATAAAGTTAATTTCATGTACTTATTTAAATTTTGCTTTATCTGTTTATTTTTTCTTTATTTGTTATCTTTTATGTGTTTTTTAGTTTACTCCCGTATGATTTTACTTAATATAATTGACTATGTAAGTTGATCGTTTTAATGGGCAATAGCCACCAAGATAACAATGATTGCAAGCGCCAGTAGTTGCTAGTTAAAATTTAAACATTACAAAGCAACCAAAATCTCTATCTTCTCTTGGATTGAAAGGTAACGTGCTCAAGACAGCCGTGGCATTTCCTTGATCGTTTTACCCAGTTGATCGTTTTACCCAGATATCCTACTTTAATCTGTATTTAGTTGTACCTAAAGTATGTGTACAATAAGAAATAATTATTGGTAAAATTGCGTGATATTGCAGCACCGGCATTAGGCGGCGCCCCCGCTACCAGCGCCCCGATGGCGGCGGCCACGACGACCACCGTTGGAACTGCCACCACGACGGGCCGCCTCACCGGCACCAGCCAGGCTTCCAGCTCCACTACCACGTCCGCCCGCACGGGCATCACCGCCACCACCTACAAGTACAACACCAACAGCAACAGCAATAACATGAACACAAACAGCAACGTATACAACAATAATAACAACAACATGAACAATTATAACGGCAACAGCAACAACATGAACACCAACAGCGGCGCATACAATAATAACAACAGCAACAACTACAACGGCAACAGCAACAATATGAACACCAGTAACAACAGCAACTCGTACAGCGGTAATTACAACACCAACAGCAACAACACTAACAACAACAGCAGCAGTAATTATAATAATAACAGCAACAATTACAACGGCAACAGCAACAACCGCAACGCCAACCGCGGCAATATGAATCAGAACATGCGCGGCCGACCAATGCCCATGGGCGGTAATCGCATGCGCAACCGCGGACTAGACGATCAAGCCTAACACATCGCCACCATACGAGACGTAATTGTCCTGCCTCGCGTCGCTCTTACCAAATTCCTAGTGTTTCTAGTTTTCAATAATTACTTTACCATAATTATTCTATGGATGCCAGATTTTCGAAGCATACGTTGTATGTACGCAATACTGTTGATTTTTACAGCCTGGTGCTTGTACACGGAATTATGTATCTACGTATATGTACAGATTTCAAACATACTGTAACAATACTTAATTACTGTATGTAATTTATAAACAAGGATTTTAATCTAACTTGCAGTCTGGTATACGTGCAACCATGCTGTTGCATAAAATGGCCTTGTAGTCGCTATTATTGGCAGAAAGGTCATGGGAATAATTGCTGCGCGGTAGAGTGCGTACACGAGTACAATACATATCAGCCGCGTACAATGGAATTATGTATCTATATGTACAGATTTTAAACATACTGTAACAATACTTAATTGCTATGTATAATTTTATAAACATGTACATGTACGAGCGTGTCCCGTAATTTCTAACGCAAAGGTGCAGATAGCACGTATTAAGCGCTATGAGCGATCGCAACTACAGTACTACGTACGCCACAATAACCAATTTACTCCTCTCAAGATTTAAGGCAAACAAAATTATACAAAGAAAAGACGTTGGTATTTCATAATTTATCTGGATAGTTTCTATGTTTATCACGCATCGGCCATGCCAAATGCATGTCGAGAGTATACCGCTTTCGCGTGGTGCACCGTAGAATGGAGTTTGCGCGTAACCCGTGGAATTTTCTTATTAAATTTTGTTTATAAAATATTGTCCGTCAGTAGTAAAAACCACGACTGGAATAAAGACATATCATCGTCTGTGCGTGTATTTCGGCGGAGATCCTGCGCACTGTACCATACACGGGGCAGATACTGTATAATATTATAGGATGGAGTGATTGAATTGAATCGGGTGGCGTGCAGTTGATTTGTGGAGTTTACTTAGCGGACGCCCGGGTAAACATGGCCCCGCTTAACTCCAATCTCATTGATTTACAATATCCAATCTCATCCCGCTCCCGCTTTCCCAGACTCCGTCGCGGGCCATAGAACATCCTATGATATACCCACGACTCGTTGTTACACATACAGATATGTCAGTGTCTTCCTCGTTTCCTTCCACACCAACGTTTATCTCTTCCATATTCATATATGCCTTTTTCTACATAAGCATATACAACGAAACAGCGCTGCGCGTCCTAGTTAAAACTTTTATAACGATCGCCGGCATCGATCCGACCGATTGCCGACAAATTAATAACCGCAAAAAATGTCCGTTCAGGAAGAATAAACAGTCGTCTTTCATAAGAAAATAAATGCTTATTAATGTGGAGACTTTATAGTGTTTTGTAGCGCGGGTTGTTGGCAGCAAAACACGCATTAAAATTACATGCACACACTCTGTTGCATAATTTATTATATCCACGCACGCTGCGCGCAGTAATAAACCGGGGGAATCGCGTTGTTCGGGGATGCAGCGACAAGTTAACGAGCCGGGAAACATCCGTTAGCGCTGTCGCTCCGTGCGCCATTATTCACTATCAACAGCACTGTACAGCGCTCACTCTTCCTCGTTTTCGTACAGCGTACGGGCACTACACAGCGGAAGTTGTGCTGTACGCTGCGGCCCCACCAAACCCGGCGTTATTTGATTAAAGGACGCGCAGTGGCGTTGTATCTACAATATACTCGGGCTCACTACGTAGTGCGTATAGAGGACAACATGTCGAGCACTATGACAGCACAACCGGCAACTTGTTATTTATTCGGGGCTTTTGTGTATGGAACGTTAAAGCGGATAAAAGGCCAGCGTTGCCGAGTGCAGTGAATAATTCATCGTGTAGTTATGAGATAAGGATGTTTGGCGCGCTGGTGGATGGCCTGGCTGGCGGATATCCGGCCGGGTTGAACAACTTCTCGCGTACTGGCGATTTTCCTGTGTAGCGTACATAAAATCGGAGCGCTGCGTATCGTGTACAAATCGAGGCATTCGACTGTCTATATATACAAAACGCCAGGCTCGTGCGGAATCTCAGTTGGAGCCGGAGCTAATCTGCATAAAGATGAGCGCCAGCCAGTGAAGCGCATGCACAACGGCAGGCCCGGCGTTCTGCTCCGCTGGCTACATGTGGCCGGGGATGAAAAAATCGGGATATGGATACATATATCTCTCCATGTATGCGCCGATATGATCCCGGCATGATCCCCGCCATTTGGCAGCGGGATTACCGCCGAACCCCCGGCTAATCAGGCGCGACCGGCCGACTGTTGGGTCTAATTTGTCACTTCCGGGCTGCATCTGACACATTCCGCATTATCCCGGGCGCGGGACGGGGACGGGACGCATTACGGGTATTAAAAGCGTTGCGCTTATCATCTGCCGTGCATTGCCGGGTTTTATATATAAGGAGCGTGTTGCCGGCATAATCTGCCAGCGCCCGCTGTAATTGCGTCGATTCTTCCGCGTTTGTTTGCTCGTTTGCCGCGGCGCGCCACCTGGACGTGTTTGTGTATACATCTGTCTCATATAAAACGCTACTTGACTGCCACTTCCCCGCCACAATACCGTCGCGCCACTTGATCGCGCCACAGCCTTTTCCCGGCACTTTCTGACGTAAGTCTCTTGTTTATACTACAACCATAATAAGTGTACATAAGTGGCTACAAATGAACGTAATTGTGCACGTATCCCGGTGTCACGCAGCGGCCGTGTTGAGGCCTGATAAAAAATGCAGAGTGGTTAGTTATCGTGTTTGTATATATCCCTGGAGATGCGCGGCCCCGGCCGATCAGGCGCTACTTATCCGTGTCAGACTCATTAGCCAATCAGGCACGCAACGCCACTGTTTCTAATATATCTAACGCCGCAGCCGTCGCCGCTTTTTCCAGCGGATGGCTGTAGGTTTAATTGCGTGCGCGGATATCCCTGGGATCGATGGCGTTGGCTGGCGCTGATGCTGCTGCAGCGAGTCAACAGATCAGTAAACACAACATTATACTAATTGATCGCCTCCGACATCGACGCGTGCAGCGCACTGCCCATTTAGCCGGCACCGCGCGGATATATGTCGCTGCTTATCCAGCGCCCTGATTAAATTCTCCCACGGCTGCGCTCGCTCTCTCTCCCCGTCCACAGCCGATTCCCGGGAAATCCGCGTCAGCTGTATATATGCAAATGCTGCCACGTATTTTCCATTAAATGCCTTAACGCCTTCCGCGCTGCCAACCGGCACATTTCCGGCATAATTACCGACGCTGCAGTGTCAGACTGTACTTGTAAAATGAGTAGGGAATCGACCAGTCGGTCCGCGGTGGAAAAATTGAATAATAAAATCAACAAACAGAGTACAACAGGAATACATATCCTATGCGTAGAAAAATTACTACGGCCCGCTACGCCATACTCTGGACGCGTTATGTGCATTTGACATGGCTGATGCACGTCAAATATTGATATCCTATAAACAATTTATCGTAAAATCGAAGAATTTATCAATTAAATTTGGTAATAGTAATAATTCACTAGAAAAAAATTTATTATGCGATAGTTGTAGTGTAGTGGTTTCTTTCTACGCTTAATATGTGCTACCTGTACCTTTGCGCAAGAAATTAACCACCCGGCTTGTGTTTTTTTATATATTATATATATGTGCATATATATACAGCCGTGACCTTTTGCTACTTATATATCGAGTACCGGGTAGCGAATGATTGTCAGTGTGTTGGCGCACTCGTCCTCCCCGTTTCGAGAGGCCGATGAATGTATCCCTACATCCGCCTCGACGAGTGCCAGCGCTGTCTTTTTTTCGTCCCATCGATTCGCGCGACGGGAACATGATCAGGCGCCGTTTGTCCTCTCTAATCCAGCAAACCGGCCAATTGCTGGCTCTTGGCGCCTGAACACCGCGCGGACCGGGGTAATCATGGCCCGGCGTGAGAGCGGACGCGGACGCTGGTATTAATCTGGTCGGTGCCCGGACGGATTACTCCATCCCGTGGATAAACACACTCGGCCTTAATTATCACCATCCACACATGTACGGTGTTTATATATGAACATGGTGGTTGTACAGTAGTGCCGGGTTGGTTAACCCGCCCTCATAGTTTAGCGTTTTTTCCCTCCCGGTTTCCCCGGGGAAATCCCGGATGACACGCGTCGAGTGACCCGCCGCGCACTCTGATGCGCAAATAATCAACTTCCTCTTTTTTCCCATACTATATCACTCCCGCTTGAAATACTATATTCATTTTTAACAGGCGACGATCGACCTATCGTAAAGGTACAGATAGCACGCATTTAGCACGAAGTTTGCGCTATGAACGATTGCCACTACACAGTCTACACTACGTCTACCACAATGACATCATTCCCAGGTTTATGTTAATTACAAAGAGGAAAAGTTAATAATATTTTGTAATGTATACTTCGCTTTTACTCGCGTTCCGACCGCTTACAGATTACACCTTCACGTTCCGTCCACCCGATTGCATTAGTAGCCCCTGCAGTGAGCGGCTACGTGGTTATTAACAGCTAACTGCACAGTTCAGTTTGTTTTCCCCAGCACGTAAAACTTAAAAAGTAAGTACGTTTTTTGGACGCACTGAAAGCGAAATCGGCTGACAAAAAACACCTCCAGTCAAAGAAACCGAACAGTTCGAAAATTAAGTGACGAGTCTTTCACATGCTGGTTAAATTTTATTTTTACGGTGATTAATTCTAGTAAATTAAACCAACTAAGGAATTTGTGATTATTAACTAAATCGGTGATAATTCCTCGTTTTTTATAGCAAACTTTTTGGATGGATTCGTTGATCTCTAAATTATTCTTTAAAACTTTGTTTTGTGATAAATTTTTTTGTTGTTCCTTGTTGCTTTCGGTCCTGAAATAAACGGTCTTACTGGTTAAAAATTATCTGTATGGTATTATAAATTTTTATGTGGGCCCATGCAGGGAAACTGAAATGGTGGGTGGACGGAACGTGAAGGTGTAATCTGTAAGCGGTCGGAACGCGAGTAAAAGCGAAGTATCGATAGTTTGCAGTTCAGGTCGGATTTTGGCATGCACCAACCTTGCAAAATGCATGTAGAGCGTAAATAGTGCGGCGTTTCGCGTAACCCGTGAATTTAAAGTGCAGAGCTAAAGACGATCGGCCCATAATGAGACTTTTGATACATCTGAACGCATATTATAAACTTTTTGGAATTTTCTTACAGCCATAACGTCCGAACTAAATGCAGCGGGCCGATGAGCAGCGCGGTGTCAGAATATTCAGGAAAAAGCCGGGGTTACATAACATCGTTATATCGTTATATACGAAATGTGGCCGGTGCAGCGCGTAATTAAGGGCGTTAATGCGGCGCTGCTGGGCCTGCGCGTTGCCTCTTCCCTTCCCAGGGGCGCGCTGACGTTGCCGGTTGCACGACGGGGTAATTGCGGCCAATCCGTTGGACGCCGCGGGCGGTGGCCCAGGCCGGGCAGGAAGCTGTCAGCGCCCCGCGGCCGCTGCTGCGTCCCTCTAAACGGTCCTGGCATTGTTGCCAGCCGGCGCACAAAAGAGCGCTGATGTTTCGCGTGACGGGAAGCGAGTGTGTTGTGTGAACACTGTATACACGCGCGCCGGATGCGCTGCGTGCGTCGCTGACAATGGCCTTACGTGCCTGACAAAAAAGGGGCGGCGTTGCTGGCGGGTACACCCGCCGCCGCACAGGCAGGATGAACACGCTCCGGCGTGTGTACATTGCGCGTTGTTAAGAAGTGCAGGATGCCCGTTTGATGGGTGTTTGTGTTGGCCGTGCGGAGCGCGATGCGATGCAACATTCTATTTTTATATCCGCCACTTGTACGCGGATACACTGACAGTTGACACGCGCATGCTTTACAAAGGTCACAATTGCGCCTTAATCGCTGCGTGCAATAAGGCATGCCAACAAGTTTATCTTTCGCGCCGCTATATATATAAATTATCCAACGATAAATTTTTTTAATGCAGGAATTGAATGGCCGGATTATATTTACTGATCGTCGCGGTGACTACCTGCGGATGTTAATCGTGTAGCCGGTATGTTTCTGCGCATTTCCCTCATCTGGATGCTGGCCCACTCGCGGACGCACCGGCCGATAATGGTGCGGCTGTGGCTGCTGGGGACGCTGCTGCTCAGCGGGCCGGCGGCGTGGACGGCCGCCCGCGGGGTGGGGGCGGGGGCGCGCAGCAGCAGCGGCGCCCTGGAGGGCTGCCAGCCGTCGGCGCTGGTCTTCTGTGAGATGCCGGTCATTGCCTCGCCCTCCGACCAGGAGGACACCTTCAATGCCTTCCCCGGCGAGGAGTTCCGGCTGCCCTGCCAGGTAACACACCGCCTCTGTAATTACATCGAAACCTGAACGACACTCTTGTACTTTTTAATTTCCAAGCGGCGCGACAGTCATGTACAAGCCCGGTGGTTAATTTCTTGCGTAAAGATAGAGCGAGAAATACAGATTCAGCGGTTATCTTGAGCTCCATACCACGGCCCGCCACGCCACCCTTTCTAGGCGTTACGTGCATTTGGCATGACTGATGCACGTCAAATACTGACATCGTGTAAAAATACTTATCGTAAAATCCGAGAATTTATCAATGGAATTTATTTATCACAATGATTTATTGTAAAATTAAATTCATCGTTGCGATACCTGTAATGTAGTGATTGCTTTTTAAGCTCCAGCATTCGCGCATAAAGTACTCCCTGAATTGTACGTAAGAAATTAATCATCCGGCTTGCACGGAAGTATTCCTTTTATTAATCGTATTACATATTTTAGTTTTAAATGCCGGAAAGTGAAAAAATTTATAGCAATATTATGTGCGAATAGCCATAACATTATTATACAGATACAATTTATCATACATTTTTTAAATACCGGCGTCTTAAAGTTATTACGATAAGAATTTCTAACAATTATAAGAGACTGCGAATACTGTATGAAAATACCGAATGCCGCACAAATGCTCTGCTGTTATTAATGTTAATACCATTTTTGCATATGACAAAGTAATAAGTCGAAACAGAATTTTAGGAATTTTTTTCTTATCATTATTATTACGGCACAAGAGCAGACAACCCCGAAGGGACTTCGAGTCTGGCTGAGCAAAAAACAATTTGTGTATTGCTGTTGTTTAGTGCTGTCGAACAGAGAACAATACTTATTCGTTGTGCTGTTCATTTGCCAGTTAACTGCCCGCGCTATACAGATGAATTAATTGTAGCAGGGTAGCATATCGTCCATATATAGCAGGGTATATTAAAGTTGTAGCACGGTATGCTTATTACATAATTATAAATTGCCGATGAAATGTGCTAGAATTGCTAAATTCGTACGTACAATTTTATGACAATTATTGTATATACTTTGTATATCGTGCAAATATATATATATATGCCGACAAACTGCGAGAAACCGGTACCGGTGGGTAACCGGTAGAAGTAAAAGATTAACCACGAAACGCCGGTGATACGTTGAAATGCTATTGATATTTCGCAAAATGTCAGACATTGACGACCATGGTATCGGTTGTTGTTGTGGCCTTTCTGTAAATTCTAATGCGAACAGAATTAATAATAGCGCGGGAGCCGATAAAAACGGAGAAATGTGTTGATTAATTATGAGTGGCGCGCGGGCGACGCGCTTAATCGGCCGCATGTCAAGCTGCACAACACCCCAGTAAACCGGGGCCGCGTCAGGCCGGTACGGGAAATTAATTGCGCTGATAGTCCCCGGGGGAGCGCGCGTGTCGCCCGTAATCAGCGTCGCCACCCGTCCCGTGTGCGGGCGTATTTGCTGCTAATCGGCCGCCTAATCGTCGGCCGCCTAATCTTAACCTTGCGCTGCTTGACAGGCCTACGGATCGCCCTCGCCGCTCATCACGTGGCACCGCGTCCTGGCCAACGGGGAATCCATCCCCCTGCCGCGCACCGCCCCGCCGCCGCCCTCCACCGCCGAGCCCCGCCCCCTGGCGCCGCCGCCGGCCCCCGCCGCGGGGTCGCACTACGTGCGCAACGAAGCCGGCACGCTGCGGATCAGTCACGTGGTGCCGCACGACGGCGGCGTCTACTACTGCGTGGCGGAGAACAGCGCCGGCACCGCCAAGGCCCTCGTCGATGTAAAGGTCAGTGTGGCGTGGCCATTAGTCCTAATGATCGCGCGCACAACCTAATGATCCGCCTAATCTCGCACGCCATTAGCGCAACGATCATTCGGCTTTATAGAAAAACAAGTAGATACTGCGTTTTAACGCATACTGCACGCAGAGCAGCGCTTCTCTGTTTTTACGAGCCGCGATTGGATATATTCTTGATGCACGATTTTTGCTGATTTTAATATTCTATTTTAAAACGGCGAACCGACCGGCCGATTTCTAATTTTTAATTTTAGAACAAGTAATTAATTAATAACATATATAAATATAAATAAATTACTATTGATAAAAATATTTACAAATTTGTTCAGTTAATCATACAAAGTAAAATAAAAAAAAGGCCGTTTTGACGCATATTGCGCAGATAATCGCTTCCCTGTTGGAAACCCGTGGTGGCGATTTATTCACTTTGGACGTGTTCTTGTTGCGCACTGTTTCTTGATTTTATTATTCAATTTTTCAACAGCAAACCGGTTTTTTTCGTCGTTCGTTAGGTATCGCACCCCTCGTCAACATCCTCCCGCTGTCGGTGGGCGACACCTACGTCGTCATCACGTGGAACGGCACCGTCCACGTGCCGCACCTCGGCGCCACCTCCCCGCCCCGCGGACGCCACTACCACCACGTGGAGACGCGTGTCCGTCTCGGCCGGCACCTCTTCCTCAAGTACCGCCGCTACCGGCCCACTTCCGGGCCCTCCGACACCCTCCCGGGCCTCCACGTCATCCGGCTGGCGCCCCTCTCCCGGCAGCACCGCGTCAGCGCTCTCGCCGCCAACACCCTGTACGAGTTCTGCATGGAGTTCGAGCCGCACGGCCGGCCCAGCACCCTCCTGGACTGCGTGACCCTGCGGACCGCCGGGGCCCCGGAGACCCTGGACACGGGTCGCGGCTATCACCAAGGCCGCACCATCATGTTCGTGCTGCTGGTGGCCATCGTCGCCAGTGTGGCGTGCCTGTGCTTCGGGTGCTACGCCATGGCCATCGGGCGGAAGCTGTGGAAGTACCGCAGTAAGAAGGGCTTCACGGCGCTCGGCTACTCGGAGGAGGCCGACGCCGCGGCGGACCCGGAGGTCCCCGGAGGGCGGCGTCGGAAACCCTACAGCGCCACCGTCAACCACCGGTTTCCGTCGACGGACGCCTGTAACTACGCCGACGCGGGCGGCTACCAGGAGGACAACCCCAAGAAGCCGCTCATCGCCCGTATATAACCCGGGAGCGCGCTTACCGCCACGGTCTTTCCCGCCAATTAAATCTGCCTTTGAGTTGTACATAAAATGCCCGCGTCATTACATTCCAAGCCTGGTTATCACTGGTTATAAACTCAGTTAATTGATGATCTCAAACCAAATATATCTATTTTCGTTTGCGGTGCTTACTTTAATGTAGTCTGCTTTTTTATATTTGGTACGTTTAACAAAACTTGGGTACAGCGAGACGCAGCGAACCGGTAAAATTGCGAAGTGCTTACCTATATATGAACAAAGGTCATCGGCATTATTATGCATAAAGGTCATAGTTATTTATATGCACAAAGGTCATCGTCATATTACATTTTAGCACAAAAGTCACTGGAATATACTTCGCTTACTGCCTTATATGGGCTCCCCTTATATTACTCTACCTTATCTGGGCTCCCGGCTAGTGAGCAATACCCGTCAAATTATTTATCGGATTTATAGCAGAACCCTTTTCTACTTCTTTCAACCGGATTTACAAGTGAGCACATCAAAGAATTCCGAAATTTCACATCCGAATTATATTTATATAATTATATTATCTACATATATTTTTCATTAATTTCAACCGGATTTGCCAATGAACAAACTAAAAAATGCCACAAACGTTGATACAAACTCAATGCTACAAAAGTACTGGCGAAATAAGTATTTCAAGTACATACATCTAAATTTTCATTCAGTCATACACTGATAACAGCTGCAAAACTGTGAGTAATAACGTAACCGCCAATGTAGAGGGTTGCTCATATTGCTCGGGAGCCCAGATAAGGGAGAGTAATATAAGGGGAGCCCATATAAGGCAGTAAGCGAAGTATAGATATGCAAAAAAGGTCATCGACATATTCTTACATATGCCCAAAGGTCATCGCCCTTAGTATTTGCACAAAGGTCAAAGGTTATCCTCTTCTATTACTTCTATTACGGCAGATCACTGACTACAGCCGGGTAAAATCTGTTGATTAGAACGCAGAGAAGAACAATTAATACTGCTACAATCACGAGCGAACCGAGCCGGCATTGAACACACGGCGACTATACAATCCACAGCGAAGCAGGTTGAAGCGGTGCGTGCAGCGCGGCGGATACTGCGTCCGCCTCCGGAAGCGACCGTTTCGGCCTTCGTACGGCTGCCGGCACGGTGCGGTTGGAGGGACCACTGAGGACGCTGATGCGGCCGGGCACCTGGCGGGTGATCTTGCGCAGGTCGGTGGGCAGCCGGCAGAATGGGTCCAGGTTGCGGCCCATGCAGGCGCCGAAGTCGGCCGCCGAAGCCTGGCACAGACCCACCCGGCAGTGCACGAAGGCCGCGCCTGTGGACTGCCCGCGGAAGCGGAAGGGGGTGAAGGCGTAGCGGTAGCCGAAGTGCGTTGCGGTGAAGAGGAACTCCAGCTCCGTCGACAGGTCGAAGAAGCACCTGCAGGTCACAGTTAGACGTTACATGGAACCGTTCATGGCAACTTCATACATTCGGCGTAATGTCTCATGCAAAAAAAACAAAAATACCGTATTTAATCGAAAAAACGTCCGTATAAAAACCTGACAACCGTACGTATACCTCGTACTTAAAAACATAATTATTATTATCAAAATGTATTATAAAGACATAAAATACATAAAACATACATAACAATACATAAAAAATTAAATACATAAAGAATACATAAAAAATAGATAAAATACGTGCATGCATAAAAACAGATAAGAATGCATAAAAAATGTGTATTAAATTATGAAAATATGTTAAAGAAATTAATAATGAAGCAGTATATTATACCGAATACACAGTGTACATCAGTACATATACAAAAAATATTGAGTTCAAAAAATAATCAATCAAAAAAGTTCAGTGCAAAATACGCAAAAATATAAAAATAAGAAAACTTTAAAAAATGCAGAAATTTGTCTAAGGAACACAGTGCGAGTCATTATGAGAATAACATGAGAATAAATATTGAGGATGTACGAAATGAATGCCTCACCCCCTGTGAATGAGGTCGTAGCGCAGCGGATCATCGGCATTATCAGTGTACGTCGCCCAACACGACTCCACGCGGATATCCCAATCGGCTGAATCCAGCCCCTCGGCCAGCACGTCGAAGGTGTACTTTCCAACAGCAAAGTTATTCGTTGGCACGCGCAAACTGTTTACCAAACGAATACAACATCATCAAATGAAAGATATATGCAATAATATTTCCGGCACTTACACAGCATTCTCGTGACCTTTCCCGACAACATGGCTCTTTCCAGCGGCCAGTGCCAACGGCTTCCCCAAACTGATTCTTTTGCTGTTTCGTACCCTCTTGGCAACGTATTCTGTAGGCGGACTGATTCGCCGGCTCGACGACGGGATGATCCAGGAGGTACTGGACAGGGAAGATATCCGGGATCTCCACCACCGCCACGCATTCGACATAGCGCCGTCCGTCCTCCTCCCCACTGACCACGCCGCACGCCCCCACTTTCCCGTCGAGACGGTGTGACCCGGCGCCCGCCTGACACCCGGGAGCCTGTTGTCCGTAGAACCCGGTCAGGGCGTACCGGGAGTTGGCCTCCCCGTACCGTACATCCAGCTGCAGCTGGAGGTTGTCGGCATCGCAGCTGACCTGCACCGTCACCGGATACTCCGGCTCCTCCTCGTCGACACACTGCGGGAGGTCCATAAACATGATGGGCATCCCGAGGCACTCCAGGGAGGTGCAGGGGACCTCCGTCCCCGGCGGGAGGTCGGGCGTCGTGTCGCAGTACGCGTAGTTGGCGTCACAGTAGTACTGCATGAAGGGATCGACCGCCGGGTTGACGTAGACCCCCGCCAAGGGCGACGGCGAGCGGCCCTGGAGGTCGTGGATCAGGGACTGTAGCGCGCAGTCACACTGCATGCGATTGGCGATCAGCTTCAAACACGTCAGGCGCGGGAGGTCCTCCAGGGTCGACCGTTCCAGCGCCAGGTGTTCGGCGACGTAGTTGATGGCAAGGAACTCCAACGCCGGGAGCCGGAAGTACCTGGCGAAGCTCCCGAGAACCGTGGTGTAGTCCCGGTGGACGGTGTGGAGGAACTCCAGCTGCAGGATGGCCAGGTTGGGGAGGTGGTCGAAGAAGGAGGGTTCGACGATGGAGGCCGGCGCGTCCAGATACAGGAAGAGGCTCTGAACGCGGGCGGCGGCCGCCGGCGGGAGGACGTCGCCGTTCAGGTGGATGACGGAGTTCTCCAGCTTGGTCTGGTAGAGGCCCACAGGAGGTTGAGGTTGAGGCGCTCGTGGGGGTCCTGGTTCTGGCCGACGTAGGCCAGGAGGAGGCGCGGATGTGGGCGGGGTCGGCGTTGGTGCAGGTCAGGTCGGTGACGCTGCCGACGCCCGCGGTGCGGTCGGCGCAGCGGTAGATCGGGGAGAAGGTGCAGAACTCCGAATTAAGGGCCGTGAGATCCCGCTCGGGGGCGGGGCCGATTTTACAGTTCTCCAGCATTTTATTCCCGTGCGAAATAAGGGATATCGGTTTGGCCGTGGACAGGCCACAAGCGGCCGCTAAAAATACCACAATTTTCCACATTTTTTCTCGGGCAAATTCACGGTTAAAAATGTGGATTAGAAACAAGAGCAATATCCGGGTTGCAAATACAAGTAAACTGTGCGTCAAATGTGGGGAAAAGTGTTGAACAGTAAACGACTACTTTCCGGCTTATCAGTTACATTTCACGGATAACGGTTGTATCGGTCGGAATGTTAGGGGAAATAAGCCGTGTTTGTCAGCCTTTGGCAGGCAGTGCGGGCCACGTGCTGGAGTCCGGCTGATAAGCGCTTCCTAGTACGCGAACTGATTGCTAATGCAATTATGAGGACCTTTGCATAACCTTGCTGGGCAGCCTGCTTATCAGGTGTTATTGCTGGCTGTTTGCTCAAGCCACTTGTTCCGCGGTCAATCGCTCTTGTCCCCGATTGTCTCACGCACTGATACAGCTGCCAAGAGAAGCATATACAACCGACCAATCAGCTATGAGAGCGCTGTACGTGTCACGGTACGTACGCAGCACCAATCAGCCAGAATGCGCGTAAGCAGTCACTGCCGTCTCTGGGCGGTCGGCTGTGCCCGCGGCAAAATCAGTGCAGTATTAACTGATTCTCATTAAATCAAAAAATTTAATTTGTGTAAGAAAAATATTATTATATTATTAAAATTTACTGATTTAAGTTATTGACTTATTAAATATTTAAATAAAACTTTTAAAAATTGTAGAACGAATTTTTTGCATATTTAGAATTATAACAATACTAATTCTGTTACAGTACTTTGGAAAAAAATGTAGATTTTTTATTAACCAGTAGAGCAATCATTGCAAGAAGCTGATGAATTTTTTCTTTTCTTAATTTGTAGAAAATTTCACTTAATTACAGCGCAGTCTGGTTCAAAATCTTATAATTTATTGCACATTAGCGAAGTACAGTGTAAAACAGGGCAATTTTGCCAAAAATGCATTATTTAAAATGGTATGGAATAAAAATAGGAGCGCTGTCCGCGATTGGGTCCCACGACGTCACTGCCGCGTTGTCCGGGATGCCGACCGTTGTCGCGCATCTCCATTGCCTGTGGGGCGCCGTTGACGGTCTGTCCGACCAGGCGGCCGTTGTCGTAGGTGCTCACCGTCTCCACGCCGTTCTCCACCACACTACAATACCGAAAATAAATTATCTACCGATCCGTCCGCCCGCGGGAGGCGTCCACCCACCTCCGGACCGTCCGTTCCTGTCCGTTGACGATCTGCGTGGTGACCCGCGTGGACGACACCAAATTACTCCAGGGCCGCGGGCCCCCGCCCGATCCCGACCAGGAGCGTGGGAGGTCCCCCGGGGAGCGCACCGGCGCCCGCGACGTCTCCGCCTGGAGGTCGGCCATCATCCCGGCCTGCGCGAAGAACTCCCGGAAAAGCTCGAAGGGGTCGCGCGTCATCCCGAAGCCCGGGAAGAGATCGCCGAAGGGCGACGTGAAGGCGCCGGGCGTGAAGACGGTGAAGCGGTGGTGGCGGGGCGGGGCGTCGCTGCCGGAGCGGGAGGCTCCGCTGGGGAAGCCGGCCGTGGCGCTAAAGCCAGAGCGGGAGCGCGAGGAGCCGCCGCCTTTGCGGTAGGCGTCGTAGTCGCGGCGGCGCGTCTCTGTTACCAGTTAACACAAATGTGTCTATATACGCGGGTGACCTTTGAAAGAGGTCGGACGTACTATCGCTGAGGACTTCGTAGGCGTTGCTGATCTCCTGGAAGCGCTTCTTGGCCTCCTCGGCGTTCTTCGGGTTCTTGTCGGGATGCCATTTCAGCGCCAGCTGACGATACCTGGGGGCGGAGTTAAAAATTAAAATTAATAATCACATTAAAATTGCAATCATTAAACAAATTTAGACTAAATTAAATACAGCTAAATTAAACTTTCTAAATGAAAGGTCAACGACTAATCCAGCGTATAATAAAACTGAAATAAATGCGCAATATTAAAAGTAAGTTCAAAATAAATTAAATACAGTCAAACTG
Organism: Paramacrobiotus metropolitanus; assembly: GCF_019649055.1. NCBI lineage: Eukaryota > Metazoa > Tardigrada > Eutardigrada > Parachela > Macrobiotidae > Paramacrobiotus > Paramacrobiotus metropolitanus. The sequence continues at coordinate 115,005 of NW_026570336.1, read as the reverse complement.
AATTAGCAATTAATCAAAATAAAATTCGCCATGACAAATTAGCCAATTTTACAGGTTTCTATTTAGCGTGCTGCGATGGTGATAAGTGAAAGGTCAACAAATAATTCTATATATCCGGCGCATGTACCCACGCTTGCTTGATCTCGGCGTCGCTGGCGGTGGACTTGACGCCCAGAATCTTGTAGAAATCGCTCATGGCTCAACCGTACTCCATGTTCTATTCGTCAGTCGCTACATCGGGGTCCCCATTTCCTTCACAGTTTAATACCAATTGCTCATCATCGTCCTGGCGCGATTTATACGGACAAACTGATACGCCGGAAATTAATTTTGCCCTCCACTAATTAAGCCAGCAATATTGAAATTATCTTATATTACAGTCGAAACGTTTTTCCCAGATTTAAGTTATTTAACTGTTTAAGGCAGTATTTGGAATGGTCTTATTAAGAGTCTGAACAACATTCACCAAATTACAGTGGTGTTGAACCTGCACATACTGAGAGCGGTTGCTAGGGTTAACCGTCTGGCTGTTTCCCGTTTGGAAATCGAATTACGACGCGTTTGTCTATGCGTTATGAAGACAGATAGACCGGTTGGCTTGGCGTCAGTTTGCTTCCCAACAACGCATTTTACAACTTTGAATTTATTTTTAAACGATTTTAATGCAGTTATTGAGAAAAACTCCGTTTTTGGGACGAAATATAAGAAGGGAAGGAATTAGAAATTTTTAGCATAAAACTGGCATTACGCTGCCACGCCGAGCGGTTGCAATGGCGTCAACTACCGGACGCATTTGTATTTTCCTCATTTGTAGTTGTCTTCTTAAAGGCTTGCGCAAAACATGAATTGTTTGATAGAGGAAAGTGATTTCTACAGAATGCAAATCAGCGATCAAACGTGAAAAGCGTTAATGCAGGCTGCAGAGCGCTGGGTTTTCCCGCGTTACGGAAAGCGGTACCCGATCGGCGAAAGTAAAAAAGGGAAAAATGAGCCGGTAATGATTGTCGCAAGGGCAACCGCACGCGCGCTGCAACTCCTTTACCCGGATTCGGTTAGTTACCCGGTAAAAATTGCGCCGTCATCAGCGTTGTAATCAGCAATACTTGGCCATTGTTATTCGCTTGTCAGCGGTGTTCGGCATGACTGCGACGAGTCGCTGCTCAAACAGCAGTCGCACGTGTGCTCAATATGTGTACCTATGCATAGCTGGTGAATCAATCATAGACAGACGGAGGCACACATTTCACAACAGTACAGTAATATTTATCTTTCTCTCACGGCGCTTGCTCACATATTTTGGAATGAATTTCGGGACGATCAATATTATCGCCCGCATTTCTCGTACATGGCCGCTGTAAACCAGTGCCTGAAATTAGCTACCAATTAAATTGCCGCCATGCTAATCAGCGTCAGTCTGTTGATCGGAACTGCGGCGTTCCTGGCGGCGCTGCTGTACTGGCTGCAGCGCCGGCCGCCCGCGGGAGCCGCACTACCGCCGCAGCCGGTGGGCGGTTGGCCGCTGCTGGGCCACCTGACGCTCATGTTCAGCCGGCAACGACACCGCCGCATCCAGGCGGCCGGCAGTCGCCTGGGCGGCTGCGTCACCCTCACTCTCGGGTCCAGGTAAAGAGCTTCATGTAACCTGCGTTGCGAGGTGGTCGGTGCATCGCTAAGTATACGCAGCTTCTTTTTATGCGTCCAGGCGGTCGGTGTGGGTCACCTCGTACGAGTACTTCCAGGAAGCCGTCATCAAGCACGCTTGGGAATTTGCCGGACGCCCGCCGGAAATGACCAGGGCTGGTGTCGGCGGGAAAGCGCTCGGTACGTTGAAATTGCCAGGGTTTTTTATTTAGTTTAATTTAATTAGGTTGATTTTGATTGCTACAGGAATCGTGGCCGGCGGCGTCAGTGAGGAAGAGCGGGAGATCCGCAAGTTCACGCTGATCAGTCTGCGCAGTTTCGGCTTCGGCAAGTCCAGCATGCAAGGGACGATGCTGCGCGAGGCCGACGAACTGGTCAACGCCTTCCGCCGCCACTGCCCCGCCCCCTCCGAGGGACCGCCCCGCCCCTTCAACCCCCGCAGTCCTCTGGCCAACGCCGCCGCCAACGTCATCTGCTCGGTGCTGATGGGCAACAACTTCCAGCAAGGAGACACCGACTTCCGCGTCCTCAGCGACGATTTGACCGAGGCCATTAAAAGGTCATGCTGGCGCAGCAGGCTCGCTCCTTCCCGCCCCTGTGGATCCTGTTCCTTGAGGCGGGATCAGGACTGCGTACAAGACGTTCCGCCGTACGCATGCTTTCCTCAAGGCCATCGTCAAGGAGCACGTCGAGCGGCACCAACCGGGAATGCCGCGCGATTTCGTCGACGACTGGCTCGACATGACGGCTGAGGAAGCCGGGAAAGCCGGTGGTGATAAGACAGTCTTTCGAGCGGAGAAGCTGCCCAAAGTCCTGATGGATCTATTTATCGGCGGCTTTGAGACGACCACGACCACCTTCCAATGGTAAAGATGAAGGCGGAACAATTTTCCCACGGTGAGTCAATGCTGCGACCTTTCTCTCTCGTTTTGAATTAGGATCTTTCTGATGCTGCTGCACCACCCGCACGTGCAGACCAAGATCCACACGGAGATGGACCGCGTTCTGGGAGCCCGTTCGTCCACTTCCGGTCAGCAGGTGACGCTGGAGCAGCGCGACGCGCTGGTGTACACGGAGGCGGTCATCCTGGAGACGCTGCGCAAGTACCCGCTCATCCCCTTCGCCATACCGCACATGTGCACGCAGACCACCAAGCTGGGCGACTACACCATTCCCCAAGGTAGGTGGCCACTGCCGGTGACCTTTGAGTCCGGCCCTAACTGGCGTTGGATTAAAACAGGGACGCAGGTGATGCTGCACCTGTTCTCCATCCACCACGACCCGGCGCTCTTCCCCGACACCCGGAGCGCTTCCTGCCCGAGCGCTTCCTCGGGGCGGACGGCCGGTTGACCGTCCCGGAGCAGTTCGTGCCCTTCTCGGCGGGCCGGCGCTCCTGCATCGGGGAGCAGTTGGCGCGCAAGGAGCTCTTCCTCTTCTTCGCCAACATCATGCTCAACTTCTCCATCCATCCGCCCGCGGGTGGTCCGTTGCCGTCGCTTAACGAGAACGAGGGGATTGTCATGTACCCGGACCCGTATGAAATCATCCTGCAGGAACGCTGACATCGGCTGCAATTCCCATGCCGGATTCGATGACACGGACGCGCCGGTCTCTCGGCTTTTGGCTGAAAAATATCTGACGTAAAATATTTCAAAATTGACACTCGTACATACAGGTCTCTAAAAACTGGAAGCATAAGAAAACCGGGATGTTGCAGAGCAATTGTTTTCTGAAAAATTCTGAAGAAGAAAATGATTGTTTTCTGAAAACAGAAAATTTTTCTTTAATGACTGTACAAATAGGAAGAAATGACAACTGACAGTTTTGAATAAACAACTGCTTTAACTTTTTGAGATAAAAACAGCGTTTACTCCTAGAAAAAAGTACGACAGATAAATAAACAAACGCCGGGTAAACAAGCGACAGAAATCAAAGACTGTTCAGACCCTCGTATATCGCGCATAAAGCAGCATTTAAAACCCACATGGCTTGCAATAAAATATACAGCGCAGATGTTGACCCCATTGCGCGGTGCCAGCTTTGGAAATGTACTGGAATGTTTTTACAAAGGAAGAAATTCCAGTTCCGAAGTAAAATATTCAAAATTAGCGAAGTAGGAATAGGACAAAAAATTTCAAAAATTATCAACACAAATACAGTCACACCAATGTTTTGCACAAAAATGTTGGATTGTTTTTTAAGTCGTGACCTTTATTGGTCCCTGACTTTCAACAATGGAAATAATTTTGAATTTATACGCACGAGGTGGCGTTGACTTAGGAACTGTTTTGACCTGCGCGTGCAGACGTGATGACAGAATTACATACTGTGCTGTACTTATGATATGCAGTAAGTACTGTACTAATTTTATGTATTAGGTACGGATCTGTACTTACATTGCGGGAACGCGCATGCTTCGGTAACGTTTGGGACAAATGTTTGCAGAATGAATGAAGCAGTTGCTAAGCTGATAATAAAATATGTAACAACCGGAGACAAGTTTACACGTATTGACTGGACTTTCTAAAAATTAACGATGCCGCTGGAAACTGTTGCTTCAGTACTGTGAACTTTAAAGAATTTTAGAAATTGTTGGCTAAACTGACTGATACTTTGTTTTCCAGTGCAAAATTTATTGATCTCTTCCTGCACATACGTGGCTTGTTAATATGATTCGAAGCTTAAACTTATCAGTTTCGAACTAGATTTAAAATTACCAAGATGAAAAGAAAAGTCTCAATCTTAAGGTGAAGATAAAGACTATGTTGGAAGAAGCAAAACGGATCTGTACGTGAAATCATTACGGGCAATTGTTGCTGTTACTGTTAATGTTGTTCTTGGGTAACGTTCAGGTATGTAATGGTGTTAAAATCGTGTACGAACAGTCGGTACAGACTACAGAGTACTTACACCGCTACTGTTCTTGTTGTTGTTTGATGTGTAGTTGTCACTAGCTTGGTGACAACAGTGTTTCCCAAGCTGCCAACAGTGTCTGTTCCCTTTAAAGCTGTCGAATACTGCAAACTCTTGTGTGTACTATACAGTCTATACTTACTAACGGTGGTTGCGAACCACATTATTGCACGAGCGCGAGCGTCAGTACCTCTGGAAAATGGTATTGGGATTGTGATTGGAAAAGCGTGACGTACGCTCTTCGTGGCATCAGACAAATTTTATGCTCTTGAGGAAAGCTTAATTGCAGCACCTCGCCCTTCGCGCTCGGTGCAAACAAATACTATAATTTTACGGCTGCATAATAATTAAGGATGATTAAGTACAGTATCGTCGTTCTACATTAATTAATAATAATTGGACTAAGGAAGTTTGTACTGTGCAGATTGTAAATTTTTGTAATAATAATTATGAATTACGGCACACCAATATTCTATAAGCGTATTTACCGCTTACAGAACAACTTAAAGAAATGACCCGGTACATGGTGTCGAAAATGGGACACAAATGGGTTGTGTACACAAAGTCTGGTTATTACCCGATCTTCTTGAAACTTTGCTGTAAAAGACACATGACCATAAAATCGAAAGTACTAATCGCGGTTATGTAATTATTCATTATATATACGAGTATAACCGCGCTAGTACCGGAAGCGCTCATGTACACTGTAATAAACGCAGATTTGTTTAGGGTCAATCTAAGAATTTTGTGGACAGAATTATTCGTATTTGCAGCGTGGCATGAGGCTCCTGTATTATCTTGGGGACTACGTAGGAAAAACCCCGCTAATAAATTCCTGCTGGAGTACTGCCTACGCTTATCATTAGCAGTTCACTCCTTCGGACGCGGCCCGGAAAATTGCCTGCAGTCAAATGACTGCGCGAATTGAATGATACGGACTGGGGCCAACTCTCCTGAAGGGACATCCGGTTTGTCCAGGGTCGTTCCGCATCCGCTTTATTATATATATATATATATTATTATTATTACTGCACAGGAGCATCTCAACCCTGACTGCGACTGCTCCGGTACAGCTCGGCGACAGCACCATTATTACCCATATCATGCATAGGCAGCGACGACTACGGGCTGTGGCCTCGTACTTGTTTCTGAGCATGGTCTGGCGTCGTCCGGCCGTGGAGTGCTTGGAGTGCATGGTGGGCGTGCAGGAGTGTCACTGCGGCTGGGAGTGCACCAGCGACCTGTCCGAAGCCAAATTCCAGGACGTGACGCTGGCGCAGCAGAGCCGCACATGACAGCAGGCGCGCCGCTGCCCACGGACATCCCGCTGCGGAAAACGTGCCCGGGCAGCGCGGATGTATGCCTGTACTTTGCCGACATGTTCCTGGCGCCGTACCTTAACGGCACGGTTGTGGGACGAGGCCGCTTCGGCAACTGCTTTCGTCCGGGCACCGGCACGCCGGCCAACCAGTCCAACTACTATCCGGCTCTTCCCGATGCCGGCCATGCCAACCCGCAACATCGACAGCATGGGCCTGAACGTCGGTCCGCAGGGCTTTGCCGGGCAGGATTTCCTGTGCATCCCGGTGCACTATACGCAGCGTGACAGCGGCGTGGATGAGTACTTGGTGTACTGCTTATGCCGGCGCAACCTATGCAACCTGGACTGGACCACGGTGGCCAACACCGGACCTCCGCCGCCCGGCAAGGATGTGGATGCCCTTATCGTGGACGTGTACAATAATCCCAATGGCAGTGCACCGACGCTGACGGCCTTCGAAATCAACAACACGCAGATAGTCAATGCCACGCGACGCCCGGCCGCGGACACGGTGGACTGTGGAACACACCCGGACAGCGAGGACTGCAATCCAAATGCCTCACCGGGTACACGCTCCGGGGCGACGCGATATCGACCGGCTAAGCTTTTCTGCTTCGTCTGCAGCGTGCTCACTGTATGGACAAGACGCCGCATAGGTCTTATATGTATACCTTTGAACAATCTTTGTGCACTTTTTGACGCCTAAGGTCAATGCTTAATGGGCAGCTGTTGTCGGCTTGTTTAATTGACTGTCCATGTTCCTCGTCCAAATTAATATTAATTGTGCTTAAATAAATTTTTGCTGGAGAAATTCGTACTGTCTGAATTATGTAGAATTCAAAATTATGTAAATATGTAACCCGAATTTAATCTATAGCCGAATGCAGCCGTTACAAAATACCCAGTAGATTAAAGCGTGGTATGCATACCAGCATACGCAACCCAGCGTAAGTCGTAACATGCGAAACATGTAAGATTCACCTTATTGCAGTTACGTTTAAATGTAAGATGATGTTTAACCACGCCGAATTAGCGGGTAATTACTGAGCATGAATACGGGCTACAAGCCTACACGGGACAGATGTTTCTTAAAGATCATAATTTTGCAGTAATTTTAGTTGATGTGACTTTACTAATGTTATACAGCAAGAAAGATGGAATTCCTGGTAAAACGGCAGCTAGATTGCCCGATTAGCGATTGCTTAAACATTAATACTCTGCTTCCATCGTATAATTAGTCAGTTCAACACTGAAATTTTACAAGAAGGGAGAAAGTGAGGTCGGCAAACTCTGTAGACCCAACACGTAGGCGTATCTTGTGTAGGCCGTGCTAATACCACATGCAGAGCGAAAGTACTCGTAAAAGCTAACGTCAATGTCCAAAATGACTGCGATACCTGTGATGCTGACCTGCGAAGGAATACAGTAACTGTTCAGTATATATTAGGATGAAAATCTCAGTAGCTACATAACCCCAACTCACCGAATATTTCAATAGTACTCATCGGTCGTTGCGGGAACTGCGTTATAGCCGACGACCCCGGTTGCAGCGTAGATGTCAACGTTGAAGTCGACGGTGTTATCACCGTTGGGTTTCCTTCCGTAGTCGCACTAACGTTGACCGTTGTCAGTGAATCTGCTGTTAACGTAGGAGCCGGCATGGGCGTCGTTCCCGGTTGCAGCGTAGATGTCAGCGTTGAAGTCGATGGTGTTATCACAGTTGGGTTTCCTTCCGTAGTCGCACTAACGTTGACCGTTGTCAGTGAATCTGCTGTTAACGTAGGAGCCGGCATGGGCGTCGTTCCCGGTTGCAGCGTAGATGTCAGCGTTGAAGTCGATGGTGTTATCACAGTTGGGTTTCCTTCCGTAGTCGCACTAACGTTGACCGTTGTCAGTGAATCTGCTGTTAACGTAGGAGCCGGCATGGGCGTCGTTCCCGGTTGCAGCGTAGATGTCAGCGTTGAAGTCGAGGGTGTTATCACAGTTGGGTTTCCTTCCGTAGTCGCACTAACGTTGACCGTTGTCAGTGAATCTGCTGTTAACGTAGGAGCCGGCATGGGCGTCGTTCCCGGTTGCAGCGTAGATGTCAGCGTTGAAGTCGAGGGTGTTATCACAGTTGGGTTTCCTTCCGTAGTCGCACTAACGTTGACCGTTGTCAGTGAATCTGCTGTTAACGTAGGAGCCGGCATGGGCGTCGTTCCCGGTTGCAGCGTAGATGTCAGCGTTGAAGTCGAGGGTGTTATCACAGTTGGGTTTCCTTCCGTAGTCGCACTAACGTTGACCGTTGTCAGTGAATCTGCTGTTAACGTAGGAGCCGGCATGGGCGTCGTTCCCGGTTGCAGCGTAGATGTCAGCGTTGAAGTCGATGGTGTTATCACAGTTGGGTTTCCTTCCGTAGTCGCACTAACGTTGACCGTTGTCAGTGAATCTGCTGTTAACGTAGGAGCCGGCATGGGCGTCGTTCCCGGTTGCAGCGTAGATGTCAGCGTTGAAGTCGACGGTGTTATCACAGTTGGGTTTCCTTCCGTAGTCGCACTAACGTTGACCGTTGTCAGTGAATCTGCTGTTAACGTAGGAGCCGGCATGGGCGTCGTTCCCGGTTGCAGCGTAGATGTCAGCGTTGAAGTCGATGGTGTTATCACAGTTGGGTTTCCTTCCGTAGTCGCACTAACGTTGACCGTTGTCAGTGAATCTGCTGTTAACGTAGGAGCCGGCATGGGCGTCGTTCCCGGTTGCAGCGTAGATGTCAGCGTTGAAGTCGAGGGTGTTATCACAGTTGGGTTTCCTTCCGTAGTCGCACTAACGTTGACCGTTGTCAGTGAATCTGCTGTTAACGTAGGAGCCGGCATGGGCGTCGTTCCCGGTTGCAGCGTAGATGTCAGCGTTGAAGTCTAGGGTGTTATCACAGTTGGGTTTCCTTCCGTAGTCGCACTAACGTTGACCGTTGTCAGTGAATCTGCTGTTAACGTAGGAGCCGGCATGGGCGTCGTTCCCGGTTGCAGCGTAGATGTCAGCGTTGAAGTCGAGGGTGTTATCACAGTTGGGTTTCCTTCCGTAGTCGCACTAGCGTTGACCGTTGTAAGTGAATCTGCTGTTAACGTAGGAGCCGGCATGGGCGTCGTTCCCGGTTGCAGCGTAGATGTCAGCGTTGAAGTCGATGGTGTTATCACAGTTGGGTTTCCTTCCGTAGTCGCACTAACGTTGACCGTTGTCAGTGAATCTGCTGTTAACGTAGGAGCCGGCATGGGCGTCGTTCCCGGTTGCAGCGTAGATGTCAGCGTTGAAGTCGAGGGTGTTATCACAGTTGGGTTTCCTTCCGTAGTCGCACTAACGTTGACCGTTGTCAGTGAATCTGCTGTTAACGTAGGAGCCGGCATGGGCGTCGTTCCCGGTTGCAGCGTAGATGTCAGCGTTGAAGTCGAGGGTGTTATCACAGTTGGGTTTCCTTCCGTAGTCGCACTAACGTTGACCGTTGTCAGTGAATCTGCTGTTAACGTAGGAGCCGGCATGGGCGTCGTTCCCGGTTGCAGCGTAGATGTCAGCGTTGAAGTCGATGGTGTTATCACAGTTGGGTTTCCTTCCGTAGTCGCACTAACGTTGACCGTTGTCAGTGAATCTGCTGTTAACGTAGGAGCCGGCATGGGCGTCGTTCCCGGTTGCAGCGTAGATGTCAGCGTTGAAGTCGACGGTGTTATCACAGTTGGGTTTCCTTCCGTAGTCGCACTAACGTTGACCGTTGTCAGTGAATCTGCTGTTAACGTAGGAGCCGGCATGGGCGTCGTTCCCGGTTGCAGCGTAGATGTCAGCGTTGAAGTCGATGGTGTTATCACAGTTGGGTTTCCTTCCGTAGTCGCACTAACGTTGACCGTTGTCAGTGAATCTGCTGTTAACGTAGGAGCCGGCATGGGCGTCGTTCCCGGTTGCAGCGTAGATGTCAGCGTTGAAGTCGACGGTGTTATCACAGTTGGGTTTCCTTCAGTAGTCGCACTAACGTTGACCGGTGTCAGTGAATCTGCTGTTAACGTAGGAGCACCGCTGCAGGATTTATCCTTACCGCTGCCGCAGCGTTTGGATGGTAAGCACGACTCTGCAACTAACCAGATGAAAAATGTTGGAAAAATACACACCTTCACTGGCATACTTATACATGGGCATGTCAGCCAACATTTTCAAGTCCTAGAGAGAAATATAAAATGTCCAGAATTAGACGAGGAAAATATCGGCGCAAACAAGATAAAACTATTTCCACAGCACTGTTATTAAATTGCTCTATTAATTCAAAACTTTACCGAATTTCATAATCTTGCCTGTTTGGCTAACGGTCGGTAATTATTTGCAGAACGGCAAAAGGATTTAAGTCCCGCGAATAATTGATGCAGTAATAAATACTGCTGTCGAAGAAATTACTTCGTAAGCGAGTGATGCGGTGATAGTGGGTCTTCTAACTCATAATGTTGCTGCGAATAAGACACGAATGTTGTTCGGTTAGATACTGCATCAAATAGGAATTCAACAGGCTTGGCAAGAGCTGGACATCGGCGTTTCTTTGTGGTTGTGTGTGATGTTGTGAACTGCAAGACAATTTATACAGTACGCAGACCTTTCAAGCATTAGTAGACCATTAAAGTGTAGTGATGCCTCTAGATGGAAACAACTTGTACAGACCGCAATCGGAGTCTACCTTGCTAATCCATACAGAACCTTTAATAAGTATCATGCTAATCGTAGATTCCGACCCCGACGGCGCCGCGCTGTTGCGCCTGCCTTTGGAAATAATCGCGCAAATCACGGAGCTGGCGGATGTTGTCACCCACGCCCGGCTGAAATCGCCTAAGTTTCGGAACCGCGCAACGGCTGGCTGATTCCCAGTGCTTCATTCGTACCTGCACAGAAATAATATGACGCTGCTCGTTTCCGCTGGATGCATAAAGGATGCTACAGAGATACATTGGGATACGGCAGTGATTGAACAAAGTTAATTTTGGAGAATACTTAAAGGGTGCGGAGGCGGTGCTGTTGATACAAGTCAAAACACATGCCCGGGAAAATTTAACGTGTACTGACCGCGCCATAGGTGCTAACACAAGCGCCTCTTTACGGCCGGCTACTCAATAAAGCAAACGATTAATCATCAGCGACCGACTCACAGGGTCAGGTGCAGCAGTCGACGAAGAAAGTACCAGTAACGAGCGCCCGTTTCCGGCGGTTTCTCTGACTACTGCTGTCATGCAGCGTTGATTCATTATTATTCCTAGGTATTTTTCTACTGATTGTGATTGCTATTTTTCTACCATACCGTCGCGCCTGATCCCTTTTTCAATTTTTATGTTTCATAAAGTATTGTGTATATTGCTTTGGTTGTATGCTTTGGGTTTCTTAACAGAATTTTTTGGTGGTGGACACCAGAATTTTTTGGTGTTGGACACCAGAATTTCGTCGGTGTTCGTGTTTCTTACTTTTTGGTGTTGGACACCAGAATTTTCCTCGGTGTTCGAGTTTCTTACATTTTAGTGTTGAACGCAAAATTTTTGGTGTTGGACACCAGAAAAACATGCAGTAGAGTGCACCATGCACCAGCCGTGTGGTACTGTAGCCATGTGAAAGTTCAGCCGTTCGTGTTGACCCGCTTGTACATGGGCAATACGCGCCAGCCCGCCCGACGGAGTGAAGGACGGCGTCTCCGCGTTCCGGCTGCATGTTCGCAAGGAAGCCGCATTATCTGCCGGCGGCCAGGTCCGCGCCCGTGGGATCACTGGTGGGGGACAGCCGCCTTCCAGAAAAGCGGCGTCGGGCGGTAGTAGCGAGACTTTAGCCACAGCATCACAGTATCATTTGGGCCCCATGGTAAAAGTGATCCCCTGTGCCTTCGCGGCCGCAGCTGCAGCCGTGGCGCCGGCTGTCATATTTCATTGTCCTCTTTACGGCACAAGAGCAGACAACCCCGAAGGGACTTCAAGTCTGGTCGAACAAAAACAATTTTCCGCTAACAAAAACGTTTAGGAGAGTTTAACAGATCTGAGTAGAAATTTGAAAGAAGGTACAGAACTGGCTTCGAGAATTTTAGGATTAACAGCAAGAAGTTTATCAAGAAGACGCTTTAGCCGCATTTCCATAGTCCACCCTCCGATAACTTTCTTTGCCCGCGTAACATCGATCCGGGCCGGCTTTCGCAAGTTGTAGCGCGTGGTGTTATCTTTTACTTGGATCATGTCCAGGAGGTAAGCCGGAAGCGGGAACTGATCTTTGTTCCAGAACTTGAACAACCACACCGCATCGCTCTGCCGCCATCGGTCGAATATGTGAGGAATACCCAACTTCTGATACAGTTCCGGAGTAACCGGCATCTTGTAATCAGTGATGGTTTTCAGAGCTTTACGTTGTAGTCCGGCTAGCTTGTCGCGCTCAGTCGAAGACGCTGCAGACCATACCGGCGACTGGTGTGCGATATGGCAACCGAAACAGGCGTGATAAAGACCTTTGCGCTGTGACATGCTGAGCCCTTGTTGTGCCCGTTTAATCATGGCAATGCCAAAATTCCCTTTCCGCTGTACCTTTCTGAACTGCTCATTCCACTTCAGGTGATTATCAATTTCGACACCAAGATATCGTACACATTTCGCTATGCCAATTACCGACCCATTAATGACAACTTCCGGATCCGGTTCTGTATTGCGGTCAGAACATAAATACATCGCTTGGCATTTCTTTGGGTTCACCTGCAACAAATTTTCTTCCAGTGCTTGGCCGACGCGCACTAGTCCACTGTTCAATTTCGCGGCTGCAATACTTTTCGTTCGTCCAGTTGCACGACCCGGTCGAATCGGAGCGGAGCGGGGGAGGTGGAGCCGGTAAGACGTAATTTAGCGCGCACAGCGGGCGGCAGGACAGCAGGTGGCTACCAGCCGGTGGGCATGTGCAGCGCCTCACGAGTCGCTATCTATGCACCACAATGCCGACAGCGCCACGAGGGTCAATCGGTTGAACTCCGAAACCGGCGTCGGGACGAACCCGACATGCGCCCACGGCGAAACGTTGGGATGGGCTGGATCCAGCGGTTCCGACCTGCAGCGCACACGAGAGCACTAGTTAGGAGCATCGGTCAGTATAAGTACAAGTATACGAGGACATTTGGGTGCTGTGAACATACCCTGCACGATTAGGCTGCGATGAACAGCTGGCTAGCCGTAGCTCGGTCTGAATGCAAACGGCTATAAATTTAGCCGGCTGTTCATCGCAGCCTAATCGTGCAGGGTATGTTCACAGCACCCAAATGTCCTCGTAGTGCAAGTTATAGCGCATTGTGCTATCTTTCACTTGGATCGTGCCCAGTAGGTAAGGCGAAAGTGCGAACTGACCTTTGTTCCAGATCTTGAACAGCCACACCGCATGGCGTCAGTGAAAGATAACACAATGCGCTATAACTTGCGGAAGCCGGCCCGGATCGAGGTTACGCGAGCCAGGAAAGTTATCGGAGAGTCGACTATGGAAATGCGGCTTAATCGTCTTCTTAATAAATTCTTACTGTTAACCCTAAAATTCTTGAAGCCAGTTCTGCACGTGCTTTCAGATTTCTACTCAAAAATTGGTTGATCTTTCCTAGATCAAGTCTGTTGTTGTACGAATCGTGAAGTCCTGCCATATCTAGCTAGTTACTGCAGTATACAGATTATTACAACACAGAAAACATTAAGCGCATTTTGAGCTGCAACCTTCTTTCGCTGAACGAGCAGTCGACTTACAGATGTAGTAGTCGACGAAGAAAGCCGGAATTCGTTCCGGAATCTGTTCCCGGCTCCGCCGTGCTCCAGTAGGAGCACAGCGCGGTCACCGCGCGGAGGAGGTCCGGCGACGGGGCCGGTAGCCGCTGCACGATGGCCGCTAACAGGGCGTCGTACTGGGCAGTGGCGGACTGCCCGTCGTCGAAGCGCAGAAAGGTCACGGCGACGGAGAGCGGTGGCCGCGGGTGGCGCCGCCGACAGCGGCAGCGATGGGTGCAGGTGGACGGCACGTTGGACAGGGCCTGCAGAGTGTTGTTCATGGTGTAGTCGACGAGGAGAAGCTGTCGGCAGACCTCCATCAGCTTGGACAGGGAGCGCAGTTCGCGGCGCGAATGCTCCGGCGAGCCCAGTTCCACGTCGACGACGCAGCGGTGCAGGATGATGCGGCGGAGGGGGGCGGTGGCAGTGACGCGCAGCAGACCGCACACCACCGTCACATCGTTCTTCAGGCTGCTCCACTCGTGGCCGTGCACGCGCAGACCCGGCGTCCACTGCGTCAGGACCAGCGTGCGGACACCGGCGTTTAGGGTGTGGTACAGCAGCTGGCCCAGCCGCCACATGTCGCTGCTGCAGTCCACGCTGTCCACGCGCAGACTGAAGTCGATTAGCAGCCGATCGTATGTGGAGCCGACCAACACCGCGTTCCACACGGGACTGACCCTGCAACGCAAGAGCGAGCCAATGTCAGATCATTTCTCTGCGGTCTACGCTCTGTAGGGCAGTCGATGCTGTATTTTAGAGCGTAAATTGCATAAACAAGTATTTCTTCTTTGTTGGCCAGTGCTGGCGCTGATACAAAGTACGATTGAAATGGATAGGTGTTTCGTTTTAACGACTACTGCGAAAAAAAGCGCATCTCCACTCGACCGAACCCAGGGCTGGCGATGTGATGCGATTTATTTGAATATCACACGATGAACCGTCGACCGGCCGATTTCGATTAATTTTTACCGGCAGCGTGTTAAGGGAAGTGGCCCGGTGCATGGTACCAAATCCGTGGGCATGCACCGAAACGTTCTCTTTCGCGCACTCCCAAACCATTTTTTGTCTTGTTTTATGACATTCTGTGGCCAAATGATTTGTATACACTGCCCTGAAAACCGTTTGCGCGCGCAACATCCGGTTCGGGAGTTACAGCTGTTCGAAAATTCCAAAAAGTTTAAATGCATTCAGGTGTACCAAAAGTCTCATTATGGACCGATCTCCCTCAAATTGTGCACGTAATTGCACATAACCACGAAGAACATTTTTACACCGATCCACTTTTCTAGCATGTTTCTCAAATTTCAAAATGAATTTCAAAAATTTTAAAATTCATTTTAAAATTTGAAAAAAATCATGGAAGTCTGGATTGGTGTAAGAACGAACTTCATGACGATGTGCATTTACCTGCAAAATTCGAAGGAGATCGGTCCATAATCAGACTTTTGGTACACCTGAATGCATTTAAACTTTTTGGAATTTTCGAACAGGTGCAACTCCCGAACCGGATGTTGCGCGCGCAAACGGTTTTCAGGGCAGTGTATAGTTATACAAATCATTTGGTCACAGAATGTCATAAAACAAGAGAAAAAATGGTTTGGGAGTGTGCGAAAAAAAAAGATTTTGTGCATGTACACGAATCTGTTACCATGTACCGGGCCACTTCCCTTAAGGATGTTCAGCTTCCGTACTATACGGGAGGGATACAGTTGAACCATGCGAGATACTTATGTAGCCATGCATTTATTCAGTAATGGAACGTGGAAGCCGGCCAAGAATCGGCATGCTTCCGCATTCCCTTACTGACTGGGTTCGTCGGCACGCCGACGTAGTGTTGCGATGGCCATATATATCAAACCGTTCTAGTTGAACCGTTAACAACTAATGACCTTTTCAGCTTGGCCTGGGTGACGACATCCGTCAGCTCAACGACTTGCGCGATTATTTCCAAGGGCAAGCGAGATATCGTGGCTACCGTGTCCGGGTCGTTTGAACCTACGATTACAAATAAGCCCGATTGCCCTCGCAAATTTTCTATCCATTTACCGTTCTTCGTAATTTTGATGTCGTTAAGGGTACTTCGGCAAGCATGATACTGACAACACTTTTCGCTGCACGAGATGGTATTAGAAAATAGAAGCACTCAGCTGCACTGACAGTCACTTTCGCGCGACGAACTACAGAGGATGAGACAGCATCAATGCCCTACTTTTTCATAAATTTATTACAATCTTCCCCACACAGGTTTTTATTTTATAATGTGTTCTTTCTAAAAGTCCCTTCTCTAAATTATAAACGTGACACGTTTTCTCCTAGCACTTATTACGTTTCGGTGCAAAGGAATTTCTACAACGGACCATGGTCTGCGCGCAGGAGTCAACACAGCGCGAAGCGACGACCCACGCCTTCGCTGTTAAATTTTATTTAAAATCCCGCTTACTTCAAAATCCTTGAGTAAGAGACAGAGATTATTGCTAAGTCACCTGGTTCTCGGGATATAATAAATTCAGTGGGAAGCAAGCCACTAGTACGTTTTTTTAGCAGTGTATGTCGGAGGTGAGGCCTCTGTGTTTATTAAAACGATTATTAAAACCTCTGTGCTAATGTGCAGCTAGCAATAATGTTACTTGGATGGCTCCGCTAAACCGATAAAACATCAAACGTATCTGTTGCTCGTGCGTACATTGTGGTTGTTGTATCAGAGGATTCACTGCCACTGCCAGCGCTCCGCTCTCCACACATCGGTGGAGGGCGCGGGTTAGCAGCTCTGGAGTCCAGAAACATTCGCCCTGTTCCCAGCAGATAATCCTCACTGCGGCGTTGCTCTGCCCATGAAAGAAGAATCGGTTCCCGTAGCCGCTGGCCATAGTAATTTCATAATTTCCAAATTGACGATCGTGGCGGGAGCGTTGCAGTTCGTAGTATACGCGGTTCTCATCCATGCTGAGGCCACCATCGCCACCGCCCCGGGTTACAGCCTCGTCGGCTAGCCCCGCGGGCAGGGGCAGGCAGTGCTTGACATACCGTCCCTCCCGTCCGGACGCCTCCGACAAGGGACGTTGCGGCCGCTGTTCAGCGATCTGCAGCTCGTGTACGAGGTGCCGGCAGCCGCCCGCGATGGTCTCCACGTAGCACACCCGTCCGTCGCGGTGGTATTGTGGCGTTCCGGGACACGCCAACAACAGGGACGCCGCTTCGAATACCAGCGGATCGGTCGCGCTGGCCCGCAGTGCCACCAGCACCTGCTTGTCGTTCGGGTAATACAAACAGATGACGTGAGGGAACACTTTGCTGGACGGGAGCCATCGCGGCGGCAGTTTAGTGCAGTGGAAGCTGATGTACATCTCGTCGCCCCTCATATCCTCGATGAATCCCAAACACCACACCTCACTGGCGTCGTTCTCGGTCAGTTTCACGGGGATCATGACGGTGTTGGCGCACGCCACACTGTGGCCCGTACGTCGCCGTTCCGCCAAAGGATAACCGAAGCGCTGAACAGACACCTCGTCCATTTTCACATAGAAAGTGATGTTGAACTTCGATTCACAGTATCCATTTAGGGATTCATCGTAGCCTGGCACAGTTTAAAGCGAATTAAAGCGAACTACATTACATTTGCGGCCGTTTTATGGCGCCTGCAGATTTCATACATGATTATAAGGAAATAACTAAAACAGCATACAATGTACGACAAAAAGAGGTTGAACCGATCAGTCGGTCCGCGGTTCAAAATAACATCGCAACGGCACGCCACCACTAAAACTTGTACGATTACTCACTACTTTCAGACGTTTGCGCTCCGTGAATATCAAAGTGCAACTATACTAGTTGCACATCAAAAGGTGTAGAAAAAAATTTTAAACTTTTTGATACTAAACCTGTGGCTGTTTATGGCGAACAGCACAAATTCTAGCCATTTTGCTTTCTCGTAGGCACAGCATAGGATCTGTGCGCATAACCGTTTGGCTTGCAATCAGTGCTTAAGTCTATGGGAAAGCAAAATGGCTAGAATTTGTGCTGTTCGCCATAAACAGCCACAGGTTTAGTATCAAAAAGTTTAAAATTTTTTTCTACACCTTTTGATATGCAACTAGTATAGCTGCACTTTGATATTCACGGAGCGCAAACGTCTGAAAGTAGTGAGTAATCGTACAAGTTTTAGTGGTGGCGTGTCGTTGCGAGGTTATTCTGAACCGCGGACCGACTGATCGGTTCAACCTCTTTTTGTCGTACATTGTATATACAGACTACAGTAGTCTCACGCGAATTAATGCGTAAGTTTTGCTGATGGTGCTGGCGTTACTCGGGGCGGTGGCCATATCCTTGTTTTAAACCGTCGTTGCTTCCTAAGTTACGAGTTAAAACAATATAAAAATTCAGTTCTGTTGGTTTATCGCAAGTCAGCCTTACCGAAAGCCAAGCTGCTGTGAGTAACAGTAAATGATGCGTAAAAAATGCCCCAATAATGCGATACCATACCAACTGTCACTGCCACGATAAGTGAGTGACCTGACTTATAATAAGTCAGACTGTTGATAAACAACCGAGTACGTGTATGCATCTTCACATCGCACATGCAAGAAAAGCGCGCGAAAAATCAAAAATGCATAATTTGTTTGTCAAAAATATATCACTTCAGCAGGCGACTGTTACAGCTTCACTTGTATTTTCAAAATGCCGCGCAAAAGTAAGCGCAAATTAGCAATAGACCTGATAGAAAGGTTAATTTTGCAAACTGCCGCATACAGCAGAACCAGTTCTTTACTTCAACCGGACGATGACACTTCGCTATCTATTTTTTCCCGCGCCAGGGACGATGATGAATTATCGCTATTAATTATTCGATTTTATCTCGAGCATACCCGCTATCCCGATCCCCGATTAACAGTGCCAAAAAGTGCTCATTTTATGCGAACTATTCTGCCTAATTTGGACGACGAAAGATTTAGACAGGAATTCCGTATGTCGCAGTCAACATTTGACATTGTACTCGGAAAAATCGCTGACCACCAAATTTTTCGGAGTACTTATCAAAAACCGCAGTCATCTGTCAGCGACCAGCTAACGATTGCCCTTTACCGGTTTGGAAATTCTGGCAACGCTGCATCTATTGGCAAAACTGCCCGTCGCTTCGGATTATCAGAAGGTACAGTGGAAACATTTACTCGGAGGATGATTGCCGCATTGTTGTCTCTGGAGAATGAAGTTATTCGGTGGCCATCAACTGAGGAAAAACTTGCAATAAAATCTAAAATTCGGTCTGAGTATCATTTTCCTAATTGCATTGGATTTATTGACGGCACCGACATCGTACTTGAGTATCGGCCAGGGCTTAACGGGGTGGACTACTTCAACCGGAAACGACGATATGCCATCGCTGCAATGATCGTGTGTGATGCTGACCGGCGCATTTTGTTTGCGTCTTGTGGATATCCCGGCTCTGTTCATGATGCTCGCGTTTTCAAAAACTCGCCACTGGAGACTAATTCTGCGCAGTATTTCAGTGGAGACGAGTACATACTTGGCGATAGCGCTTACTCATGCACTACTACTGTCATCCCGCCTTTCCGGAAAAACCAAATCGCAACGCGTGACCACAGCCTTTTCAACTACTGCCACTGCCGCGCTCGAGTGAAATCGGAACACACAATTGGACACACTAAAGGCAGATTTCAGTGTCTTCGTGGCTTAAGAAAATATATAAACACTGCTAATGACCATACTATAGCAATTTATTGGTTTAGATGCTGTTGCATTTTGCATAACATATGTGTAGAAAATTCCGATGCATTTGATCCCGATTGGGGTGAAGACGACAACGACAACGACAACGAAGAGGAAACTGGTCCAGTACAGCACAACGAAGACGGACAACAAAAGCGTAGACGTATTATGCAATATGTGTTAACCAGTATACGTGAGTAAAAAAAATTGTGAGAGCGCAAATGAACGGATGTTTTGTAAGAATAAAAGACTCAGAAAAACTCATCACCTGCCGCGTTTCTGTTATTGCGTAATCGTAGTTGTAGCTCCATTCGCCGGTTTTCAGCCTCCATTCGCCGAACACTCAACTCGTCAGCTTGCAGATCCAACTGTTTTTTCTGGAAATTTAGCTGTTCAACCTGCAGTTTCTCCATACGGTCTTCCCGCATTCTGGCAAGTCTGAGTTCTTCCTCAAAGCGGCGGTCTTTCTTTTCTTCAATTGTCAGTAACGTATCGGCAAATTCGGTCGATTTCTGCTTTTTCTTCAGTCAGCTTAACTAGGTATTAGGTATAATTATCGCACTCATTAAAAATTTGATATTGAACCTTACCCACAACAGGTTGACGTTTGAGCCTATCCGCACGTTCTTCACCAATTTCCATAAGACCATTTCCCGTTCCTTTCAGCCAGGTATTCACATCTTTCCATTTGGTTTCAAAGGATTGGATTTTCACCTTGATGTTTTTAACGGTGCGTTGTTTGGCATGAGGGCCGCATTTGGTGACCAGGTATTGGGCAATGGCTTTGGCAACGTGAGCTTTGGTTTTCCCAGTAGTAGTTTTCTTCTGGTCGTTTGGGTCGATTTTCCCCGCGCATTTCCATTCTTGGTAGTTTTCAAAGTCTTGCAGCCATTCTACTAAGAACCGTTCCTCCCGTTCTGTCCAGCTGTGTTTTGCAGCTCGCTGTTTCGGCTGTTCTCCTGAGTTTGCTGTTCCTGGTGATCCCCCATTGACAGTACTGGTGCTTGCAGCCGGGGTAATAGGAACAACTTTCCTTGCGCGGATTGTAGGCAAAGCAGTTCGAACTGGTGTCGACATTTAACTTACATGTATTAGCAGTAATCCGATGAAATACGAATAATCGCAAATAATAACGAATAAAAACAATAGCAATCAGCTTATTCTAAATATTTAAACTGCACATTTTTGGTGTAAAGCAGTTGAACGAAATTGTTGGTAAATTTGTTTACACTGGTGTTGGTAATAATGCCACAAATTTCCATACGTACAAAACAACTTGGCAATGCTAGACTGAATGGATAAGTCAACGATGCCACACGGTACATCTACTCTAGACTAGATTTATCTTTGGGCATGTTTGCCTTAAAGGGGGCATGTGTTGCCGATATGTATCATATTTTAATATCCAATCTGTGGTCTTCTTCTTATCTCATGGTGATTCACATTTCATAACTCATATCTGCCCAAGCGTTGGGCACACTGGTCACATCAGAACTGAAGGACCTAAATCATATTTTGTAGTCAGCCATTGTTGTCGTGTTGGTTGGTACAGTACAAGATCGTTGGTAGACCGTTTCACCAAAATGATTAAAACAAATTTTTACGTAATTGACAATAAGACAACATTTTGGCGCCGCAAGAAGAAGCAAGCCGACCTGCTCATCACAAAGGGGCATAAAAAGTGATTAGTGAAGTATAGTAAGTACCAGACCCAGTCGACTCCTGTACACATTCTCTCTATCCCTTAAAAATCTCATTAGCAGACCTTCACCCAGTCTAGTTGAGTCGGGTGCCAAATAATAGCCTGAATCCTCTGTCAGTCAAGAGAGCAGCGCTCTTACTTCTGATCGCAGACAGTGTGCAATGTTAATAAGTATTAAGTACCTGATTGTGCTTTGCTTTCTGGAAGTAGCCTATTAATTGTTATCGCTGAAAAGAAAATTCTTGGCCATTATCCTTCAACTCTAATTACAAAGTCTGCACTCTGCACAACTTCAGAAATTCAGTAGATCGTGAAACGTTATGTAACACGCTTTCTGTTAACGGTGTTTTGATGAGTAGTGAACCAAAGTTAAATCAGCCTCCATAAAACACTTTTCATTCCATGGTTTGATGTCTGTTATAGTTACAGTTAACACTGAGTTTGTTTAACTTTGTATTACGTGATAGCCCGACATTTGATTGTTGTAATCTGGATTTATTGAGCCTTTTGGACTGACATAAACAATTCATTATGGCAGTTCATCGTCTGTTGTTTTACCACATTTTAAATTAACTATGGAGTCCAACAATAATATTCGCCACATTTATGATGGCAAACGGTTCCGGAAATTATGCACGACAGGTTCATGTTTGAGTTTAGCAAAAGTTGGCGGCAAGTGCAAAAAGCATCGTCGGATCTGGCATAACGAACAAGGTAAACTGGATAACTGTAGAAATCATGGCTTGAAGTTTTATACTTTTGCATCATTACTTCCTCCGCTGTCGGTGCTGTAATCTGTATTCTCATTCGCGCCGCTGCCGGTGCAGTACTACATTCCTGCTTCCGGTACTGTAATCTGTATTCTTACTTTTGCCGCGACCGGCGGCAGCACTATATTCCTACTTCCACCGCTGTACGGTGCCGTACCTCATTTCTACGTTCCGTCGCGGCCGGCGGCAGTACTATGCTCCTGCTTCCACCGCTCCCGGCGCAGTACCAAATTCCTACCTTCCACAGCGGCCGGCTGCGTTATCGTGATTGGGAGCGATTTGGAAGTTGGATGCAATGTTGTGATTTGGATGCGTGCTTGCTGTTTACCGGCACTTATCAGTGGAGCTCAATTAAATACCTACTGTTTTGAATACTTATTTTTTAATAATATCGAGAATATTTTGTATATTTGTATGCGTTAACTTTACATGGTTACGTAATTACGGACGATTATTATATACTAATTATTATTAACTATGTATGCCTAATAAGCTACGTACCAATGGTTATGTGAACTGGCACCGACTATCGCTAGCGGTCTGTGCAACGCATCGCTTGCAAGTTGAATGTGCGCTAACCGTATGTGCATCGCTTACCGGCTTACGGTATGAATGTGTGTGTTAATTTTGGCACCCTCATAAAACTAGATTTGGTCGTGGTCATTTATTTACATAAGGATTCAAGTTATTCGGCTGCTGTGAAAAGTAGGTTCACTGAAAAGCAGTATATATATCTTTTCACTATGGTAAGTACTTAAAAGCTGACTGAACAATTCCGCCCACTCCAAAGCCGATGGCAACGGTCGTCTTCGATGGACTGACAAGCTCCTCCTCCTCGATGAGAGTCGCAGTGGCGCACCGCAGCATGGATGGAGGCACCAGCGTCGTGTAAAACGCAGCAGATGGAAAACGATGCTACGTGGCGCGTGCACATTCTGGGCAATGCCAAAATCCTGGAGTCTTGGCCCAAAGTAGATTGTTGTTAACGCCCAAAGTAGGGAGAACAGTCAGATGCTTCTGCTTTATGCTGGGCCAGATATCCAACGGTCGACCGTTACATATTTCAAACAGCGAGGCGTCGTTTATCCAGCACCATTGCTAATACTGATTATGGCCTCTTCTTAAGCAGCATTCAAATGAGTGAGATATCTTGGAGTCTACACCGGCATGATGCATGCAGTTGTCGCGGGATTCACACTGGACAGTGGACAGCAGGAAGAACTATGATCCTCATGGACTCATGGACCATGACTCCATGAATTATGATGAACATAGCTCTTCTATGATTAACCATGAATCATGTTGTTTTGCCAAAGTAAGTTTACAGTATAATAATGTACAGTATAATATTCCTTCGGAACTGATATAATTATATGTTTTGGCACTTGTGTGACTAGATGAACCTTATAAGAACAAGATTTGCAATTGCAAAACCTAATAAGAAGAAAACATAAGAAAAGAACCTAATAAGAACCTAACGATAGTCGATAAATAAGGATCTATTTCAAATTTTATTGGCGTAAAGTCATTTTGAATTCCAGTGTATGCGCCATATTGGATGTGTGCTCTGTTGTAGGGATGGCGTATAGAGTGTGTGCTCTACTACTGCGTACGTACAGCTAAAATTTTACGTTCCAAGGAAGAATGGTAATTATTCGGTTGTTAACCAGCCATCAGCAATCAATATAATAACTTTGTAATTTTTTTTTTTTCGTTAAAACTTTAAATACCCAATAATCAGAACAAGAAAAATAACTCTTCTAACTCTCGAGAACACCCGACCGTCCCCAGGACAGAAGCCGCGTTTCCGCGCTGAATTTCCACACTTATACGTTGCCACAAATAATGAACAGCGCGCGCTTCTCCCGTTTGTTCTTTGATACGCCGGCCGACTTCATTGATGAACTGGTGGGTACTTTCGCTACAGCTTCAAATAGTTTCGAGTGCCACTGGCTGGAAAAAATGCCGATCAGTGAGTTCGGAATATAGGTTCCGCTTCCGCACTTCCGCGTCTTCAGCAGCCGATCCCGCTGCTTCTGAACAGCCAGCTATATACGAAGTAGCGAATGTGTCACAAACTGTTACATCCCATATCAGAGGGAGGCCATTTCTCCATGGGAAGAGTGATAAGCCGTCTGGCCGCTTCCCGTCCAGTCTGCACAGTCCGGGAGGCTCCAAGATTGACGGCACCTTTGCTGATCCCAGGCTACGCTGAATCACGCTATTCAGACTCGCATGCCTCCTGAACCTTCCTTGGCTTTTGACGCACGACAATCCATGCAAGCCGCATGTATCAACCATTTCACCACACCGACATTTATGCTCTTTACAAATAGGCGCCCCCATCCGCAAAGCAACAGCGATCCGCAGACCGGCATCGTCCAGCAGTGTGCCAAGGCTGGCGACCGGCAATGCAAACAACCAGGCACTGGCATCCTTAGCAGAGGCAGCCAACAGACGAGCAGAGGCAATAACGTCGGCGCTCTCTTTTAAAGCTTCCAGTTTCCCGGCAGTCAGCATATCCGATCACAAGCGTTGGTTGCTCCGGTCTTCCATCGCAGGTGCACTCTTTCCTGTACGTTCTTCCCAGCACAGCTCAACGTCAGACCGCTCGTCGGGGCAATCTTCGGGCACAATAGTGCGTACTAGCTCGTCGGTAGAATAAAGCGAGGTACAGCTTGTCATTTGTTCTCTATCTTTCCCATTGTGTTCTGTTGCGTTGTGTAAACGCGGATGTGATTTCTGATATTTTGTTCTTTTGCATTCGATGTTTGATCATCTCACGCATGTGCAGCCTCAGTCGCTTGGCTTGCACGCCAGCGTCAGGGCATATTCCCTTCACTGTTATAGCTCAGTTAAAATCTAAAAACCTATTATCAGATTCGGAATCAGCGCATTTTTCTGTTATAGAAACGTAGTCCGGTCTTTGGAAAAAAATTTGTCGCCCCCGAAGGCGAATTTGGCGTCCGCAGGGCGTTCGGGCGCCAAGCGTCATAATTCAGTGACAAAGCACATTAATTTAGAATTCTTTTATAAGTACCAGAAGCGGAATCCGTGTGGTAGATTTGTCCAGGAAACAGTTTTAAAAGTGGGAAAGTGCATTTCCCCTCTTTGAGAATATTGCGACCGCCCGAGGTGGCGGTAACAAATGCCCCTTTGGGACGACAATTCTGTTTTCAAAGACGAGACTGTGTTTCTATAACAGAATAATGCGCTGATTCCGAATCTGATTCCGAATCTACGAGTAGTAATAGTTTTTTTGGAGAAACTAAAGCGACGCCTTACCCTTTGATAAACAAAGTTTACCCTCCGCGACACGGCAGCCGCCTCGTGAACGGGTGGCAAGGTAGCCGTGTAAGGGGGAATGGAACCACTGGATATTTTGGGCTCTCCACTGATTTTCTAGATCAGAAAAATTCGGTGATTCCGAATTTGTAATCAGATTCGCTCTACACCTAACCTGCAATGGATTCCCGTTCTAAGCGCATGACGTTTTGGCTTTTAAGTCACAGTGTGACGGTGTGACCTAAAGTGCCAGAACATCAAGCGTAGTAGAGCAGATGGCATATTGAGCGGATATTTCCCAGTTCCGACTATACTGCCCGATCAGGCCGAAATCCGCTATCTCCAAATCGAGCTAGCAGATTGCGGTCTGATCAGGAAGTTAGCATGGCCACTGACATTAACGCCTCAACAAGCTGCAGCCCAATGCGGGCACGCACACTGCCACGTACATTGCCCCCCGAAGTTCCGATGAAAGGTCAAACATTTCGATGGAATCGGGCATTCCTGCGCTAGTGGGACTGTTGTCAGTTCTCCTGTGCACGGAACGGGACGAATGTGTGTTCGTCGTCATAAGCCTTGCCATGGACGCGAAGACGGGTGTCCTGAATTGTGGTATTTAAATAAGCACGCTGCTGTATTCTTGTTTAAAGCCTGATCCGAAATGCTGTGTATTCTGGAGAATTGTTGCTGTTGTGAGTGTCTGTTGCCTCGAATGGGGCAATTTGGGCTCCTGCCCTGAATGCGTGCGGACGTTAAACCATTAAACCTTATGCGCACAATGCACTGGACGATGGACATGTTCCGCGCACAGTTTTTTTCTGATAATAAATTGTTTACTTAGTCAATTTGTGTCCCGCGAATCAGGACGGGTTTTCCCTGAACGAATACCTGTCGAGGATATTTATTTTCCGCAACCGCAGGCCGCACTTACAATCTCCGGAACTGGGCTACCCGAAGTCCGAATTGATGCAAAGGTCACCACCAAGAGCGAAGCAACGTCGGCCGCGAGAATGAAAGCACTTCTCATGTACATACTGTATATAAAAATTAATGTGGATGTATTTAAATGCGGAAACGGTTGACTTTTGAAAGTGAGTGGTTGAAAATGATCGACCTGGGAAAACTGGTTGATCAATGTTTTTTTCTAGTTCAAACTCTTGGAGGCGAATTCTGGTCTTTCTTGTCTTTTGTCGATCAGACAGCGAAATTTCCCGACGTTACATACGTCCCCTCTGAAAAGGGTTATGGCCGTGGGACATGGGAGGGCCGTGGGTTATGGCCGTGGAGTCTCAGATTTGTATTTCGCTATTTCGAACAAATTGCGCCTGCGTTACAGTCTATGAAATTCTTGCTGTTAACCCTAAAATTCTTGAAGCCAGTTCTGTATCTGTACCTGCTTTTAAATTTCTACTCAAATCTCTTGATCTATCCTAAACGTTTCTATCAGCAGAAATTATTTTCGTTCGGCCAGACTCGAAGTGTCTGTGCGGTTGTCTGGTCTTGTGCCGTAATAACAATAATAATAATTTGTTTTGTGCGCTAAGCCGATCCGATTGAAGAAATGACGACCGATATCAGATCACTATTATTGACGCGGGCACATAATTTATCGACGGAGAACTTGCGCCAGATGAAAAACGCGATAGTAAATCAAACAATCCCCGCGCCCGGCAACAGTATAAAAACGGCAAGTAGACTCTCTTTCTCAAATCAACGTATCACAAATCAAGCAGCAAGGCGGCATCAGTCCAATCAGCATTCGTCCTGCGTCACGTGGAGAGCGCGACCTGCAGGTCGCGGTAGGTGTCGGCGGCGGCGATGAGCTGTTTGGCCTCGACATCGGCCAGGAAGACGCAGGGGATGTCCACGCCCTGCCGCGTGGTGCCGCTGTCGCCGTGGCCCCCGCCCTGGTCGCCCGACATGGCGAAGGCGTGGCCGGGCGCGTAGGCGCTGCCGCTCTTGTTGTCCACCACCAGCAAGGCGCGCGCCCCGGCCGCCTGCACATTGCGCGCCTTCTCCACGAACATGCAGCCGCCGCGACGCACCACGGCGATGGCGTCGCGGACGCCGCCGATCTCTCCGTTCACCACCGCGGCCGTCTGCCAACACACACATCCACCGTTGTATTACGATCACCCACCAGAAAACAAGCAAATCCTCATGTTTCTCAGATCATTGTAATTAAACATTAACTCCATTGACATTAGAATGAACGAGGGGATAAAGAAATTTATGTAAAAATGGAATCCAATTTATGATAGAATTTATAATTCAAATATTATTTTCTTAGATATGGCTACAAAAACCATTTCGCTTCAGCTTGTCGTAACAATGAAAACAATTTTTCACTGAGATTCACTTTTCATATTATTATCTATGATAAAGTTAGTATCCCGCGTTTTTCTTTTCTTTCAGATTCAGTACTTCGAAATATACGTAATTAACAAGAACAGAATAAAAATTAATGAACATATTTTTAAATAAAAATATACATATTAAGTTTAAAACATGGAATAACATTAATCCTTAAAGTTATAAAAACATAACTACCAACTATAATAATTGTTAAACACTAGGTGTTCATTTCAAAATTCAAGCAACGATAAACTGAATTTCTGAATTCGGAATGATCTGGGCGTAAAAAAGCTGTGAAAAGGAAATCGCAAACCGTACGAGTAGCGGAGTATTTTTCCAAGTTGGTTACCCACCTGATTGACCTCCTCGTCGTCGTCATCGCGGCTGAAGCACCCGTCGGCCGGCTGAGCGAACCCCAGCGTCCCCACGACACTCCCGGGCGGATGGGCGGCCAGCGCCGGGCCGAACTGCGCCGGCGAGGCGGGCAGCGTCAAGCTGAAATTCCCGGCGACGGAGCTGGCGTGGACGCGGGCGGTGGGCACAGCGGCGCCGCCGGGGGGCGGCTGCTTGGAGGCGTGGAGCATGTCCTGCATGAGGAGGACGCCCTCGCTGGCCTGGCTGACGCTGCGCGCCTGGCTGGCGTCCTGGGCGATCAGCAGGGACCCGTCCGGCCGGCGGATCAATGAAATCCCCATCTCCGCCAGGATCATCATCTGCCACACACAACACACGTTAGATCAACGGGATGCAGCAACTTCCGGTGCGCTGGCGGACACTACACAAGCTGGAGCCCATTCGACGCGGAAAAGCAGTGCCGTGCACAGCCGACATACTGCCCACTAGGGTTGCAATTCAAGCCACATTTCAGGCGGGTCTTTCGGTTTGTTTCAAGTGAGATTGATTTAAAAATGAAGTGGCATTTAAAATAATACAATCAAATTGCCTGAATTTATTTCCGAGATATTTTTCTGTTTAAAGTTTAACGATGCATAATACTATAAAAATTATTTTTTTATCACAGATCGTTTCCAGTTGTCGAAGCTTTGAGTGATTTTGAAAACCATTTGGATTGATAGTAATTTAAACTGAAATAAAACTTGAAAATAAAAAAACGAATGAAAAAAGAAGCAGAAAAAATAAATAATAACTGTCTCAAATAAATACGAAATATTAATTCCATGGGTATTGAATTTAATCAATTCTTCGTCTAAATTTCTTCAAAAATTCTGCAATATTTTTAAAAAAAATAATTTTTCATTTTAACCCTACTGCTGAGCGAAAAAAAAGGGGAGAAGGGCGTGTTTCGTTAGGCGGCGCGGCTGGTTAGCGGGAGCCTGACTGGTGACTGCTTTGTGTCAAAAAAAAGCGTCTGTTCACCTGTGAGCAGATAAAGAGGGTCACCAGGACGACCGGCAGGATGAGCTCGAGCTCGTGGCCCGTCAGGCTGTTAAAGAGATAGCGCCGCCGACGATGCACACCCTCGTCACTCACATGTTCGTCGTTCTCCCAGTCGATCTCGCCCACGCGCACCCGCTGCCGCCGCGCCGACGGCGGACCGCTGGGGCACTGGTCGGGGTGGGCGTCCTCCCGCGGGGAGGTGTCCACCGCCACGGTGGGCGGGCCCTGCAGCGCCTGCGCGAAGAGGGTCGCCGGGTCGCGGCGCTGGTTCGGGCAGGAGTGGCTGGCGTCCGGCGGGTGCTCGTCCAGTAACTGCGGCGGGTGGAAGGTGACGTTCTTGCGGGAGAGGTGTAGGGGGAGCAGGTGGGCCTCCGTCGTGAAGATGTAGGCGTGCAGGTCCACCGGGAGGTCGGCGTCCTCGCTGAACAGCAGGTACAGGTACCTGCAACGGCCGCCAATGAGCGACATTATTTTAAAACAATTTCTAACAAATTAAAACATTTTTAAAAATTAAAATACACAAATAAATAAGAAAAATAAATAAATTCAATTCAATTTTTTTATTTCAAAAACTTAATTAATTCGTTAAAGCTAATTATTGCCGCAAACGACGTGACGTTATTTTAGAAACAATTTTTAAAAAATTAAAAATCTTTAAAAATTAAATTACAAAATATTCGAAAAATAAAAGGATTAATTTGGTTTTTCTAATTCAAAAATTTAATCAGGTCGTTAAAAGTTAGTTATTTTTGGATTAATTTTTTAAGGGGAGTTGGCGAGGCAGGAGGCGTACTTGAGGGTCTCGGCGAGGAAGAAGGAGTCCATGCGGTCGTCCTGCTGGCCGGAGCGGGTGTCCTTCAGCGCCGCGTAGCCGCAGTCGACGCGCGCGTGCTCCTCCAGACTGTGGATCAGCCGTTCGCCCACGTGCAGGTAGAAGGGGTCCTTCGTGGCCGTGTACAAAAAGTACGTCGACTCGATGAATTCCGGACGGAGATAACTCTCCGACCTGCGCCGCACAACGACCATCAATCATTCAAAAATTATCTATTATTATTACAGAAACAAACACATGATATTAGTCAATAAATAAATACCATGCCAATAAATATTAGTAAATAAGAAAGCAGCAAAAATCGTACCAATAAATGCGCAGCTCCGGCTCGGCGGTGAAGGCTTCCGGTAGGAACTTGTAGCGATCGACGACTTTGTGCAGTGTCTATACATGCAAAGCAGATACCCTGATTATCCCTGTTATTTACTATTTATTTCTCATTTATTTATTTCATACTTACTGTTTATGTCATATTTTTTTCCTTGTTGGTTCTAATTAATGTCTCATTTATTTCTTACGAAATTCTTGTTCATGCTAGAAATAAATACGAAATATACAGCTTATTTCTTAGTTATTCCGCAGTGTTTATTTGTGAATATTTATGGATTTAACTATTAAAAAATAAACAATACAGACTGAATAATATTACTTAAGAATTATTTTGCGCTGACCTGGTAGGAGATCTTGGCGGGCTCGATGTCCCCGTAGAGGACCTGCAGGCCGGGGAAGAAGGCGATGAGGGCGTCGAGGTAGGGCTTGGAGGTGGCGGAGGGCTGGTGCATGTGCACGTCCAGCATGTTGGCGCCGCGCAACACGTACTTGAGGAGGGCGGCGTAGTGCTGGTGGAAGCGGTGGAGGTAGGTGTCGTCGCCCAGCAGGATGTAGGCCTTCAGCACGTACTCGTAGTAGGAGTCGGAGCCGGCGCCGATGCCGCTCTCGCGCCGGATCCAGTCGCCGCTGTGCACGTCGATGATGTGGCCCAGCAGGCTGGAGGCGCTGTGCCGCGCGTGCCACAGGTAGTCCATGGCCTGCCGGCTCTTCGTCTCGAACACCGGATCCCCCGTCAGCCGACTCAACGCCGCGAATTCTATATACCCGAAATAATATTAGTATTATTCTCGTCAAACCAGGCAATCAACAATTTGATATTTTTTTATTTTGCCAATTAATTTTACACTTTTTGGTTTAATTGAATGGGGTTAAAAATTATCCTTCGAATCTTATCAGGACACTGGTTAATTTCCTTGGGTAACCCCAACAACTGTGACATTAACCAAAAAAAGGAAATAAATTAATTTTCTAGTAAAAAATTCTGTTCCTGTTTTTGCCAGATTGTTGGAAAGTTTTCTCGGTTAATTCGTTTAACTTTTATTTAAATAATTTTCTTTACTACCAATCCATTAATAATAATTTTTATTTAAATAATTCTAATTTCTTTAATTTTATTCAACAGATTTTCTCAAATTATTTGAACGTGAGAAATTCCTACCGAGGATCATGGTGCCGGCGCAGGCGCTGCACGTGTGCCGCTGCTCGTGCAGTCCGTGTTTCAGCCCGTGCCGCAGGTTGACGCGGGGATAGGGCATCCCGGTGGTGGAGCGGAAGGCCTCCAGCAGCTGATAGCCCAACTGCCGCGCCATCTCCAACAACTGCCCGCCATACCACCCCATCCCGCGCCGCTTCTCCCGCAGCTCCTCCGCCAACACATGCGCGCTAATCAACCCGCCCAGCATCCTGATATTCGTCTCGAAGACGCTGACGACGATGTCGGCGTCCAGCCGCACCTCCTCAATGACCAGGCGCACCGCGCGCTCAAACTCCCCCAACTCCCCCAGCAGCACCAGCGAGTCCAGACTGTCCACCAGCGTCATGGAGAAGTTGCCTAACGCGTCGTCGACATCGCCCCGGCCTGAGCCGTGACTGCGGAAGCGCCCCCGACAGGACAGGGGCTGCAGTTCGTCGGCGGGGTAGGCGTGGGTGAGGTAGGCGTGGTAGGCGTGCAGGAACATGTCCTTGACTTGCTGGCGGAGGGCGGCTTTGTGGCGACGGGACATGGCCGGGGAGGAGGCGGTCGCCCCCGGGGTGGGGGCGGCCGGGGGGAGGAGGAGGAGGAGGGGGAGGAGGGAGGCGCACACGGCGAGGCATGCTGTCGGCCGGGCCCACCACGGCACCAGCATAGTCTGGCGCGAGGGGGAGCACCCCAGGGGATCCGCGATGGCGCAGTTGTGGATTTGATATCAGGCTGCACTGATGCAGAAAACACGTTTCAGCAGGTTTGGAGCAGAGTACGACGTGGCTGCAGAACTCGTCAGCCGTTCAAATCCTGACCATCAACAACGTGGCACACATCCGTCCATCCATTATTCCAGTATGGGATGTATAATGGCAGTACTACAAATCCTGAAGGATAGAATCAAGGGGAAGACAGTCAAGACACGTTGGCGAGTTGACTCAGTTGGTCCATTAGATGCTGGTTGGCAGTATGGCCTGTATGAGTTATCGCGATTTCTGCAGCTACTCGCGCATGGCTGGCACTTATTAGCAATGGATGACGAATAAAATATGGCTTCTGGATACTACAGTATTACTTAATGTACTTATTACGTATTGGTTAATAATTCATACATAAAGATTTTATGAATAAAATTGAAAAATAAGCTGCCACTGAAAACTGGTTGGAAAACTCGAAACGGAAAAGTTGATCGTGTGACGTATTCAAGCCTGAAATCTGTACGCACGGCGCACGCACTGCACTTCCGTTCTGTCGATCGCACTGCGCAGCATGACGTATATCCGGTGTAGTTGAGGTGCGAGTACACATTTTAGCCGCCATGTGTCGGGTGGTCGCCCTTTCGTCTACCCGTTTTAGCTGATGATCGTACGTACGTGGCACGTACTTCTACGTATTAAATACGTACTGCGTTACGTTGTAGTTTGTACTAATACGTAGAGTAGAGTAAGTAGTTTGTCCTGGAAAACCTTTTCCCCTATTCTGAGACTTCTGACAGCTGTAAGTTTTGTTTATTGATTTAACAAATCAATGATCATGGTGGAGCAATTGCCGTACACACGATACAATAGATAGTTGATTAACAGGATATTTTAAATTTTTGGTACCGCACGATGGAAGAAAAGCTGAGATTTCTCGTGCATAACCGTGCGAAGAGCCGTTGCCTAAAACTGCTAGTCTGTTTTAGGAGAAACCACAGAGAGTCATAACTTTTTTTATTCGTGATGGATTGTCGTTTCAAGATGCTGAAAAGTTCGTGCATTGTGCTTTTATTTTTGGCCATGTTTAACTTGGTGTGGCAGTGCTGTTGAAGGATAGACAAGAAGGGACTGTTCTGTTATTGAGTCCTGTTGTTGTGCGCATCAGCCACTGAATGCAACATCAGTCGCGTTGCTAACACGCTGCCGACCGTCGGTGGCTGGCATAGTGGCACAAGCTCCACCTTTGAGAGAGCGGAAATGTTTAATGAACTCTTGTTTCTTTAAATGTTCTTAAAACGCGGTGTACAAGTGAAGTTTTGAAAACAAAAACGCGATGTGAAGCTCCATCTCAGCAATCCCTTCGAGGTAAGTAAAACGCAACTGTCCTTTTTTCCACTAACTAAGTAACATTTACTGCCTTGTCGCCACGGTGTATCTTCCTAGTAATGTGTTCCCGAAATCTCAAAAACACTTTCTAAAAGTATCACTCGGCCTTGCAGATATGTGCCGGCGTTTGTGCGGCTGTTGTGGCTTCAGTAGCACCGTCTAGCAAAGCGGGTTGGAAGAAGTGTTGCATAATTTGGCGGCGGCAGCGCTACATAATTTATACGAGTACTTCTACAGTATCGGCTAGGCATCTTCAATTGCCGGCAGCATGGATGCCGAATTCGAGTATCAAGTGGGCCTCGAACCGTGGCCGTACCGGCGCTGCGGCCGCAGTGTCAGCAGCGGCAACACCGTCATGGTCAGGCAAAAAAAGGCCTGGTACCTGGGCTTCATCGAGGACATTGCCGACGACCAGCAGCAAATCTTCGTCAATTTCCACTGTGCCTCTGTGCCGGCCGCCTGGCTCCCCGCCCGCCAGGTCTTCCCGCACGCCCTGCCCTCGGAAACGTACGACGACTTCTCCACGGTGCTGGCGGCGAGACGCGCCGATCCGACGGCGCCGCTGCTCTTCCAGCGCGCCGACGTCGTGGCCGTGTGTCACACCGGCCCCTTAATGTGCTGCGTGCAGACAACGGCCGCCGGTCCGCGCCACCTGCTGCATCCGCTGCAGATTGCCGTCGAGCGGCCGCCCCGCCGGACGGTGTTGCAGCCGCCGGCGTCGCCGCACGAGGGCGTCTACGCTGCCTATACGACCGCGGCGGTGGACGTGGCGCACATCAACTGCATCGATGAGAACCGGCTGCAGTTCGAGATGAAGCGCGCTCTGTACGCCGCGCAGTGTCGTGCCGTCAGCGCCCCCTCGATGCGGCGGCCGATCACGGATGAATTGCGGTATTACATGCGCTTGGGCCGCGATTCCGTCAAGTTCATCATTTGGCAGCGGCAGGAGGAAGCCTGCATCTGGAGTGTGGAGTTGCTGTCGGAATGCGTCCGACACTGCTTGCAGAAAGGGGTATTGGCTAACGATAATGCCGTACCATGGTATGGCTGTCCCAATGGCGATGCCGTTTCTCATAACGACGTCGGCAGCGGTTTGGCTGGTCTGCCGCTGGAAATCATAGAGAATCTACTGGAGCTGTTGGATGTTGTCACTCGCACCAGACTGCAACGGTAAGATAATGATAGTTTCTGCAGGGCGCCATTCGACGGAAACGGAGAAACGGCCGAAAAATGCAGCGATGGGGGAGTCGAGCCCTGGCTACGTCGTTAGATTTGCGTAGGCAGTATCAGTGCACCACGGCGCAAAGTCGCAACCAGACCTGGGCAGTTAGAGAAAATTGACCCACAGTTAGAGTTAAGAGTTACAGGATGCGTGCGAGTTGCGCTAACAGTTAAGTTATTTATGCAGGAAAACCGAGTTTCGAGTTACACCTTGAGTTACGCTACCATAGACAATATATAGTATTTTTCTCAGAGTTAAGTTAGAGTTAAGTTTTCTTCTGAGCGTGTTGCGCTAAAGAGTTAAGTTATAACTCGATATACTCGAAAATAACTCGCGTTTAGTTAAATAGTTAAAATTGACTGCCCAGGTCTGTTCGCAACTAACCACACGTGACGTGATAAATTTACATTAATTGCAATCTGCAGGGTCAGTCGAGCGTGGACCGATCTGGCTGCTCGCAACCTCTGGCTACGCCGGCATTTCATCGTGGATTTCGGCCTGCGTGTGCGCAGTGCCAACAAGTCGGACGAAATGCACCGTCTCGGCCGACTGTTATACCACGGGCTGAGCCGTGACGTGCGGACGCTGGTGCTGCGCCGGTGGCGTCCGGCTGACTTTTCGCTGGGAAGCAGTGCCTATAGCTATGGTGCTGTTGATTTAACCGTCATGCGACAGGTGATCAGGATGCGGCAACTGCCAGCCGGCCTGCAGCGCATCATCTATCACCGCTGCGTCGTCAGCCACGATCTGCCGGCTACGTGGTCCCGGCTTAGCGGGGCCACTGCCGACCACCCGGCCTTCTTCCCGCTCAACCACTTGTCGCCGTTGATGGATGTGTGCAGCAGCAGCGGTCAGGTGATTGTGGTGGACTACGTCCAGAAGGACGCCGTCCGCCCGTGGGAGTGGCTGCGGCCCTTTCGCCGTCGCGAAGGAAGCCCCTATAGCGAACGCAGCCCCAACACAGCCCCGCCGCTATCCGTCGCCCTGCCCTTCCTGCGCCTGGACTGCCGCCAGGATGCCGTCAGCCTTCTGGCCAGCATGCGGACGGCCATGGAGACCGCCCTCCCGGAGCCGCCAGCGGAGATGCGGCGGATGGCCACGGATATGTACGAGTATTGGCGCACCCGCGACACCTACTGGCACTTTCTCCGTCATCTGCTCACCGCGTAAGTACCAGTACATTCCGTTTAACTATGCCCGTGTGCGCCAAGCGGTACCACTACCGACATCCCGAGATTACAATATGAAAGGTCACCGGCGTATGTACAAGCTCATTCGCCGGTTTTGTGTTGCAGCACCGAGCCGGGCGGTCCCGTATGGCAGCACGCTGATTTCCCCAACACCCCGCTGCCGCAGCTGACCCGTTTAACCGTCTTCGCTCTGGACTCCTTGTGGTGCCGGTGCAGCAGTGAGCCGATGTTGCTGTAGACCCACAGCGTTGATCGGCATCTGGCCAAGACAATGGCCACCCACTCAGATAACGGATGGACGTAGTTCTCAACTTCCAGCCAAAGTAATCACTGTCGCGAGCCAACCATAAGCAGTTAGTCACAGAGAATGTTACAGACACTACACAGAGAATGTTACAGTATTGAGCAGGTTAGTGTAGTGAGGTAAAAAAGTTTAACTGTTTTTTATAAGTACGCTAAAATTAAAATCTAAATTTTAAATTATAGAACGTTTATTTGTAAATAAAAATATTTTACCATCCAGTGAGCGACTGAGCGGGTTTTCTTTTAAAGTTCAAAACTTCAACGTCTTTATTTAGTGCAGTTTATTTGTAATTCGAAATTGTTGAACTTAGAAGTTGCAAATACGTATGCTCATAATTATCATTTTTTTGCAGATTTCGAGGAGGCCTGCCAGTCGCTGGACAACCTGCGCCCCTTCGACGTCCATTTGCCGGTCGAGCGGGCCGTGCGCCTCTTCCGCGCCATGACCATTCTGCGTGGCCTGTTCCGCGCCATGACGTCTTTCCGCCCGAGGCCATGCTTCCCACGCTATTGCGCAGCATACATACTCTTGACTTTCATTACTTACTAGGGAATACTAGCTGTTTCCGCGCTAGCTGTGCTGCCATGTAACGAATGTTTACTTGGATCGGCTTGAATTATTAATGTTTTTATGAAGAATCTCTAAACGCATGCAGTGGGCGTTGTTTTGGTGTACTTAATTGTGGTATTTATGCGTTATCATTGCTTTGGCGAAGTTTTTGGCGATGGTGATGCTGATCCCTCCAGACCGCAGTAGCTGCGGCGCGGTCTAGTCCGAGTTGTTGTCCAGCGCACGGACCGCATAATACCGCATCTGCAGGCGTAAAAAGCCGTTGTTGTTCCAGGCAGCCAGTCTCGATCTGTAATCGGTGCATATACCATCGTATGCTGAAAACTGCAACTGAAGACCCAAAGGGGTTGAGTTGAAACGCTGATCTTGTGCCATATTCAGAAACCTGGCTAGCATCCCGCTTCCGTGTTGTCAAGCGTAGGCACGCGGCAGTGACTGTGTTTGCAAACTTTGCACTAGGTACTGTAACTGCCGACTGCCGGGTAGTCGCCGTTTCGCTGTATTTGGTGGGCAGATCGTACTACTGTACGTACGTGTGCCAGTATTACGTACGCGTATTGACACTAGACTACGGACAGAGAAAGAAAACGATGAGTCTCTCTGTTCTCTCTTTCTTGAAAATAATTCGTTGTCATCACTTTCCTGGTCTCGCCACTTCAGTAAAACGCAAGTTTTAAACTGCAGTCTGCAAGTACGAAGTTCTCCTTAATTTTCTCTGGATGCTCAACAGTTTATTAATTTTACTGTTTATTTTATGTATTATTTATACTGAATGGTATTTGTATATAGGGAAAAAGTTCCTGTTAGTGGATTATCAGCACACGCTGCCACACCGCTTGATTGTAGAGCATCTGTCTGTCGTTCACGATCTTAGCGTTTACGGTTTGCTGCGGTTTTTTGAGCTGGCGGCTGGCGAAATCTCCATTTATATTGTACCACCGACATGTCGAAATCTGTATGAGGGTGTGAGTGAGACTCCGGGGTTTGTCGAGCGGAGCATGTAGCCAGAAGCAGCTCGTGAGTCGTGACGGAGCATCGCAGGAGATCTCCTCGACAGACTGCAGCAGTCAGCAGAATGGCGCTGCTGCTCGCAGTCCTCTGCCTGGCCCTCCCCCTAACCCACGCCGCCCCCGTGGTGGACCAGCCCCCGCCGTCCTTATACAACCAGACCACGGACGTCGGCATCGCCGTCCTCACCGCCGCCTCCTTCAACCAGACCCTCTTCCCCCCGGACGCCGAGGGGGCCGCCCCCGCCACGGGCCCCCTCATCTGGTTCGTGCAGTTCTACAACTCGTGGTGCGGCCACTGCCAGCGCTTCGCCCCCACCTTCAAGTCCCTGGCCAACCACACCCTGGCCTGGACGCGCCACCTCCGCCTGGCGGTGATGGACTGCGCCCTGCGCGACCACGCCCCCCTCTGCAACCACTACAACGTGCAGTCCTTCCCCACCATGCACTTCCTGCCGCCCCACACCCCCCGGGATGGACCGCCCCGGGGGGAGGCCTACGTGGGGCCGCACACGGAGGCCGGGACGTACCACGGGATCCTGGACTACGTGGAGAAGACGGGCTTCCCGGCGGAGTGCGCGGCACTGCCCCCGGGGGCGCTGGACGCCCAGTGGGAGGGTGTGAAGGAGACGCAGATGGCGCTGGTGGTGGAGGCGGCCGGGGAGGACCAGGGGAAGGACGTGGTGTTGAGTGTGCTGGGGCAGACGCCGCAGTTGGCGGTGAGGCGGGCCACGAGCGTCAACGCCGCGCTGGTCGCGTCTCTGGACAGCGGGCAGAGCGCCAACGGGCTGTGGTTTATCAGCAAAAGCGGCGAGAAAAAGAAACACCGTAAGTTGCAGTTTATTCTACAATTTTTTGCCATTATTTTATTTTCTATTAAATCCGTATACCGATTTATTCTCAAATTAAGTGGTTGTTTTAAAACTCATCTCGTTATTTGTGAGCCTTAAAAAAGTTTAAGAGGTATTTGTATCAAATTCGCTAAGCGTCAGTTAATTTCTGAAATTAAAGCCTTAATTAAAAATTAAAATATTACATTTAAAGGGCTGATTAAATTTCGGAAATATTGTTTTTAACAATTCAGATTATTAAATCCATTTTTGAATTTTGGTTGTCGTTAATTTACAGCCACATTTTAGAGGATTATTTATTATGATTTTTATGGGTTTATACATTATCTATTTTTAAATCTGTAAAGTTAGTAATAAAATTCAGTTTCATGAGAAAAATATGGCATTAAATATCTTGATAATTTGTGCGTGTAGAATTTGCCGTAAAAGACCCGAAAGTGCACGACTACGTCGCGGCCATCTTCGCGGAAGACGACCGGCTGGCCGCCAGCCAGAACCTGCCGGCCTTAGCCCGCACCCCCGTCCCCTACGCCCAGGCCACCGCCCGCCCTACGCCGGCAGGTACCACCTCCAAAGACGCCCCGGCCAAACCGCATATCGCGGCGCCGTTGCGTCCGTTGAACATGACGGACCTGCACTCGGCCCTGGTCTACCTCTTCTCCATGGAGATCAACTCGCACAGCCACATCGCCGGCGCCGATCTGGCGGCGCTGCACCTCTTCACCGGCCTCCTCGACGACCTCATCCCCTTCCCCTCGCCCGTCTACAACGCCGTCCAGAAACTCAGGCAGACCCTGCAGTCCACGGACCAAACGGAAGCCGCCAGTATTATTAATTTATTAAAGGTAGACTGTCAGTTCAGAACAGTTTTGGGACGTTTCGGAAATATTTGAAATGAAAGGAAATTTCAACTGGAAAAGATTTTCCTAAAAATTTTTCAGAATATTTTTCTTTATTTGATCGGCATTGAATTCCATCAGTTTATTCGGTGAAAACTATTTAAATAGTAATTTTGAGAAATAATAATTTAAATAATAATTTGAGAAAATAAATTCTGTATTTTATATTCAAAAATTTTTAATTCTCAGAGCCCGGTTTTTTTGAAAAATATTTTGAGAGGAAGTTGATGCGAAGCTGATTAAAACTGGACATTTAAAAAATGAATTTTAAAATTTATTTTCGAAATCCTGCAATGCTGTAAACAAAAATAGTAAATGAAAGAAATGCATAGTATAAAAATGCATTGACCTATCGCTGGTTTTAGCATTTATTGTTGCATTTTATTTAATTAACGTGCATGTCATATGATAAGTCTGTCCATTGAAACAATTTTATGTAATAATTTAAGCAATATTGGTTTTTATTTCCAACCGTTTCACGGAATCCCGGTTTGATTTTGATTTAATTCGAAGCCTGAAATGTGAAACTCTGGAAATGATAATTGTAACGTTAATTTTAGGAGACCGGTCTGGATGTGGAGCACGCGCCGTTGCAGTGGGCCAACTGTCAAGGCTCGCAATCAGGCAAACGCGGGTATCCCTGCGCCTTATGGCAGCTCTTTCACACGTTAACGCTGCGCTATTACGAGAAGAACCGGGAGAACGCCGAGGCCAACGCCCTGGCGAAGGAATCGGGCGTGTTACGGGGAATCTTCGGGCTGGTGGGGCGCTTCTTCTCCTGCAGCGAGTGCCGCGACAACTTCATGCGCGAGGCCAACGCCCTGTCGTCCCAGACGGAAGTGCTCTCGCCGCGCAACGCCGTGTTGTGGTTGTGGCGGGTGCACAACGGCGTCAACAAGCGGTTGGCCGGGGATGTCACCGAGGACGACAACTATCCCAAACAGCAGTTCCCGCCGGCCACGCTGTGCCCGGGCTGTCGGGACGCCGACGGGCAGTGGCGCGAAGATGAAGTCCTGCAGTTCCTGCGCGCCTTCTACGCCGTCCACGGCAACGCGGAGGCGCAGGTGGGTCGACTGTTCGATTTCTCAGCGAGGCCCGCCCAGCGTTCTAGCACGTAAATTTATTTCAGCTGAAAATCAGGATTTATTTCAGAATTTACTTGTATT
Source organism: Paramacrobiotus metropolitanus (assembly GCF_019649055.1). NCBI lineage: Eukaryota > Metazoa > Tardigrada > Eutardigrada > Parachela > Macrobiotidae > Paramacrobiotus > Paramacrobiotus metropolitanus. The sequence continues at coordinate 74,498 of NW_026570336.1, read as the reverse complement.
TTAGGTTTTTTATTAAATGTTTTATTCGGATTTTTACTAACTTGATTTTGTACTGAATTTATTTGTATTTAAATTTTTTAATGAATATTTTATTCGGATTTTTACTAACTTGATTCTGTACTGAATTTATTTGTATTTAAAATTTTTATTAAATATTTTATTTTGATTTTTATTGACTTTATTTGAATTCGTGTTATTATTTTATTTGTATTTGACTTTTAATTAATTTTAGAATCTTTAGATACGTAAGGGCATATTTAATTTTGGTTATTTTTTACTTGAAATATATTCTACAATTTATATAAATTTGCGATTTCGTTAAAAAGTCCTGTTAAATTAAAAAGGGGAATTTTTCAATAAATCCTGCTATATTTCTGCGTGCACAAATGCTGGACGGGCTGATAAACGACCACTCTCACGTATCCTTTTCCACGAAGAACATGCAATATGCGTAGGCGAGCGGGACGAGCGCGGCGGTGTTGGTGCGCGTGCCGCGTCACCGGCAGGCGGTGCTGGCGGAGATGGAGCGCGCGCGGACCGCGGACGAGTCATCCTCCGCGGCGGCGTCCTCGTGGCCGCCGCGGCTGCAGCGCGCCGCCTTGGTGGCGCTGGTGCTGATGGTGGCGTTGGGTGTTGTAGGCTACCGGCAGCTGACTAGTTGGCGGCGACGCGGTCGCGCGCTCGGACTGTCCTGGCCGGATTTCAGCGGCGGCCGCTCCGCCGCCCGCGTCAAGTGGATGTGATACGCCGTCTCCTTCTCCTCAGGTTCTGATTAACTTTTTATTCCTGTTTGGCTTTTTATACTCGCTGTGTTAGAACGGTTCTTCCAAACGTGTTTTATTCCTGGTCTCCACTCGTTGTTGGCATTGTGAGTCCAGTTACTTACTGTAATGTGACATCTGTTTTATTTTTGACCCGGAATGACCCAGCTTTGATGGCATTCTGAATTTGAATGACTGTGCTTTTTTATATATGAGCAGTGGAAGTTGTTGTCAAGATGATGAGGAAAACAACTCGGTTTTCCGCCGCTTTTTCCAACTGATAATAAACTTTGCTGCTGTGCGGCTCTGCAGTCTGCACTGGCAGTAATTCGCAACCAACCCGTCGCGATGTATTGTACCGCTACGAGCAAAAGCGTGGCCTATCGATCCTTTTATTTTCTTGAGATTAGAACAAGAGCTGTCAGAAAGGTTAGCCCACATGGCTAACTAACTGGCTGGTTCATGGCGGCTGCGCACGCAGCTGACCAGCGCTGACCATTACGTCAGATGAACGTTGTCTGTCAATTGTTGATTAGTAGTTGTGTAATTACAGTTTGCGATCTTTATTAAACAATAGCCATGAAAATTCCATAAAGTAAGTTAAATTGGGACACGCTACTTCACAGCTAAAATCTCAAGCAAATGAAATACAGTTTTCTATGTGACTTCTTAAACACTCTCGTTCTCTTCAATAAATGCACACAGTGAAATAAAACAACGGAAAACAATGAAACAATCATCCGCGACAGATACACACCAATCACAACAAGAAAATTCCTCTGTACTGTCTTGCTCGGGAATCGTGCCCATTACCAATTTCGCATTCCCGCGCTCTGTCTGTATAGACAAGCGCTGCCGGAAAAAATCTTTGGCGCGTTTCTGGCCAGTTGCAGAAATCAGGCAGCTTCCAATCTTGTTCACGAATTTCTTAGTGCCACCGCTCCACGGTCAGTGAATCTCGAACGCCGCCGCAACAAATCGTATCGGTCGATCGGTCGTGGTTGTCCGGTCCGGTGGCTGTCCGCACTGCTAGCGGTGGCGGATCTGCTCTGCTTTCCAGCCGCTCAAAGCACTGGCCTCCACCCCTCTCTATAAGGGACAGTTCCAAGTCCTTTGAGCGGGCTGGATAGCTGGAACAGTTCTGCCACGACTTGCGTCCCAGTGTGCCAACTGTGCACCGACCATTTCCGGCGGTTTTGCGGCTATCTCCCCGGGACGGGGTCAGTATTCAGCTTGTCGGTGGTTTGGTCGTGGTTGTTCGGTCCGGTGGCTGTCCGTACTGGGAGCGGTGGCGGATCTGCTCTGCTTTCCAGCCGCTCAAAGCACTGGCCTCCACCCCTCTCTATAAGGGACAGTTCCAAGTCCTTTGAGCGGGCTGGATAGCTGGAACAGTTCTGCCACGACTTGCGTCCCAGTGTGCCAACTGTGCACCGACCATTTCCGGCGGTTTTGCGGCTATCTCCCCCGGGACGGGGTCAGTATTCAGCTTGTCGGTGGTTTGGTCGTGGTTGTTCGGTCCGGTGGCTGTCCGTACTGGGAGCGGTGGCGGATCTGCTCCGCTTTCCAGCCGCTCAAAGCACTGGCCTCCACCCCTCTCTATAAGGGACAGTTCCAAGTCCTTTGAGCGGGCTGGATAGCTGGAACAGTTCTGCCACGACTTGCGTCCCAGTGTGCCAACTGTGCACCGACCATTTCCGGCGGTTTTGCGGCTATCTCCCCGGGACGGGGTCAGTATTCAGCTTGTCGGTGGTTTGGTCGTGGTTGTTCGGTCCGGTGGCTGTCCGTACTGGGAGCGGTGGCGGATCTGCTCCGCTTTCCAGCCGCTCAAAGCACTGGCCTCCACCCCTCTCTATAAGGGACAGTTCCAAGTCCTTTGAGCGGGCTGGATAGCTGGAACAGTTCTGCCACGACTTGCGTCCCAGTGTGCCAACTGTGCACCGACCATTTCCGGCGGTTTTGCGGCTATCTCCCCGGGACGGGGTCAGTATTCAGCTTGTCGGTGGTTTGGTCGTGGTTGTTCGGTCCGGTGGCTGTCCGTACTGGGAGCGGTGGCGGATCTGCTCCGCTTTCCAGCCGCTCAAAGCACTGGCCTCCACCCCTCTCTATAAGGGACAGTTCCAAGTCCTTTGAGCGGGCTGGATAGCTGGAACAGTTCTGCCACGACTTGCGTCCCAGTGTGCCAACTGTGCACCGACCATTTCCGGCGGTTTTGCGGCTATCTCCCGGGACGGGGTCAGTATTCAGCTTGTCGGTGGTTTGGTCGTGGTTGTTCGGTCCGGTGGCTGTCCGTACTGGGAGCGGTGGCGGATCTGCTCCGCTTTCCAGCCGCTCAAAGCACTGGCCTCCACCCCTCTCTATAAGGGACAGTTCCAAGTCCTTTGAGCGGGCTGGATAGCTGGAACAGTTCTGCCACGACTTGCGTCCCAGTGTGCCAACTGTGCACCGACCATTTCCGGCGGTTTTGCGGCTATCTCCCGGGACGGGGTCAGTATTCAGCTTGTCGGTGGTTTGGTCGTGGTTGTTCGGTCCGGTGGCTGTCCGTACTGGGAGCGGTGGCGGATCTGCTCCGCTTTCCAGCCGCTCAAAGCACTGGCCTCCACCCCTCTCTATAAGGGACAGTTCCAAGTCCTTTGAGCGGGCTGGATAGCTGGAACAGTTCTGCCACGACTTGCGTCCCAGTGTGCCAACTGTGCACCGACCATTTCCGGCGGTTTTGCGGCTATCTCCCCGGGACGGGGTCAGTATTCAGCTTGTCGGTGGTTTGGTCGTGGTTGTTCGGTCCGGTGGCTGTCCGTACTGGGAGCGGTGGCGGATCTGCTCCGCTTTCCAGCCGCTCAAAGCACTGGCCTCCACCCCTCTCTATAAGGGACAGTTCCAAGTCCTTTGAGCGGGCTGGATAGCTGGAACAGTTCTGCCACGACTTGCGTCCCAGTGTGCCAACTGTGCACCGACCATTTCCGGCGGTTTTGCGGCTATCTCCCGGGACGGGGTCAGTATTCAGCTTGTCGGTGGTTTGGTCGTGGTTGTTCGGTCCGGTGGCTGTCCGTACTGGGAGCGGTGGCGGATCTGCTCCGCTTTCCAGCCGCTCAAAGCACTGGCCTCCACCCCTCTCTATAAGGGACAGTTCCAAGTCCTTTGAGCGGGCTGGATAGCTGGAACAGTTCTGCCACGACTTGCGTCCCAGTGTGCCAACTGTGCACCGACCATTTCCGGCGGTTTTGCGGCTATCTCCCGGGACGGGGTCAGTATTCAGCTTGTCGGTGGTTTGGTCGTGGTTGTTCGGTCCGGTGGCTGTCCGTACTGGGAGCGGTGGCGGATCTGCTCCGCTTTCCAGCCGCTCAAAGCACTGGCCTCCACCCCTCTCTATAAGGGACAGTTCCAAGTCCTTTGAGCGGGCTGGATAGCTGGAACAGTTCTGCCACGACTTGCGTCCCAGTGTGCCAACTGTGCACCGACCATTTCCGGCGGTTTTGCGGCTATCTCCCGGGACGGGGTCAGTATTCAGCTTGTCGGTGGTTTGGTCGTGGTTGTTCGGTCCGGTGGCTGTCCGTACTGGGAGCGGTGGCGGATCTGCTCCGCTTTCCAGCCGCTCAAAGCACTGGCCTCCACCCCTCTCTATAAGGGACAGTTCCAAGTCCTTTGAGCGGGCTGGATAGCTGGAACAGTTCTGCCACGACTTGCGTCCCAGTGTGCCAACTGTGCACCGACCATTTCCGGCGGTTTTGCGGCTATCTCCCGGGACGGGGTCAGTATTCAGCTTGTCGGTGGTTTGGTCGTGGTTGTTCGGTCCGGTGGCTGTCCGTACTGGGAGCGGTGGCGGATCTGCTCCGCTTTCCAGCCGCTCAAAGCACTGGCCTCCACCCCTCTCTATAAGGGACAGTTCCAAGTCCTTTGAGCGGGCTGGATAGCTGGAACAGTTCTGCCACGACTTGCGTCCCAGTGTGCCAACTGTGCACCGACCATTTCCGGCGGTTTTGCGGCTATCTCCCCCGGGACGGGGTCAGTATTCAGCTTGTCGGTGGTTTGGTCGTGGTTGTTCGGTCCGGTGGCTGTCCGTACTGGGAGCGGTGGCGGATCTGCTCCGCTTTCCAGCCGCTCAAAGCACTGGCCTCCACCCCTCTCTATAAGGGACAGTTCCAAGTCCTTTGAGCGGGCTGGATAGCTGGAACAGTTCTGCCACGACTTGCGTCCCAGTGTGCCAACTGTGCACCGACCATTTCCGGCGGTTTTGCGGCTATCTCCCCCCGGGACGGGGAGTCAGTATTCAGCTTGTCGGTGGTTTGGTCGTGGTTGTTCGGTCCGGTGGCTGTCCGTACTGGGAGCGGTGGCGGATCTGCTCCGCTTTCCAGCCGCTCAAGCACTGGCCTCCACCCCTCTCTATAAGGGACAGTTCCAAGTCCTTTGAGCGGGCTGGATAGCTGGAACAGTTCTGCCACGACTTGCGTCCCAGTGTGCCAACTGTGCACCGACCATTTCCGGCGGTTTTGCGGCTATCTCCCCCGGGACGGGGTCAGTATTCAGCTTGTCGGTGGTTTGGTCGTGGTTGTTCGGTCCGGTGGCTGTCCGTACTGGGAGCGGTGGCGGATCTGCTCCGCTTTCCAGCCGCTCAAGCACTGGCCTCCACCCCTCTCTATAAGGGACAGTTCCAAGTCCTTTGAGCGGGCTGGATAGCTGGAACAGTTCTGCCACGACTTGCGTCCCAGTGTGCCAACTGTGCACCGACCATTTCCGGCGGTTTTGCGGCTATCTCCCCGGGACGGGAGTCAGTATTCAGCTTGTCGGTGGTTTGGTCGTGGTTGTTCGGTCCGGTGGCTGTCCGTACTGGGAGCGGTGGCGGATCTGCTCCGCTTTCCAGCCGCTCAAAGCACTGGCCTCCACCCCTCTCTATAAGGGACAGTTCCAAGTCCTTTGAGCGGGCTGGATAGCTGGAACAGTTCTGCCACGACTTGCGTCCCAGTGTGCCAACTGTGCACCGACCATTTCCGGCGGTTTTGCGGCTATCTCCCGGGACGGGGTCAGTATTCAGCTTGTCGGTGGTTTGGTCGTGGTTGTTCGGTCCGGTGGCTGTCCGTACTGGGAGCGGTGGCGGATCTGCTCCGCTTTCCAGCCGCTCAAAGCACTGGCCTCCACCCCTCTCTATAAGGGACAGTTCCAAGTCCTTTGAGCGGGCTGGATAGCTGGAACAGTTCTGCCACGACTTGCGTCCCAGTGTGCCAACTGTGCACCGACCATTTCCGGCGGTTTTGCGGCTATCTCCCGGGACGGGGTCAGTATTCAGCTTGTCGGTGGTTTGGTCGTGGTTGTTCGGTCCGGTGGCTGTCCGTACTGGGAGCGGTGGCGGATCTGCTCCGCTTTCCAGCCGCTCAAAGCACTGGCCTCCACCCCTCTCTATAAGGGACAGTTCCAAGTCCTTTGAGCGGGCTGGATAGCTGGAACAGTTCTGCCACGACTTGCGTCCCAGTGTGCCAACTGTGCACCGACCATTTCCGGCGGTTTTGCGGCTATCTCCCGGGACGGGGTCAGTATTCAGCTTGTCGGTGGTTTGGTCGTGGTTGTTCGGTCCGGTGGCTGTCCGTACTGGGAGCGGTGGCGGATCTGCTCCGCTTTCCAGCCGCTCAAAGCACTGGCCTCCACCCTCTCTATAAGGGACAGTTCCAAGTCCTTTGAGCGGGCTGGATAGCTGGAACAGTTCTGCCACGACTTGCGTCCCAGTGTGCCAACTGTGCACCGACCATTTCCGGCGGTTTTGCGGCTATCTCCCCGGGACGGGAGTCAGTATTCAGCTTGTCGGTGGTTTGGTCGTGGTTGTTCGGTCCGGTGGCTGTCCGTACTGGGAGCGGTGGCGGATCTGCTCCGCTTTCCAGCCGCTCAAAGCACTGGCCTCCACCCCTCTCTATAAGGGACAGTTCCAAGTCCTTTGAGCGGGCTGGATAGCTGGAACAGTTCTGCCACGACTTGCGTCCCAGTGTGCCAACTGTGCACCGACCATTTCCGGCGGTTTTGCGGCTATCTCCCGGGACGGGGTCAGTATTCAGCTTGTCGGTGGTTTGGTCGTGGTTGTTCGGTCCGGTGGCTGTCCGTACTGGGAGCGGTGGCGGATCTGCTCCGCTTTCCAGCCGCTCAAAGCACTGGCCTCCACCCCTCTCTATAAGGGACAGTTCCAAGTCCTTTGAGCGGGCTGGATAGCTGGAACAGTTCTGCCACGACTTGCGTCCCAGTGTGCCAACTGTGCACCGACCATTTCCGGCGGTTTTGCGGCTATCTCCCGGGACGGGGTCAGTATTCAGCTTGTCGGTGGTTTGGTCGTGGTTGTTCGGTCCGGTGGCTGTCCGTACTGGGAGCGGTGGCGGATCTGCTCCGCTTTCCAGCCGCTCAAAGCACTGGCCTCCACCCCTCTCTATAAGGGACAGTTCCAAGTCCTTTGAGCGGGCTGGATAGCTGGAACAGTTCTGCCACGACTTGCGTCCCAGTGTGCCAACTGTGCACCGACCATTTCCGGCGGTTTTGCGGCTATCTCCCGGGACGGGGTCAGTATTCAGCTTGTCGGTGGTTTGGTCGTGGTTGTTCGGTCCGGTGGCTGTCCGTACTGGGAGCGGTGGCGGATCTGCTCCGCTTTCCAGCCGCTCAAAGCACTGGCCTCCACCCCTCTCTATAAGGGACAGTTCCAAGTCCTTTGAGCGGGCTGGATAGCTGGAACAGTTCTGCCACGACTTGCGTCCCAGTGTGCCAACTGTGCACCGACCATTTCCGGCGGTTTTGCGGCTATCTCCCGGGACGGGGTCAGTATTCAGCTTGTCGGTGGTTTGGTCGTGGTTGTTCGGTCCGGTGGCTGTCCGTACTGGGAGCGGTGGCGGATCTGCTCCGCTTTCCAGCCGCTCAAAGCACTGGCCTCCACCCCTCTCTATAAGGGACAGTTCCAAGTCCTTTGAGCGGGCTGGATAGCTGGAACAGTTCTGCCACGACTTGCGTCCCAGTGTGCCAACTGTGCACCGACCATTTCCGGCGGTTTTGCGGCTATCTCCCGGGACGGGGTCAGTATTCAGCTTGTCGGTGGTTTGGTCGTGGTTGTTCGGTCCGGTGGCTGTCCGTACTGGGAGCGGTGGCGGATCTGCTCCGCTTTCCAGCCGCTCAAAGCACTGGCCTCCACCCCTCTCTATAAGGGACAGTTCCAAGTCCTTTGAGCGGGCTGGATAGCTGGAACAGTTCTGCCACGACTTGCGTCCCAGTGTGCCAACTGTGCACCGACCATTTCCGGCGGTTTTGCGGCTATCTCCCGGGACGGGGTCAGTATTCAGCTTGTCGGTGGTTTGGTCGTGGTTGTTCGGTCCGGTGGCTGTCCGTACTGGGAGCGGTGGCGGATCTGCTCCGCTTTCCAGCCGCTCAAAGCACTGGCCTCCACCCCTCTCTATAAGGGACAGTTCCAAGTCCTTTGAGCGGGCTGGATAGCTGGAACAGTTCTGCCACGACTTGCGTCCCAGTGTGCCAACTGTGCACCGACCATTTCCGGCGGTTTTGCGGCTATCTCCCGGGACGGGGTCAGTATTCAGCTTGTCGGTGGTTTGGTCGTGGTTGTTCGGTCCGGTGGCTGTCCGTACTGGGAGCGGTGGCGGATCTGCTCCGCTTTCCAGCCGCTCAAAGCACTGGCCTCCACCCCTCTCTATAAGGGACAGTTCCAAGTCCTTTGAGCGGGCTGGATAGCTGGAACAGTTCTGCCACGACTTGCGTCCCAGTGTGCCAACTGTGCACCGACCATTTCCGGCGGTTTTGCGGCTATCTCCCCGGGACGGGGTCAGTATTCAGCTTGTCGGTGGTTTGGTCGTGGTTGTTCGGTCCGGTGGCTGTCCGTACTGGGAGCGGTGGCGGATCTGCTCCGCTTTCCAGCCGCTCAGCACTGGCCTCCACCCCTCTCTATAAGGGACAGTTCCAAGTCCTTTGAGCGGGCTGGATAGCTGGAACAGTTCTGCCACGACTTGCGTCCCAGTGTGCCAACTGTGCACCGACCATTTCCGGCGGTTTTGCGGCTATCTCCCGGGACGGGGTCAGTATTCAGCTTGTCGGTGGTTTGGTCGTGGTTGTTCGGTCCGGTGGCTGTCCGTACTGGGAGCGGTGGCGGATCTGCTCCGCTTTCCAGCCGCTCAAAGCACTGGCCTCCACCCCTCTATAAGGGACAGTTCCAAGTCCTTTGAGCGGGCTGGATAGCTGGAACAGTTCTGCCACGACTTGCGTCCCAGTGTGCCAACTGTGCACCGACCATTTCCGGCGGTTTTGCGGCTATCTCCCGGGACGGGGTCAGTATTCAGCTTGTCGGTGGTTTGGTCGTGGTTGTTCGGTCCGGTGGCTGTCCGTACTGGGAGCGGTGGCGGATCTGCTCCGCTTTCCAGCCGCTCAAAGCACTGGCCTCCACCTCTCTATAAGGACAGTTCCAAGTCCTTTGAGCGGGCTGGATAGCTGGAACAGTTCTGCCACGACTTGCGTCCCAGTGTGCCAACTGTGCACCGACCATTTCCGGCGGTTTTGCGGCTATCTCCCGGGACGGGGTCAGTATTCAGCTTGTCGGTGGTTTGGTCGTGGTTGTTCGGTCCGGTGGCTGTCCGTACTGGGAGCGGTGGCGGATCTGCTCCGCTTTCCAGCCGCTCAAAGCACTGGCCTCCACCCCTCTCTATAAGGGACAGTTCCAAGTCCTTTGAGCGGGCTGGATAGCTGGAACAGTTCTGCCACGACTTGCGTCCCAGTGTGCCAACTGTGCACCGACCATTTCCGGCGGTTTTGCGGCTATCTCCCCGGGACGGGGTCAGTATTCAGCTTGTCGGTGGTTTGGTCGTGGTTGTTCGGTCCGGTGGCTGTCCGTACTGGGAGCGGTGGCGGATCTGCTCCGCTTTCCAGCCGCTCAAAGCACTGGCCTCCACCCCTCTCTATAAGGGACAGTTCCAAGTCCTTTGAGCGGGCTGGATAGCTGGAACAGTTCTGCCACGACTTGCGTCCCAGTGTGCCAACTGTGCACCGACCATTTCCGGCGGTTTTGCGGCTATCTCCCCCGGGACGGGGTCAGTATTCAGCTTGTCGGTGGTTTGGTCGTGGTTGTTCGGTCCGGTGGCTGTCCGTACTGGGAGCGGTGGCGGATCTGCTCCGCTTTCCAGCCGCTCAAAGCACTGGCCTCCACCCCTCTCTATAAGGGACAGTTCCAAGTCCTTTGAGCGGGCTGGATAGCTGGAACAGTTCTGCCACGACTTGCGTCCCAGTGTGCCAACTGTGCACCGACCATTTCCGGCGGTTTTGCGGCTATCTCCCCCGGGACGGGGTCAGTATTCAGCTTGTCGGTGGTTTGGTCGTGGTTGTTCGGTCCGGTGGCTGTCCGTACTGGGAGCGGTGGCGGATCTGCTCCGCTTTCCAGCCGCTCAAAGCACTGGCCTCCACCCCTCTCTATAAGGGACAGTTCCAAGTCCTTTGAGCGGGCTGGATAGCTGGAACAGTTCTGCCACGACTTGCGTCCCAGTGTGCCAACTGTGCACCGACCATTTCCGGCGGTTTTGCGGCTATCTCCCGGGACGGGGTCAGTATTCAGCTTGTCGGTGGTTTGGTCGTGGTTGTTCGGTCCGGTGGCTGTCCGTACTGGGAGCGGTGGCGGATCTGCTCCGCTTTCCAGCCGCTCAAAGCACTGGCCTCCACCCCTCTCTATAAGGGACAGTTCCAAGTCCTTTGAGCGGGCTGGATAGCTGGAACAGTTCTGCCACGACTTGCGTCCCAGTGTGCCAACTGTGCACCGACCATTTCCGGCGGTTTTGCGGCTATCTCCCCGGGACGGGGTCAGTATTCAGCTTGTCGGTGGTTTGGTCGTGGTTGTTCGGTCCGGTGGCTGTCCGTACTGGGAGCGGTGGCGGATCTGCTCCGCTTTCCAGCCGCTCAGCACTGGCCTCCACCCCTCTCTATAAGGGACAGTTCCAAGTCCTTTGAGCGGGCTGGATAGCTGGAACAGTTCTGCCACGACTTGCGTCCCAGTGTGCCAACTGTGCACCGACCATTTCCGGCGGTTTTGCGGCTATCTCCCCGGGACGGGAGTCAGTATTCAGCTTGTCGGTGGTTTGGTCGTGGTTGTTCGGTCCGGTGGCTGTCCGTACTGGGAGCGGTGGCGGATCTGCTCCGCTTTCCAGCCGCTCAAAGCACTGGCCTCCACCCCTCTCTATAAGGGACAGTTCCAAGTCCTTTGAGCGGGCTGGATAGCTGGAACAGTTCTGCCACGACTTGCGTCCCAGTGTGCCAACTGTGCACCGACCATTTCCGGCGGTTTTGCGGCTATCTCCCCGGGACGGGGAGTCAGTATTCAGCTTGTCGGTGGTTTGGTCGTGGTTGTTCGGTCCGGTGGCTGTCCGTACTGGGAGCGGTGGCGGATCTGCTCCGCTTTCCAGCCGCTCAAAGCACTGGCCTCCACCCTCTCTATAAGGGACAGTTCCAAGTCCTTTGAGCGGGCTGGATAGCTGGAACAGTTCTGCCACGACTTGCGTCCCAGTGTGCCAACTGTGCACCGACCATTTCCGGCGGTTTTGCGGCTATCTCCCGGGACGGGGTCAGTATTCAGCTTGTCGGTGGTTTGGTCGTGGTTGTTCGGTCCGGTGGCTGTCCGTACTGGGAGCGGTGGCGGATCTGCTCCGCTTTCCAGCCGCTCAAAGCACTGGCCTCCACCCCTCTCTATAAGGGACAGTTCCAAGTCCTTTGAGCGGGCTGGATAGCTGGAACAGTTCTGCCACGACTTGCGTCCCAGTGTGCCAACTGTGCACCGACCATTTCCGGCGGTTTTGCGGCTATCTCCCGGGACGGGGTCAGTATTCAGCTTGTCGGTGGTTTGGTCGTGGTTGTTCGGTCCGGTGGCTGTCCGTACTGGGAGCGGTGGCGGATCTGCTCCGCTTTCCAGCCGCTCAAAGCACTGGCCTCCACCCCTCTCTATAAGGGACAGTTCCAAGTCCTTTGAGCGGGCTGGATAGCTGGAACAGTTCTGCCACGACTTGCGTCCCAGTGTGCCAACTGTGCACCGACCATTTCCGGCGGTTTTGCGGCTATCTCCCGGGACGGGGTCAGTATTCAGCTTGTCGGTGGTTTGGTCGTGGTTGTTCGGTCCGGTGGCTGTCCGTACTGGGAGCGGTGGCGGATCTGCTCCGCTTTCCAGCCGCTCAAAGCACTGGCCTCCACCCCTCTCTATAAGGGACAGTTCCAAGTCCTTTGAGCGGGCTGGATAGCTGGAACAGTTCTGCCACGACTTGCGTCCCAGTGTGCCAACTGTGCACCGACCATTTCCGGCGGTTTTGCGGCTATCTCCCGGGACGGGGTCAGTATTCAGCTTGTCGGTGGTTTGGTCGTGGTTGTTCGGTCCGGTGGCTGTCCGTACTGGGAGCGGTGGCGGATCTGCTCCGCTTTCCAGCCGCTCAAAGCACTGGCCTCCACCCCTCTCTATAAGGGACAGTTCCAAGTCCTTTGAGCGGGCTGGATAGCTGGAACAGTTCTGCCACGACTTGCGTCCCAGTGTGCCAACTGTGCACCGACCATTTCCGGCGGTTTTGCGGCTATCTCCCGGGACGGGGTCAGTATTCAGCTTGTCGGTGGTTTGGTCGTGGTTGTTCGGTCCGGTGGCTGTCCGTACTGGGAGCGGTGGCGGATCTGCTCCGCTTTCCAGCCGCTCAGCACTGGCCTCCACCCCTCTCTATAAGGGACAGTTCCAAGTCCTTTGAGCGGGCTGGATAGCTGGAACAGTTCTGCCACGACTTGCGTCCCAGTGTGCCAACTGTGCACCGACCATTTCCGGCGGTTTTGCGGCTATCTCCCCGGGTTGGGGTCAGTATTCAGCTTGTCGGTGGTTTGGTCGTGGTTGTTCGGTCCGGTGGCTGTCCGTACTGGGAGCGGTGGCGGATCTGCTCCGCTTTCCAGCCGCTCAAAGCACTGGCCTCCACCCCTCTTTTTGCGGGACAGTCCTATGCGGTGGCTGATCTGTTTCCCTGTCAGTCGCTCTCAGCACTCACAGCATGACGGTGTTTTTTTTTGCTGACGCTGCTGCTGTAGCGCCGGTGCCGACTCGGTTCCACGCTTAAGTCGAATCTGTCGTCCATCAAAATGCGTTAGTGTTATGCGTGATCTGAAGACGTATGTTCAGTTATATTTCCTACAATTTGCGCTTAACCTAGTCGTAGGGTACAGTCTACATGTGTACCGGGTTGCGTCCCGGACTGCCGGTGTAATATAAGGTTCACATTAAAATTTTCATTCTATTGTTGCCCTTCTTTGATGCGTAACTGTACTCGACTATGGCAGTAATAATATAAATTCTATATAGTTAACCGTACTATAACAGCAACAGACCGAGCAGAAATTGCTGCAGTCCTTTGATATTGGTAATTCGTTTTCTCTCACAAAAGCAGACAAGGTCGGTTTCTATGCGATCTAAACACCACTTTGAGGGCAGGGTTTAACGTCTTCCCAGCTTCCGGTTGGATTGTTTGTGCATTTAATTTGTTATCGAAATCAAAGGGTCACATTCTTCTAACGAAATCCGGCTCGGTATAAATGTATGGACAACTGCTGAAAAATACTGCAGCGGTATTAGAAACTGGGAAATCACTGTTTTGTTGTGTCATTCGCACCGCTGCACGGGCGCCATCCACATGGCCTCCAGAGCGAAGACGGGTAAACGGGTCAGCTGCGGCAACAGTACACGGAGCCAGTGGAACTGCTCCCATTCCGGTCTGTCCGGATCAGTGCAGCAAAACTGTGAGATGTGAATGCATTGTAGAATCGTACGCTCTTTATTGATCTGACTCGTATCGCAGCAGAAGACAACTGAACAGAAAAGACAGAATCGTAGCTAGGAGATTATCAAGGAAACAGAAAGTTGCAGAAACAGAAAATTGCAGAAACAGAAAGTTACAGAAACAGAAAGTTGCAGAAAGGGAAACAGAATTAGGAAACTAAGGATCACGAGAAACAATAGGTAGAATCGCACCGTAGTTACAAGTACACTTTGAAGTATTACATACACCACAAAAACCAAGCATGGTACATGAGCCGGTGACCTTTCTTTCTACACCCATGGGCGCCGGTTCCGCGATGCAAACACGGAGACCCCCATCCGGGAAGCGGATTGTGTTGGCACTTAGGCTGTGGGAAGATGGCGGAGGAGGCGCCAGGAGGTTTCGCAAATACGAGGCAAGGATACTAACGCGGTATGCGTAGTATGCCCATACTTTGTACGTACGTCGTAGTAAACGTACGGTTTACCTGTTCTTATCTAAAACTTTTGATCGCTAATGCCATCAGCGATTCTGCTTGTGTTGATTAGTTGATGAGAGTCTGACTGGAGAGTTTGAGTTGAGTCTTGGTCTTGGCAGATCTGTGCGCAGTGTGTGCAGATTTGATAGTGTTGGCTGGAGAGTCTGTATGCAGTGTGTGCAGTCTTCGGATTATGAATAAAGGTTATGAGATCCTGAGTGACCTTCTTGTGGCGAAAGCATTAGTGTTAGTGTGTACCTGCAGGAAGTCACATAAGAATCTGGATGACAACATCATCCAGATATTGGTTGTGAGCGTAGGAGATAGGAGCAGATCACTGTTCAGAACAAAGAGTCCCACTCTACCGACTATGTGTGGTTGGTCATCTAGTACGGTAGTCGTAGTGCGAGTGCCGTATAGCATGTCATGGCGCCTTCCGGATTTTAACAACCCCTGGGATTTCTGGACGGTGAGTGACTTTCGGTTGTTTTGGATGTTGGTGTTTTGGTGGCCGAGTTGGTAGTACCACGTGGATCCTCAGAGAGTCCCGTGAGGATACGGTTCCTAAGTGGAACTGTGCAGTCGGTCTTGGTTGACCCAAGTCTCCTTAGAAGGAACTTGGAGGACACGGTTCCTAAGTGAGAGCCAGGTGTCTGGTACGGTTCCTAAGTGAGAACCAGGTAACCTGAGTCTGCGGGAAGTAGATCTCCGTGTGTTGGGCGCGGATGCGCATGTCATTTAGTGTGACGCAGTACAGTAGTGATCTGTACCTGCGTGTAGTTACTGTAGACAGTACAGGGAGTCGTAGTGATCGGCTCCATTCAAGTCTGCAGATAACTTCCGGGCTGACGCTGGCAGTATCAGCGTTATCTGATTTGATCATTGTTATTGTCTGTGTGTCCAGGCATTAGCATTGCAGGCGCTGACTATGGATCGGTCAGTGACAGGTGAATTGCAGTTTGCTGTGGATGGCTTATCTGCATTGGCTGCTGCAGAATGTAGCAGAAGGACTGGTCTAGAGTTCAGTAGTGCTGATTTTAGCCAGGTTAAAGGCACTGTACCTGGTGGTATGGTGAATGGCGGAAGGGAAATCGTAGATGCAACATCTATGATTAACGAAAGTTTTGATTTGCAAGGTTTACTGGAACTAGAGAAACGGATCTTGGAGATTGATCCCGCTTCTGTTCCAAATAATGAAAATGATTTTGAAGATAATTACGAATTATTTGGTAATAATTTCGTAAATGTCGGAAGTGAAATGGGTGATGCTGTGACAGAATTACAGCATGGAAATGAGTTGTTTTTGAATTTGCCACAGATTCACCAGCAGAAACGTGGTGATAGGCATGGCGAGGGCGATGAACTGCTAGAAGTGTATCAGCAGCTGGTTGTTGATTAAGAAAAGCTACAGGCTGATTACAAGGTTTCACAGTCTGAATTGAGTACTGTGAAAGCAGAGTTGCGTTCAGAAAGGGTTCGTGTTGACAGTTTAACACAAAAAGTTGAAAGTTTGGAGAAAGCACATGATGACGTCATGCGCCAGAAAGCAGACTTGGCGCATGAATGGAACAGGCAAGTGCTTACTATAGTGTGAGGAGGACTGGTAACCAACCGTTTGACGTCATCACTCTCGCATACACGGGAGGGCGGCTGCCATGGTGACAGATGCGGATTTTTCACGGTTTTTGTCAGTTTTCTTAGCAGGTTTCTTTTATTTTCTAATTTTACCCCTCGAAATTAAGATTTCTATATTCAGAATGATCTATTAAAATCTTAGAAAGTATTTCATGAGAAAGAAACGTCAGAATATCTCTTAAAAGCGGCAAGAAAGTCTGTGGGACTATGGTAAGCATTAGCATAGCAGTGCTTTCTGTGTGCGACAGTGATGACGTAGTCGACCGTTGCGCAGTCCGTTCCCAGTCTTTCTAGCTATAGTAAGTTCTTGGAACAGGCAAAAGAAAGAAGCAGCTGAAATGCAGAAGCGATTGAGTGATTGTTCTGCATTGCTGAAAATAAAGGTGAATAATTTTTTGTTGGAAAAGAAATTATTTGAGGAAAACGTTGGCAAGTTTAATGCAGAAAGGCTTCTGCATAAGAACAAATCGCAGTCAGCGAGGAACTCTGTTGTTGAGATTGTACATGAACGAGATGTACAGGGAAGAGAAGGTGCTGGTAGACCTGGTACTCCGTCCGCACAGAAAGTGAATGGACAGACAGTGAGTGACTTTTTGGATTTGCGTACTCGGTACCATAATCTTCAAGAAGGTTTTGGAATGGATCGTAGTTTGTCACCTACGATCTCCCGTGTTAGTTTGAATGATTTCCATTATATGCAGTTGAAGTTAACTGCATTGGAACAGCGGATTGAAGCGCAGGAGAAAGCGATGTTAGAGAAGAAAGCTGATGAGTCACTCAGCTTGAACAGTCTGGCAAGCGCGTTAAAAGGTGCCTTCAGGAGTGACGTAATGTATCCTGATAAGTTTAATGGCAAGAAAGGTTCGATGACTGTTGAGAATTTTATCGAAAGTGTTGATAATTGTATCACGCATAACGGCTGGAATGATCGAGATGTGATTGACAAGTGTCTTTCACCGTGTCTCACTGGTACGGCGTTATCCTGGTACAGTGATAAGTACGAGGATAGCAAGCATAAGACTTGGAAGCACTGGAAAGAAATGTTGGAGAAACATTTCTCAGATGAGAAGGATGTTATGGCGTTACGGAAAAAAATTGGTAACAGGATGTTTACCAGTAAGGATACCCCGAACACGTACGTAGACTGGTTTACAACTTACTTTAGGAAGTTGAAGTTGGAAGAGTCAGAGCGCGTGTACTATCTGAAGCAAGGGCTGAAGAAGTACAGATACGGCTGGTACACGTACATGGAAGAGAATGAAATTCAGGATACTGATGAGTTCCTGAATGGGTTAAAACTGCAGTGCAGGTTGGCGAAAGAAGATCCAGATGTCGAAGATCTGGATCAGCCAAGCGATAATACTGGTGAGTCCGGTAGTGAAAGCACTGGTGGTGATGAGGATGCTGAGCAGTGTTCAGCACAGACCGAAGATAACTCGAGTTCTGATAATGGAAGAATTGTGATTAATTTTTCCAAGTGGTTTCTTCCAAATGGAAAACCGATATGTTTTAAGTGCCATGGTTTGCACAAGAGTACGGAATGTGCAAGTAAAGGGCCGCGTAACCCTATGCTGGCTGAACCGCCGCCTGAGGTAGTGAAGTAGCACCTGTTAAAGTTGACGGTAAAACCCGAATGTAACAACATGACGGTAGCCCATGTTGGTCGGAAGTTTAAACCTCGAAGGGATAAACCTGCTGGAAGTAAACAGGTAACTTCGAAAGTTTGTTTACCGAAGGTAGCAGAAGTAATGGAAGTGGGTAAACGCAGCTGCTGGGCTCGCAAGAATGGTGATGCTTGCATTAACGGCAGTGTCGTTGAGCAGCAGTTTGACACATTGCATAACAGAGTGGCACCTGTTTTGCAGTAGGGGTGCCGAAGCTGAAAGTTTCTTTTGACCGTAAATTATCATGGTTATTGGAATCCATGATTTTAGGTCAGGCGAATGAATGTTAATTTACGAATTGATTTTATTCGTAATTAATGGTGAATTATGGATGCTAGTTGGGCAAGCACTTGATGCTTGTGCCTGATCGAGTTTACAGTTCAGATATTCGCAGTGTTAATATCTAACTTGTTTTTCTATAAAACTGGTTGAAGGAGTATCAGCATTAATTTCAGTTTGCTGATTTATAAATCGAAAAATCTGAAGTGGTTAAATTTGAATGAATCGGAAGTACTTGTCGGTAAAGTAGTAGTGTTAGTGTGTACCTGCAGGAAGTCACACAAGAATCTGGATGACAACATCATCCAGATATTGGTTGTGAGCGTAGGAGATAGGAGCAGATCACTGTTTAGAACAGAGAGTCCCACTCTACCGACTGTGTGTGGTTGGTCATCTAGTACGGTAGTCGTAGTGCGACTGCCGTATAGCATGTCAATACGTTGATATCGGGATGATAGTTTCGTGAACCGGATCGGATTGGCATTGCTACACCGCATGTAGCCAGACCGAAGCAAGTTAAGTGGGTCAGTTGCGGCATCGCCCTGAGCTGCCATACCAGCCCGTACGGCTAAACTAATGAACGCGCGGATTACTCTTAGTACAGCCCCGGCCGTCCCTGCATGCCCCGGGCGTAGCCCGAACCGGGAACGGGATACCCGCGTGGCTAGACGCAGTTGCCACCACCGCCGTGAAGTGACGGTAGAGAAAGGGCTAAGAGGTGTCGCGGGAGCGCCGGTACTCGTCCTCATATTGCCGTGGTCAACCGGCAGTTGGATGCAGGAGGGCGGCCTCCCGGGCCCGCCGTCCGCCTGGCTGCCTGCACGCTCGCCGACGGCACCCTGGCCGGTCATTCGCAGTCAGGACACAAGAGGGGCACATGCGCGCCGACAGCAATCCAGCGGGCCCTGCACAATGCCGGCCGATATACAGCCGCCAACAAGAGACCAAGGCTTAACGCGTGCCAGCATGATTCCAGTCTAACATATACGTACAGATACTTTCTGTAATCTTATAACATAGTGCCAGTTTAAGATATAACGCTGCAAGATGACTGCACATGCCAGACACAAACCAGCTGCAGATCGAACAGTGGGTGAAAAAACAAAATTACGAGTTATAGTGGTTGCTGGTTGTCATCGATATCCATTCCCACTGTGCAGCAGTATAGCGATCCATCTTCCAATGCCATTAGCAACGTTCGGGAAGGTATGGTTCTGAATTCGCGGAACAGGGAAATGAGGGAATAGTGGGTGGCAACCGTGGCATCAATCTTTTGCGGTGATCGGCAAGGGTTGCGAACTGCGATTCAAGTATCGTATCGCCATCGCCATATACCTATGTAGAATGCTGCTAGGATACTTGAAGAAATTCGAATTACTACAGATACAAAGCATTTGTTTACTAAGTGAATAACTGATATCGGTCCACAGTAAGTATTTTTACTGCTGTTTAAGCAAAATCTTAGTATCAGTTTTAATAGTTTGGTTAAGTTCCTTTGAAACATACAGTAGTATACTCTATACAAATGTAAATTAAGTTTAATGTAAGTAACCATTTTAATTACTGTAAACCTGCACAGGCTTTGCTGATAGTCTATGGACATTGGCGAATAATCAGGTAATATGCTGAACGAGGAAAAAAACATACACGGTACATACATACAAGGTTGGCTGTTTAGCTTAACTACATGTAAATCTGGACATCAAGTCCGCGCGCCATGCATCGCTAAAAAATACAGTCACAAAACACATGTCAAGTATATAAATATTTGCAAGTAACGCCGTCCGTAAGTGGTTTTCATCCTTTTTATGTAGTAAGGATAGTGTCGTTAAGTCACGTACTGAACGCCGGTAACAGTACTGCGGCTTTGGTACAGCGAATTTCCTCAACCTTGATCATTGAACGTACAACGCAGAAACAGAGGTGTAATTCTAGATAACGAAAGGTGTTAGTATCATCCTTAATGCACAACATTTCTCTAAATGGACTGGACAGACGAATTATGGACGCAGCTCAGTTTTTGCTGTTGCACCTAAGTTGAACTGGTTGAGTTTTACTGCTTTACTAGTTAATTATTTTTTGTATAAACTGAAAATTGAACAAAGTAAAAACATAGTACGGTAAAAACAGAGAAAAAATTAAACACAACTGCTGTATTTTGCGGGTATGGTGATCGTTCTTTTATATGCAACGATTCTCGAACGCATTTTCTCATCATATTATGTTATGCGATGTTGCAGATTGTACAAGTATAATGCACTGATATTACTGTGAGCTTGCATTTTTGTCTATTTTAGTCTTCGTTGTAAGTATCATAGGACTATCATCAATAACGATTATTATTAGCTTGACAACGACTGGTACCGCTACGAATCTACGAATCGACACTCAACACTCTGCCTCTAATTCCGTCTTCGTAAGCTTTATATACTGTAACAGTAGCCGATCTGGCTGCTGTTCTAGTGGGTTGGCGTGTTGACCTTACCACGATGTTGTGTGGGCTGTTGGGATGAAAGGTTGGCACGACCGGCAACGGCGCGGTCGTGGACGCTCTTACTGACGTAACACAATTACTGAACGTAACAACGGAAGTTCACGGCATGTTTAATGACAAGAACAATGCAACACAGGGAGCAAGGTTTAGACAAGAGTTTAACAAGCGGATCAAGCTGATGCAAGCTGTAACAAGCGAATGCAGGACTGAATTCTAGAAATTGTGAAGAAGAACAGCTAGCCGGTAAAAGGACAGAAATTCATAACGCAATGATGAATCATAACTGGGTGGTCTTATGGTTGTACAACTTCTATCGCTACAATACTGTAATTTATGTACTGGCCAGTCCGCTTTATAACGATCTCACCGGTACCGTTTTTGTGTCTTGTGAGTTAGGACAACAGGTACATCGCTTGCAAATTGCTCCCCGGAGACTTAAGCAACGGTAAACTGTAGCTGCAGCTTTGTGATTTGCCTTCTCGCTTGAGTAACAGTATGTAAACTATTTGGAAATCATGAACCGCAGCACTAACAGGAAATCGGAGTCATAAAGCAGGTAATTTTACGTATTCTGATTTTATTCTAAAGTGATATGGGCTCCAAATTTTTATCGCTATGTCAAATGTGTACGTAAAAGCGGTCACAATTTGGATAATTATCGATTTTGACAGCCGATTTCTGATCATTTTCACGAGAAGTTTTGTTCGAAACACAGAAAATACCGTATGATAACCATATTCTCGATTTAATAGCGCACAGCAGAATGCTCGCCAGACGGGCGCGTTTACTGCGTAATTGGTTAGGGCTACTTCTGAATTTAAATGGTTAGCATATGAACATTTTTTGTCCCATCACAATGCGCAGGGAGTAGAATAATTCCCTTTTTGTTAGTTGTGACTGTTCTAATTCCAGTGCTTGAAGTCTCGCGCACACTGCACAAACTCTCTTACCACCATGGCCACGAACACGGTATAATCAGTTCTTAACGTTTTACGCAAACTTAGTTTGTTGTTGCTAGTAGTGTCATAAGACTCATAACGAGAAAATGATTGAAAACAGGAGTCGCGACGCTGAAATCCCGGTAGTGCAAAAAAGACCTTTTTCGTCCTAAAACCGCTATCACGACACCGTAATCTCCATATTTACTTCAGCATGAGAATGCAGAAAACGCTAGGTATTAAAAAGCGTCAGCTCCTTCCATCTAGATCCTTTTATCAATCGACTCTGGTTGATTCTAGTTAAAGGAACGCTGCTGCCGTATTGACTATTGCCGTATTGCCTAGTGTGAATTTATTCTGAGGCAGATACATTTTGATTCAATAATTGTTCCCCTATTTAAAATTCAGACTTATTTATTTGGGCCGTAGCCGCCGTACACAACCATTGCACCCTTTGTCGAATATGCAAATTTAGTCGTCCCGACTCGTCCGTAGCGATTCACAGCAGCGCTAAATCTGCTCTGCATTTACTAGCAAAATTAATAATAAACAGAACACTTGAAGAAACTGACAAGCCGACGCAGTAAAGGAACAGTAACACAAACCGACTCAAAACGAAACACTAGGAAACTAGCAGATCAAAAACAAACCATCGAGCTGATGCTGCTTCTCGACCGTTCCTAGTACACAAGCAGCATTACCACGCTGAATTTCAATGCTCAACCGTTGCAACAGAAAATGCTTAGCACGTGTTTCTCCAGTCTGCTCCCTTATGCGTCTGGCCAGATCGTTAATAAAATCCATGGTGAGGGGTCCGCAGCTGCCCATTGTTTCTAACGCGACCGGTTTGAAATGAAACTGATCAAGAAAGTCAGCATACTAGGTAGTTCAGACTAGGTACGTACAGATAGTGAGCTGGTGTCTGCTTTATTTTCAAACTGGTAGCTGTTGCTTAAATATTAGTAACATGTAGATAAAACTTTTGCGTGATGTGTGCTTGTGTTGTGGCAGGACAGTATTGGACAGCTTTCTGTCTCCTCCGTCTTTCCGTTTCCTAAGTTTCTCTCAACAGATCTTGACGCACTACAGAAGCCGAATGCATTAGCTGTCTAATTTTACAGTACCCTGCCCATTTCCTGTTTCAGGGTCGGCATTTAGGTAATATGTTCGGTGGCCAGGGAATTTTTAACACGAACTCCGGTGTTTATCTGTTTTCCTGCAGTTTACACAGCGGCTGATGGACGTTATTATTCTACTGAACTACTGAAGTGAACTATTGAAGTGCACCTATTGAAGTGACACAGTCACACAGGCATTCAGAGATTGTCGCTCATAAAAAACTAATCCAAAAATAAACGATTATGTTGCATCGCGGTAGAATGCTTTGAAACGGGGATATGAGTTCGCAGTGAAAATAATGTGTACTTCACCCTACGTCTCGTTTTTATAAAGAAAAAAATATTTACAATTGTAGCTCCATAAATAGCTTACACACTGGTTTCTTGGTAGTTTGTCTCGCAAAACAAACCACCATGTGTCGGTTATCCACCAAGTGACAGCGTCTTCGTGCAGTTACTGACAAGACGAGCTTCTTGAACTAAAATACATCTAAACCCGTGTTTAAGTAAATTACACGGAACTGTTCAAGCGTTTGAAATGGTGGTTTGTGCGACATTGTGACGCTCGTAGAACTGGAGACAAAAGCACTCAGAAGAGTAAACAACTGCGCTGTTAGGTCAACATAGATGATAGCTCCGAACATCCGAGAGCTGATTCTGCGTTAATCAACACGTCAGCAGAGGAAAATGCGGTTGCAGATCCACCACCATCAGCAGGCATTAGACCATGCAAATCTTGGTGGATGCATCTTGATGGATCCATAAAAATAATTTTCTGACTGTTTGACGTACTCCGACAGATCTCTGCGAAATATTTTATTTAAGACAAAGCTCTCATAGCTATAAGAAATATCAACTAGTTATTGTAATTGATCCATCTACCTTGGAATCGGGAGGTGAGACCAAACCGCGTACACAGCAGCGGTTCTCATTATCTCATGGCCGGCAAATTTGGCTGCACGAAAAAGCACAGACAACAGACGGTTGACTAAGCATGGTTTCGTAATTTCGTTAGTTAAAATTGCGAATGCCAGCACACGAGCCATAGGGCTGTTTAAAAAACTTAAAATAGCTCCAGATGATCCTAATACAAGAACAATATTTTTTTGTAGTGCGTTGATTTGGAAGACATAGCAGCATCGCCTGCATTTAAATTGTCGGTTTCTCCGTATGAGCGTTGAATAACGTTTTCTCTTATAACCCCGTTTACGGTTTAGATTGGAATAAATTTCTACAAAATCCTACGCAATCATCGTTTTCGGGCTGACTTACTAAGTAAGTGGTGTATCAAGTAAAATATTTAAAGGTAGAATTTGGTTTTGTGTAGCGGGTGAGCTAGTTTGTTTAAAAAAATACGGCATGGAATATTCATTTCGGGATGGGCTGCTGATTCGGGTAGGGCCATTAACGTTTCAGTTATGACATTTAGAATCATTTCGAATGAACGCAGATCACTACTTCAGTATAAATAATAAATAAAAAATGTTTCAACTTGAATGGTAGTACAAGAACTTACTCACACTATAGTAAGTACTTGGGTAGTAGTAACTCTGAACAAAATAGCAACTGCGCCGTGCGAGCGTTCAAGTCTTGTACTGCAGTAAGTTTTGCACCGGCATGCCGAATGATTGCTAATTCCGGTATGTACGAACGCACGTACGACTTAATTCTGGTTGGTGCGTGTGTCAGTTCGGAATGCCGCCAGTCGGCTGCAACAAATCTCCAAATGGATGAATTAGTGTCAATTTATTAGGCCGTCTCCCGACGGAGTTCCGTGTATGTTTAACTGGCATTGCTCCGCAAGATGAAAATCACATGAGGCTAAATAAACAATGATACTCATACTGAGGTAATTACCGATTACAAAACCGTTTTGCGAAATTCAAGTCCCATTTATTGTAGCATAAAGACGCAGTTATTTTACTTCATTTACATATTTCCACTACAATACACGGCTTTTTTTAAACCGAAAGGTTACTAATTGACCAAAGTTTGCGCGAGGGGGCTCCAACGTTTTTTTTACCGTTATCTTACTGACCGACAACTTGCTGGATCGGACTTATTTTTCCAACTTTTTTATCGCAACTTTTTATGATCAGACCTTGCCGTAACGGCACAAAAATATAACAAACAAATTAGCCACCGACGACAGCGTAAAGCACACGTCGTTGTTGAAAGCAGTTATATTACCCTGAATTGCTTACATCAACTCTTAAGGTTTTTTTTACATTAGTTTACTGTTCACTACTAGTTTGAGTAGTTCACATAGAAATATTTTGCTGGCCGAAAAAAGCTTGCGAAGCCGGAACCACCGCTTGCATAATACACAAGGGAACAGGTTATAAAGCGGAAGCCATCTATTTCTGTTTGTCACTGATTAGACATTTATGAGACGGAAGTCAAAAGAAGCGATGAGTTTACAGGTAGCTCATACAACGCTGAAGTGCAGTGTGTGAGAGTACTTTTCGTCCTTCTTCAGTAAATGCCTTCTGGCACAATGTTTCTTCGGTGCCAATAGTTAGTTCCGCTGTAATGTAAGGCTCACAGAATAAGGAAGTACTTTCGAGAAATTCGGATATAAAATGAACGCTCAGCATTTGCGCAAAGTAGTTCAACGTGCAACCACAGCACCAGCGAAATCGGCTTAAATTCGGCTTTTCAGACTCTTGCAACCATGTTATTTAAATACCTGATATTCCTATGTCTGTTTATCTCTATCGCAAGCACGGGCACCCTGGCTCTTACCGCAGAAGCCAGCAGTAAATCCAATCCGAATTCAAAGAACGTCACCATCGCGGAACAACCGGCAGCACAGAATGGGACACAACCCAGACCTGTTATTTCTACAAGGAGGAGACCTGGGGGCATAGTGGGGCACCCGTTCCTTTACCTTTTTTTAAAGGAACGTGGCATCAATTTCTGAAACAGACTCAAAAATTTCTTCTGTTGACCGAGTATTACTTACCTAGCTACAGTATCGCACTGGGATGACCAGCTAGTGGAATTCTTGTTTAAATATTGTTTTGAAATGGCTGATTTCGGCAACAGGAATAAACCGTAGGCAGTCATCGGCGCGCGATGGATTATCGCGAGTATAACTTTACTAGCGCGTTAGAAAGTCTCACATCGACCATTTGTCACGCACTGCATAAAAGCCTGATGCTAGGCTCACAAATTAACGTTCGAGCTCACTAACGCCTTACCGCTCGTTACGAACGACCCCTCTAGCAGTTCAGTTGTACTGCAAAGCGGAAGCCAAAATATACTGTAATTCACTATAAATTGACGTTCTAATTACGAGATCAGCCTGCGGCGTCACTGGGGCAAATTGCAGTTTTTCTGGGCATTCCTACACTGACCCGCGCAAACTTTAGTCTCCCCGTGAAATTTATGAAGGGACACAGTAGTCGGAGTATCGGTGGGTTTCGAGAACCTGTATCGTCTCATCGAAAATCAAGTTTCCCTCAATTATCAATGCTTGTTCCCATTTCTGAACGAGACCATGACACTCTCTGAACGTGTTTGACCGATTGGTTCATAAAATTTTCTTTTTTCGACATCAGGTTTAAAGGCGTTAAAAATGATTATGTTCACAAAACTCTTAATTTTCAAGAAGCCTCTTCGAAACGTTTTGCCTTTTAGGTTTATTGTTCGGTCGCTTTATTCCCGTTAATTAGACAGTCATCTTTGTTAGCAAAGCTATTGTCTTCATCTCGGCTGAGTCGGTAGCAGAGTATCAGAAGGATCACATTCATTATGTGGAAGATTTTAGCATAAATTCTTAGTAACTGTAATTGTTCAGTGTACAAGTTCGTTCATAAGCTTTAAGAAGAATTGTCTGTCCCGAGATCTTCGACTACTTCACATAAATCAGTGCCGAACGGGTTAAGCGGTAAATGAGCTTACATGTACTGTTCGGTCTGTTCCACACAAAATGCCGAATGAAGACTGTGGCCAATAAATGTAAATGGCAACAGTTTTATATATTATAAGCATGCTTTTAATAAAAGCCCCCATAGCAGCATCTGCCATGTCATTTTTTCTGGTTAATGTCCTCTCTAAGTTAACATTTTTGTACGCGCTGTACCTGATGCTCTAGTCTTGCAGCGATCAACGGATGATATCACATTGTTTGCCTACGAAATTCAGTCTAGCACAAACCAGCCGCGTTAGAAGGTTTTGTACTTTTGGATTTGTACACAATAACATATACACAAACGAACTGGGCAGTGCACACACACGACCTAGCTAGGAATACGTAATGTTCAAAAAACGTTCCGGTTGTTCGCAAATGCTTCCAGTTTGATGATTAAATTACTGGCGATTCGGCCCGCAGAAGTCTTAGCTTTAGCTGTCCAGTGACTGATCGGTGACGAAGACGTATTGGTTCTTTACTGTTTTCAGCGATAATTTAATGTCAAATGGTTTGGGTGCTTTTAGTGATGGCATCCTTTACCAACGTGTTTCGGATCTGGATATTGATGCTATGTGGATTGGGCTTCGCCGCGTTTCCCACTAGGCTCGTACCATTACAATCTCCTGGGCTACATATTCTCGAAAAGATGGGCATCTTAATCGCAATCTCCATAGTGCCTTCCCAAATTCTTATCCTGTACGATACTTTTGCAGACTATCAATTCAACACCTTTGCCGACTGTCTGTTATTTTTGGCCGATACTGTGGACGCGGCCAATATGATATACTGCGTAATTTTATGCAGGAAGGCCGAAATTATGCTTTCAAAACTGGCGGTGTCGTTTGACAACTGCCGACATCTCCTTCGTCTCTTCAATAAGAAGACAACAGCGACGGCAATTATTGTTCTACTCTGTGCATGGGCATGTCTGCAAAGTGGGATCGTTGTGTCGTTAATAGTGACAACGGACCTTCCCGTATGCCAAGACGCCATCACCGCGAAAGGCGAAAAGTGGTATGCCAGAATGGCTGTTTGCTTATCTGGCCCGGTTTGGCATATGGCGATTATCAGCAGACGCTTGTATCACACACTAGTGCTTTTTACAACCGCTGCTCTGGGTTTTGTGGCAAGAGCCATTATTGAGGAGATCAGCAGTGCGACGAGAGAATCATTAACGGGAGCGTTGAAGAAATATCTGGCGCTGCGTCAGGACATCAAAGAATTGGATAAATACCTGTCCGGCTTTAGCTTTATGTTCACCTACCAGGACGTCTGTTATATTTTGCTGTCAGCATATCCAGTTGGTCAGAAATTCGCCGATGGTCACAAACTGGATATTATGCAGTTTCTGACTATGGTGAACGGCGCTGTGCGATTAGCGGCCACATCGCTGTTTTTCTTGTATCTGCAAGAAGGGGTTAGTAGATAGCGATGTCCACCAGAACTTTTCATAGGGCTCAAGCTACTAGAGTAGTATATTCGAGTACAGCGTAAATTCGTGAATAGGTTGCTACAAATGAGTACATTCGCGGTGTACGAGTATATCTAATTGCAGCTATTGCAGTGCAGATTTCAATTGTTTAATGGCTTTCGCAGATGCGTGCCATACTGCCGGCCATACGGAGCTTTAACAGCGAAACCAGACGGGCGCCACATGTGAAAAAGATTGTAAAGAGTGTGACAAAGTTTCCGGCCGCTTTAACTTTAGGCGGCGTCACCGTTACGCGCGTCCTCTTGTTTTCCGTAAGCAGCAAGACTTTCTAGACTTAAACTGTTTCCTAAAAGAAATTTATTGTTCTTTAGCTCGCTTTCGGCATTTTCATGTCTACCATCACATTCTCCGAGTTGGGACAAGATAGCGTGGGAAGGACCAGCGGTGCAGATGATTATATTAAACTGTTTGGGATGGTCGGTGGGAACTTCTCGATCCTGGCTCGTCACTGAACAGTGGTAGCCTATGGAGACCCGCTCGCCCATCGAAAAATTTATCTGTTTCCTTTAATATACTGCTGTTTTGTTTCTTTTTTTACTTTTTTCTTCTTTCGTATACGTGCCAGCGTAGCGCAGGTTATTCACCGTGTAATGCACATAAGTGTATGGAAGTCAACTTTCTGCTATTTACTAACATTACAAAGGAAAATATCAATAGTGATAATGGATCTCAGCGTTTATCTGAATAATCGTATTTTGTTATACCCATCGTCTGACAAAACAAAACGGTTTTGCAAGAACCGCTAAACAGGTATTCTTATAGTTTTACCGCAGTTTCATTTTAATTGGTATTGGCAAACAAAGATTCTTATGGTGAAGGATGAAAACGATTTCGTGGTACAAAAACGGTTGTCTTGCTCAACTACGAGTTACATTTGGACATCAGTCTGCCCGCCATGCAGTGCCGAGTTCACACAGTAAAAAAAAACACGTCAACACTTATTTGCAAGTAAGGCCGCCCGTAATTTTACGTATTTTCAACGCTTTTTACACGGATAATACCTTAAAGTTATTCTAATGAACGTCGGCAGCAGTAGCTCGGCTTTGGAACTGGCTTTGGTATTTCCGCAATCTTCCTCATGGAACTTACTGCGCCGAATCAGACAGAGCCACCCCTAAATACAGCATTACGGCAGTCACCTAAACCGTCGAAAGGTAATTGCGGCGACACCCCAATTTATACGCTACGTACTTATAGTGAACATATAACGTATTGATACCCAGTTGATGGGGCAAATAGCTTTTATCGCATCCAACAAGTGGACCTTTGATACCGGCGTTGCATAGCGCTGACTGAGAGCATGTATTGTAGACGACCTTTGCCATGCGATTTACTTCAATGGTGCAGCACCGTTGTTCATTGTTCACTTATCGGCCACAAGTGAAGCCATTTAAATAATGTGGCAATAGTGCAGATTACAACGAGATTACGAGAGAATGCTGTTATAATACGACTGAATAAGACCCCGATAATACCAAACCTTACGGACCAATTTTTTTGCAGTACGAAGTGAGTCTAGTTCCGAAGAAAATTCTTACTGTTTTCTTTGTTGTTTTGGTGATAATGTTTTCTTTGTTTATTTTATGATTTTCTTAACTGTTTTTCTCCGTAAGGACTCTATTTGTTTCGTATTGAACAAAGTGCTGAATAAAGCAAATTAAAAATACGAGGATAGGCTTAGTATTCGTGATCACCTAAAAAACGAGCGAGAATTCGCGATCACCGGGCACGTGTTGTGCAACACAGCCAGCCACCGTAGGTCGGCAGTCAGCAAGCACCACCATGCAGAGTGCTGAAAATTGTGTTGATCAGCCGTTGAATATTGTCTCTTACAGTATTTGTAATTTTGTACTCGTAGATTAACTGTAACTGTATGAATTTGATTTGGTTTTTTCTTTGATTCTACTTTCCAGCCGCAGTTTGATTCGATAGGTGAACAGTAATTTCTGAAAAATGGAAAGTGGAGAATTTCCATCTGATCATGAACATTATTCACCTGATTTCATGGACTGTGGAAAGAGTTTCTGCGAAGAGGTTATAATGTGGTACTCCGAAGAGTCCAGGACAGAGATCATCACTGACAAGATCCTGCGTAGCGTACTGTGCTACGTGATCGGATAAATGAACAACGCACGGCATCCATAAGCAAAAGTACACTTTAGTGAGTGGCAAAATCTACTGACTGAACAACTGACAAATCTACCAAGCGAAGAGCTAAATCCTGCTGCTTCGCATGCGCACTTTGGCCAGTGCAGCCATCGCTCTGGGAGGGATGCCGAGCTCCGCCGAGGCTGAAATCCATCTCCGACGAGTCCGATTGTTTGGCAGGCGGTCTGCGTGTGCTCAAAATGCTAATAAAAACATCACATTCTCATATTCCATTTTATCACATCAAATCTATTCCAAATGCACAATGTGAAATAAAGAGATCTGTATAAAAAAGCTATTAATCAACAGTTAAAAACAGATCACCAGAAGTATTAATCAAATCCGTAGACTAGGATCCTCCACTCATAAGTCACAGGTATCCTGTCCACCGTTTCCGCTTTTTGGTCCATTCCGCTCTATTGAGCAACCTGTGCATATCTAATGCGACTTCATCACATGAGATCCGCTTTGGAATAAGGTGCGTATCGAATCTACGCCTTCCGAATACTGCTTCATCTTTGGAATAAGGTGCGTATCGAATGTACGCCTTCCGAATACTGCTTCATCTTTGGAATAAGGTGCGTATCAATCGTACGACTTCGTTCAGATGAGATCCATATTGGTCATGGAGGAACGTCATGTAGACAAGCGTATTTCGCTTCCTCCCTGGTGAGATCATCTTTGAAATGATTTTGGATGTGCGACATCGTAATAATTCTTCTTCCATTAACGGTCATGGAGGAACTTAGCCGTTTTCGATGTCGGCTACCCAGCTCGTTTCAGCTTTCCTCCCTAGTAGAGTTCATCTGGTCGCACATCTCGTCGTTATTACAGAGAGCCGGAAAGTTTTACCGTAGCTACTCTGTTAAAAGATCTGGCTGATTACCGTAGATTCTCACACTTAAGATGAGCAATGAGTCGATGGAATAGGAGAGCCGACTTTAAGCCGTAGCAACTCCTTTTGAAGTCGAGTTCACTGGTCCATCATCTCGTTCAACTCATGCCCGTTGCCACCATCTCGCGGCTGGCGTTTCCGAGTTGAAGCTGGCTGGTTCCGATCGTAATTTCGTTCAACCGGTTCTGCTGACTCAACTTCCACAGCCTATTCCGCTCGAACAACTCGAACAGCTACATGCCGTGGGCCACGACCTTTTCCTTGGCGACTTCGCCTAATCGCATCGACCTGGTGTAGTGCATCATATTCCCCCAGATGCAAACTGCGGTTGTGAGGATCGTTGGCCAAACGCTGCCTAACGTCCTCGTACCGATCTCAAATATGCCGATTCCTGGCAGCTCGTCTACCAGGTGGATTCGGTACTTGAGCAGGTGCTGGGTTCTGAGGTCCATTCCGTCTTAGATGCTCCTTGATATACGAGTGGACAAAATCTTTCGGTTCAACGTATTGGGTGTCCATAGTATCGCGAATCCGATCAAGCATCTCCTGATAATGAGAATCAAATATCGCTCGGAGGTTGCCGTATTCAAGTCGTTAGGTGCTATAGTCCAGGTCATCTTTCGCCTTGCGAGCTATTGCCTGATGTCTCGCTGGAATCCCCAGTTTAGCAGGCTTTTCTCGAAATACGGGCGGAACTTTATCCTTTAGCGTATCCGAGCGCAGCTGATTCAGCGACGGGTAATGTGCCAGACGTGCAGCGAAAATTTTCTGGCCCCACGTTCTGGCGTCATGGCTGGTAGGATCAACTACCAGACCGATCGCTGCTCGTGCCGCAAGCACTTTAAATGCTGGATTCACATGACGTAACACAAACTGCGCTACGTATTCCCGTCGTTCTTTTAATTCGTCGTATTGGAATTGAGTCCATCCCGTGGTATCGACCGTATGCAACGGAACTCCCAGTAAGTTCAGGTTCAATAGACTTGGCAGACGACACTGTCTGATCGGTGTATAATAAGTGATCGCAGATTCGGTTGTGATCTCTAATCGACCAAGTCTGCCCGTTCTGATTTCTCCCGCATAGTCAGAATCAATTAAGAACTGTCGCAAGTTGTTCAGCTGAGCTAATATCGTTGCTGACTGTTCCGATTCGATGTCGAGTCCCAGATATCGACAGATTTCAGCACATTGATCTTCGACATCATCCATGTTGTACGTTTTCCGGATGAAGTCAGGACGTCTTTGTGGGTTATTGAACCTGGACGGTTTGTTCTCGTCGTCGTTTTTATTCTCGTCCACTCTGTTCTTGACGTCGTTCTTCTATTTCACGACGGACGTCCTGCTCACGTCGCGGCGGTGCTTTACTCGCCGATGTCGGCGGTTGAAGATCGCTGTCAAGGATCACATTCCGTTTATGGATGACGCTTTCCTGTGACGATGTATCAATCGGTTCATCACCCGGTAACGTCACCACCAGTGGTTCCACTACATGAACTGTGGACTGCATTCGCTGATATTTCGGTGGAGTATCTTCACGCTCTCCGCTCCATGATCTTTTATAAGGCAGCTCAAAACTCGCGAAATATGCAGCTTCTTCTTGCCAACCTTTGTCATACGGGTTTGGGCTTCCCCTTCTCGGTGTGTGAACGCCCTCCGATGTTTTTCACGTCGTTCGGGTGTGGGCAGTCTGACATGTCGGTTAGCAAATGCGCAGCCCATCGGTTCCTGACGATTTTCCTTTTCAGGTTCCGATCTTCTCGGTTCTGATCGGCACTCTGTTATAGCTGCGCTGTCCATGGGCGGTTTCCGTTGGGCACCAATTTCAATAACTTCATTTCCGTGGCGTTCCCATCCTCTTCCGCCACGATGTTCGCGATCGCGGGATCGTTCACGTGATCTATTATCTCGTTCGTTATGATAGTCACGAGTTCGTTCACGAGAATATTCTCGTTTCGGAAGACATAGTTCCTCTTGCGTGAACATTTAATCTTGACATTCGGTGTTGGTGCCTCTCCTTGTTCCAGGCGCACTTTTTCACGTAGAAAAACTTAAAACATGTCCGCCCGAATGCCAGCTGGGTCCATCAGCAGCGCATCGATCTGAAGGATGATAGATTGCACTCTAACTCTCGCTTCGTTCTCATTTAATTTGGAGACGGGGATTGGCGCCTTTCCTTGTGTGCCAACTTTTCCCGATGTTCTCGCGCTACTTGTTCTTCCGCGCGTTTACGGCTGGCTACTGCTTCAGCCTCCAACTCTTTTCGTCTCTTTTCCTCCACTTGCATCCTTTCCAAATCCTCATTGAATTGTTTACGATATGCATCTGCATTATCGTCCTGTGAAAGTTCGTAAGTAGCATCCCAGCCGGGTTCGTTATTTTGGATCGCTTGACGGTAACGGTTTCAATTAACATCTTTTCCCTCGGTGGAACCGTTTGCCAGGCTTCCGCATAAGTGAGATTTCGAAAAACATCCCTATTTCCGCCGATTGCTTCTGTGTATGCCACCAAAGTTCTTCCAGGTTCCGCGAATACGCAATACCAGCATGGGTGATTTCCCTTTTCAACTTTATTGTTTCTGATGCAGTCCGGACATTTTGGGTTATAGCCCGTAAACTGATTAATCTCTGATGCGGGATCCGCAGGACGTTTCCCTGGTGCTGGCGTAGATGTCGCCTGACTTGTCGAGGGTGCCGATGATGCTGCTTGATTTCTCGCAGGCGCAGGTGCTGTTTGGCTTCTCACGGCCAGAGGTGCCGCTTGAGTTTTTGGTTTTGCTTGACCGTTTTGAGCCATCTTCCACTTTGAATCTGGAATCAAAGCATGTCAAATAGCATCTCATCATCTCATAAGCATTTCATGAAGTCCTTCTAATGAACTTTTACGCCTACTTAGGCTACTCCTGTACTGAGCTGAGACCTTCCTAGCTCATGATGACCCTTTTATAACTGTAACGAGGTGACCTCCCCGGTTATAAGTCTTAAGCTCGTTCGCCTATTCTGACTTCTGTGACTGCTGTTCATCTTATTTCACATCTGGTTTAGCGCGTTCGCTAAGTTACATCGATTTTTCCGTTTTTAACGCTTAACACTGATATTCCGTCATGTCACCTTCGTTAATCTGAACTGATAATGTTCTTCTGTAGTATGCGGTGGATCTTCCTAAACCGCATACCACACATCTCTCGTACTACTTCTTTTGCGAGGTGTCAGCTGGCTCAGACGACACAGTCTCAGCTGACTTCAGTTCAGTTTCTAATAACTTCGGATCGGTTTCTGCTGCTTCCATCTCGGTTGGTGGCAGCTCTTTCGGTGTAGGATCAACTTTTTCAGATGTCGCTACTTCCGCCGGTTCTTTTTCCTCCGTCTGTAATGTTTCATCTGACGGGTCCTCTGGTTTGGAGTGAATACGTCCATCTTTGATCTCCAACACGTTTTCATCGACAGTGCTGTCGATGAATGTCTAGACTTCCGGCCCCGACTTTTCTTGCAGCTCAAGCCGTGGTAACCTCGAGCGTCCACCCATTCATTGCAGACACATCGGTGCGGAGTTACGATCGGTGTACCCAGGCGCAGGCCAACAGCAATTCGAAGTGCGGAATCGTTTAAAAAGTTCCCCAGGGATACACAACTACGGTTTCGAAAAATTTCGGTAACTATTTTATATATGTAGCCATTTAGGCACTTTATTATTGTATTTATGAGTAAGTGTACCGTGGCATGCACCGGTAATATACCTATTCGTACTCATACTACAAAAACACGGAATATTCCAGTGCACATCGAAAAACAGAGAGGACCATTTATTTTTGGATTTCTGACGCTGTTGTAGTTTAACCCAAGAAACCGGTACGTTGTGTTCGGTAAAGGGTGCTTTGTCTATGAGGTGTTTTGTCTAAGACGTGCTTGAGTACTGCATACGTGATAAAGTGGGGCTCGATTAATGGAGAACGTGTAAGCGCCAGAAATGCAACGAGAGCGAGCGCAACTGCTATGTATTGGCAAATTTGTCCAGTCGTTTATCGAGCCTGCCAAAGATCGCAAGGCTCCCGTACCAGTGATGAACGCATCGTAGTTCCGTGCTGTTCGGATATTGTCTTTCATTTGTATGCTACAAGTTTCGGTCGCTCTAGCGCGCGATCAGTTGTGTTTTAGGTACGGAATTATGATTAAAATATTAAAAGAAAATATTAATTGAAATATTTCGAATATTTTGAAACATTCAGAATTCATATTCAAAATTTTTCTGAATTATTTAGAATTATTTAGAATTATTTAGAATTATTTAGAATTATTTAGAATTATTTAGAATTATTTAGAATTATTTAGAATTATTTAGAATTATTTAGAATTATTTAGAATTATTTAGAATTATTTAGAATTATTTAGAATTATTTAGAATTATTTAGAATTATTTAGAATTATTTAGAATTATTTAGAATTATTTAGAATTATTTAGAATTATTTAGAATTATTTAGAATTATTTAGAATTATTTAGAATTATTTAGAATTATTTAGAATTATTTAGAATTATTTAGAATTATTTAGAATTATTTAGAATTATTTAGAATTATTTAGAATTATTTAGAATTATTTAGAATTATTTAGAATTATTTAGAATTATTTAGAATTATTTAGAATTATTTAGAATTATTTAGAATTATTTAGAATTATTTAGAATTATTTAGAATTATTTAGAATTATTTAGAATTATTTAGAATTATTTAGAATTATAGAAACGGTAAATTATAGAGTAACTGATTAAATCTGGAGTGCAGAAATATGCAAAAATTTAGTTGCATATTTCTGCATATATATTTAGTTGCATAATTTGGTCATAGTTGTAGAGGTAATAATTTTGTAGAGAAAGGAACTTAAATACGAAATGAAGAATCCGTAATGTATTGCTACTGGTGGTGGGTTGTTGAAATAATTAAAAAATTTACATTTGTTTATCAATTTTTATTTTCACCATTTTTTCAAACGTCAAAATGTTAAAATACAAAGGCATTGGCCCCGCTGCGCGGGGCCAGCTCTGGAAATATGTTTCAAATGCTTAAAATTTTTTAAGTTGTAGAAATTCCAAATTTTGGAGGTATTTTAATAAATATTTCCAAATAGCTTTGCGAATATACTGTAATATTCCGAAATGTTTAGAAATATCGGAAAATTCTAGATTAATACGGATGCCGGATGTAATGCCTCTGCCATTAATTTTTCGAAATGGCTACGCGCGAGAGTATCGCGCGCGTAGTACTTTGACTGCGCGCGAGAGTTTCTCGCGCAAAGTCAAATAATTACGCGCGCGAGTTACCGATATTAGAAAGTTATCGATTGTGAAATAACTATTATTATTTCTGAATTAACAACCAAGTTCAAAATTAATGTTATTCTAGTGTCCGGATAATTTCTTGCATATATACCGGTACTGTGTACAAGCCGGCATAACTTCGCATTACAAGCCGGCACAGTTAACCTACCTACCGCCACCGGTACTCTTGAGTCGTGACGGTTATAATTCTTTGGTTTTTTCTTTGGTTTACTATTTATTCTCGCCTCTGCTTGAAACTGTAAACTGCTTTTTGTCATGCGAAAGCAGCTATTCAAGATTGGGGACAACTGACCAACCAAGTTTCTGCAAACCCTGGAGGAAGAGCGAAGACATCGAAAACACATGCGCACCATGCAACTTTCCCATACAGTTCCATCCGACTAATCTGTAAAAAGGGAGGCGAATATCGCCCACACAGGAAGGACGAGCAGGTTACCCCCAAGTCCATCACAACGACGCTTAGGAGTTGCAAAGCAAACGTTCATCACTTAATCTGAAGCTTCTTAACGGTATGATGGAAATCGTACATCTGCCGGCCGTAGACGACCATAACCACGCGCTTACCAGCACCATAGCCTAACATACCCCGGAGAACAGAAGACTGTCCGAACCGGAAGTTGACATGGGGCTCGGACACGCTTTCAGCGGCGCACGGATATGAACATCGTACAGCTGCTGTTCAACGGAGCAAATCACCACGTGGCGTTGTAAGGATCTTCTGCTCGACGGGACAACAGCCAACAGATCTTCTGAAGCTGCAACTATTTCGTTTCTTCTGTTTCCCGAATTCAAATGGTCAGGTCGAAATGGAGTGCGTCCCACTCCCAGTCCACGGACAGCCGCCGGCGACGAGAAACTGCCTAATTTATGCGTCTGCATTAATTTTGCTTATGACCTCGTGCTGCAAAAAAACTATCCAGACAGCAAATTACTGCCCCGACCGAAAATTTCGGGAAATCGGTTTCGCAAAATCGTTGTAACGGGAGTGTTAAAGTAACCGTCAAAAGTTCAGGGGCGAAAGTCAGTGACCACCTTTCAAACAAAGCATACGCGTTTCCGCAAAAGAAGCCGAAACGCTGGAGAAAGCAGTGAAGCTGCCGCCTAAACGAAGAGACTCTGTTCTTTGAACTCAAATTGTGACTTTAAGAATTATTATCTGTAATGCTGCGGCATTTGTGTCAAATTATAGTTTATTATTATTTGTTTTTAAAAATAAAGAGCGACAAAACTATCGCGCGTAGCTAATTCTATACAATTTTTATTACGGGCGAGAGCTCTCGCGCGTAGTCAAACTACTACGCGCAGGAGCTCTCGCGCGTAGACAAAGTACTACACGCGTGAGTACTCCCGCGCGTAGACCTGACCTTAATTTTTTATGAAGTCCCGTACTTATGAGCATCAGTACTTTACAGTTATTGTCATCTTTTGTTGTTGCTTGTTGCTAAGTTCTTTAATTTCGTAACGCATGTAAAAAAGAAATTTGCTGCAATTGTTGACCTTTCCAGAACTTTCAAACATTCTACAATGTCAAAGTACTAAAGAACCAGCGACAGAACAGAAAAACAATATTTTACGTGAATAAAGAAAAAACGGCAAACTAATTCAACGCATTAAATCTGTGTAAGTTTAACTGAATATGCAGTAATGCACAATTGTAAGAATACCGTATCATGTTTTGATATCACATGTTGTCAAGCACAACAGCATGTATTATTTGATCATAGAACAGGTAGATCTAGATCATTTCAAACACAGGTGTCGAGACATTTCTCAAAAAATCTCCGAATAATTTTCCAGCTGCCTGCATGTCTGGCGGACTTTCGTTGCTTGCCAGCTGTGCCAGCATCCAAATGGAACCCAAAATGCTAAAGATAGCCTGCAAACAAATCTAGATAAACGTGTCTATCATTACACCATTTCAACAACAGAAGAAAATAACCTTTGAATTAACCTTTAAAAAATACGACCGGCTTTCAACGCAAACCATGTATCACACACATCTTGAACTCAAGCGAACCAAGTTAAACACAGTAAAGCGTTGCACATAGCCACTTATCCAAGCTTAATCTATGTGCTGCGCTTTTTCTTTAAGTCTCTTCCTACTCGTTTTGGACCAAGTAGGAGAACTGCATCTCAATAAACCACCATTTAACCAGAACCATTCATGTACCGAACTACTAGAGTGGGGTAGGAGGAGCGCCACCGGCCAATCGGCCCAGCTTCTATTCCTACGTAAATCCAGCAGAACTCAGATACTTGTTTCGATCGACAGGCACTTTTTTTCAAGGACCGCCCGGAGTGGAATCTTGCGTGGAATGCATATTAAAAAGCCCCATGCGAGTCCAGCTTCGACGCATGACGTTCCTCTGGGACTCGGACAGACCGTTAAGCTAAGTACTACCCAGTAGTGAGTCGGCGAAACAGGTGTAAGTTAATGGTTTGCTGAACCTTTTGTCTGATTGGTTGTCATTTTCGGCCGTTGTGTGGCGTATTGCGTTTGTGCACTTTCACCATTAGCCACAGTTAAATGCGCTCGATCGATTTTCGACTCCAAACCTTCGACCTATACCTGTTTCGCTGGCTCACTACTAAATATCGGACACGCATCCTATATGAACTTGTTCAGTCTATAGAGGTATTGACTGCTCCAGTAGTGTTTCGTGGTTCATTTGTTTTGGTGGGTTTGCAAGAAGTCGAAAGGACACATGAAAAAAGTATTTCGGTATTCGTTGTGATGATGTCCAGCCGCATTCCCGGTTTCCTGTCTGCATTCACGGAGTATTCAAAAATACAGCATCTCGAATTTTGACTACGACCTTTCTATAACGTGCTACCGTATTCCCTGCGCACAAGAACGATTTCAAATGCCCGTACGTAAGGTTGCGCGGCGAATATAATTAGAATAAACAGATTAAAGTGAAAGACAACAGTACAGGAAGACCATATTATTGCCTCCACACGGTAAGTGAGAATACACGACCATTACATAACAACTGTTATTGTTTTCACATAATTTAAGCTAAGCAACTTACGCTAATATAACCCTCAAGATCGATATACATGCGACCCACAGTAATGGATGCTGGTTCTGTCTCCACAAGGTCGAGGTATTCCTCGACCGCGGGGTCGGCGAATTCCTCCCCATCCAAAACTTCACGAATAGTCTGTACCTAATATAAGAGGCATTATGAAGGAAGCATTATAATGTGTGTGTAATGTGTAAAGCACTACTCGTGCAGAATAATATCAGCACGATTCGCGCGTCATCTACTGTACAACCTCACATATCTGGCTGTGGAATGCACCTTTTGCAAAACGGTTTACAGCATAGAGATAAAACGGACCTTCCGCAAGCTGTTTAGCAGCGGCGGTGCAGTCGCATAGCGAATTACTTACTGGGACTGCTAGTGCCAGTGTTCTATACACTGCATAGCACAATCACCTTTCGCGACATCAACAGCGCACTGTTGCAGTGTGGCTGTGTGAGTGGCGCAGTTGTCAATTTGACAGTGGTTATTTGTAGATTTCATTAGAACGCTCTTCAAAAATCTCTGTGAACGTTTGTTCCCACCTTCTGGATACACAAATTTAGAGAAATGAATTCCTAATCTACACCTATGGCACACTTCGAACATGGTTATTTTTTGGACCTCTACCCTAGTACTTCTCGTAACCGGTAGTCCCTTATTTTTTTCTCATGTAGCCGCAGAACTTCTGGGTAGTCTTTGTGGTTTGTGTAGCCACCAGTAGACTCCACGTAGCCTTATATAGCCACTAAAGTTCTGTGTAGTAAGTACGTATTATGGCACACTTCCTGTACCACTATTTTTTGGGTCGACACTCTTAGATTTCTCAGATTTCTCAGATTCATCAGATTTCTTAGATTTCTTAGATTTCTTAGATTTCTTAGATTTCTTAGATTTCTTAGATTTCTTAGATTTCTTAGATTTCTTAGATTTCTTAGATTTCTTAGATTTCTTAGATTTCTTAGATTTCTTAGATTTCTTAGATTTCTTAGATTTCTTAGATTTCTTAGATTTCTTAGATTTCTTAGATTTCTTAGATTTCTTAGATTTCTTAGATTTCTTAGATTTCTTAGATTTCTTAGATTTCTTAGATTTCTTAGATTTCTTAGATTTCTTAGATTTCTTAGATTTCTTAGGTTTCCCAGATTTCTTAGGCTTCTTAGATTTTGACTACACAGACTACCTGTGAATACAGAAAACTACACGAACTACCGAGACTACCGGTGACTACCGGAAATTCCACAAACTACGCAGACTACTAAGTTGTCAATACTGAAAATTACACGAACTACCGAGACTACCGGTGACTACCGAAAACTACGCAAACTACCGAGAATACCGATGGCTACCAAAAACTACACAAACTACCGAGACTACCGAAAACTGTACAAATTACCGGTCACTTGAGAGACTAAACGTAGCATCAGATGCTACATTTGACTACGGCATCCTACGGTACCACAAGCCAGGATTGTTGGTCCAAAAAAATAACGATGTTCGAAGTGTGCCATATCTAAACGCTCATATGCTACGTTGCACCGCAGCTTGCGCTTTAAAATAGCTCCAACCTAGTGCTTGCGAGACTTTGCTTTGTGTCCTATGGCAAATTTTGAATTGGGTGCAGAATCACAGTTCATTCGAAGCAAAGCTGCTTAGCGTGTTGGACGCACTACGAAAGGTCATACCTGCTCGTTTAGGAACAAGATCACGCCGCCGTGGAACAGCAGGAGGAATCCGACCTGGGACAGCTCGATCGCAGCTGATGTAGCCATTCGCTTTGAGATTACGCTGGCCGCATTGAAACCCCGGCTCACAGCGTATGTACGGGCTAAGCATACGCCCCCCAACTCCGTAATGCGAACGAAATTGACACAATGGAGAACATCGTCTAAATTACTGGTAATTTGGGACAGTAGCACATGATCAGTGTAAAGCTTCCGGGTCCAGTGACGCCGATTATTAATAATGGGTCTTTCTGATATCCTGCGATATAGTAGGCCAACAACAGCGCATAACGTCACGATAAACGTCTGAATTATTTCCTTTGTGGTCACTGCGAGGATCCAGGTGGTGTCCATAGCGACTATTAACCAGCGCAGTGCCTCATCGCCGACGAAAGATAGCCACGACCGTTGCCTGTACTTAGCTACATCTTCTTCGAAGTAAGTGACGCAATCCCACGCGTAATAAGCGATTCTTCCAGATGATGCGTTAATACACATAAGAAAGCAGACCCACGCCAGCATGACGTATTTCAGTTGAAAAACTCTGGCAAACGTTCTCTTCATCAGCTTCAAATTCGATAAAATAGTGTCGCTAGTGCGGCAGTGCCTTTAAGCAGAAAAAGCATCAGAGGCAAGGAGCAAATCTCGGTGATGTGTATTGGGATCATCAAAAAGGAAGCAAATCTTCCGAACGTTGCTGCATGTGTTGCTCGGTCTAGACAAATGATTATGATTGCCACCGTCTGAAGGAAACCAATAATCCATGAACCCGGATAGCGAACCGTTACACCCATGATGCCCAGTATCCGCATGATAGCTGACAAAATCCAGTGAGCAATGTTATACATCTCCATGTTTGAAAACAGCGATAAAGGTCGACAAAGAACTACTGTAGCGCACAGACACGCATCCAACAAAGCTGTGTGCTAATGCAGCGAGAAATTACTCCGGATGAAAATATGATCAGAGAGAGCAGTCTGGGGAAATGCGCACATCCGGTATGATATTTACAAAGGCTGTGTTCTGTGCATGCGTGTGGGTAACTTGGGACTGTGGCAAATTGATTATGCGGCACAATAAACCACTCTTCGAATTTTAAATAAGCATTGCGACGATTCCCCACTCACCATCAGACTTGCTGAATGTGAACTTTATTTCTAAAATGTAAATGGTGCGTTCGCGCATACAGTGGAAATAGTTTTCACATACAAAATGCTCAAATGTTTATCAACAGAAGTATGGAAAAATTTTGTCTACAATAAAAACGAACTTAAGTGGCGGTGTCGTCGTGTCGAAATGCAGCTCTCGATACGTGAACCCTTGGTCATGGCCGGTTGGCGGGACGGCATTGTAATTTTCAGCATTTTAATCGCTCATATTTTCGCAATTTTTGTTGTTGTTTTTGTCGCAGTTTCCTCTTGCGTATTTTCTAAATATAATTCACTAGACTCGTTGTCTTCGAGAAACACCTTGGGAAAGGAGGGGATCGAGGGAACGAGGCGCGACAGTGTTGGCAAAACATCCAATCTGACCAGGAAATCATGAATGACTTTGAATTAGACTCAGTTTCAGGATAATTAAGATAGTGCTTTGTGAACGAAAACTAAAATTCAGCAGCTAGAGAAAACCTGCAAAACGGCAAATTGTTTTTTCGCCCAAACTAAGCGCTTGTTGGAAGAAAGTGATGGTCGTCACTAGAAACTGTAGCTACGGTGTCACGTGCGCTTATGTTGGGGATGGTAGAAAAAACGTCAACGCCCAACACCTTGTGGACACATGGTCAAGGAGGTCATGGTCATCGTATTTTGTGGTACATGGTCAAGGAGGACTTCCCGTTATTGCACGGTGACCTCGCGATGGAGGTGTCGTCTTACAGTTTTACCACGCTCGCAGTTATACCACTACCCTGATCCAGGAGGGGCTTCAAGTTACTGTGTAAAGTGCACCCCAAAGGGCTACTATGTAGATGGCTAAGGCAACAGCTTTGGCGCCTTTGTAATCGTCATATATGGGAATGTAAAACGAATTTTATTCGGGATAAATGCAACCACGGTAGCTGGACTGCAACACGTTTCGACAGAGGCCTGGTCTAGTTTTTGAATTCTTGTGATTCTTGACACGCTCAAATCTGGTAAACCCAAAACGGAAAATGTGTTTAACAGATTGAGTGATCGGGTGAAAATTTATTAAGGTTCAATTTTTTCGACCAGTGGTTTATGGGAATTTTTAAAGGAAAGCCACAAACTGGGTGTAAAATGCCAGAAGAATGCAATGGTGATGAATGCAATCTGATAATACTGTACATACACTTTAACTCAACACCAACCGCTTACAAACCAAAATTACGAAATCCACAGAGAATTCTTGGTTGAACACATTCCTTTAGTTTAATTAACACACATTAATAATTACGCATTGATAATACGCTTGAACTAATAAGAACGCATTAATACACATTAGTACACATTGCACATTAATATTTACGCTTTAATACATTAATAATTAACATATGGTTACGTAAATATTTTTGGAAATATTTTGTTTATGTGTTCCGTTTATCGGGGAAGTATAATAGTGGAAGGCAATGTCTGCACAGTCTGGAATTGTGTGACCTTTATAAACATGGAGTTGTCCAGTTTAATTTAAGGGTGTCGAGGAAAAGATTTTTCCTCGCACCCGCATGTAACAGACACGCTGACCCGGTGTCTGCTGTTTATACCGCATTATGCAAATACATGGTCGTGTAATGCAAATACCTGTCGTATTTTCTGTCCGAATTCCGTTATCGTGCGGGCAGCATCCGGTCCGGGCGGTCCGACGGTCTCAAAAGTTTAGTCAGTCTGACTATTTTACTGTAATGTTAACCAGGCAGTCTTCAGCACAGCGAACTACTAAAGCCACTTATATGCTACAGTAACACCGACAGCTTCATGGAACATAATTCGCCGGTTTTGCTTACAGCACGGAGCCGGGCGGGCCGAATTGGATGCATGCCGACTTCCCCAACACACCGCTGCCGCATCTGACCCGCCTCACTGTCTTCGCTCTGGATTCACTCTGGTGCAGCAGTACGGCCGCTGGTCCGAAAAGCTGATGCCCAACAGCAGCGGTGGTGTTGATGGCCAGCGACGCCGGACGTCCGCAATCGGCGGGCGCACTGCGGGCGACGGGGTGCTGTATATTGGTTGGCACGATGACTCGCTGCCTGATAATGTCTCCTACGCAATGAAAGCGTATTGCGCTAATTGGAACTGATGTACTTGTGCTGCGCTGTCCAGTATCCATGATACCTGATAATCGGGGGCGGCGATGTCGTACTTGTAGTGACATCGCAGAGTGTATAATACCATGCCAATAATTTCCTATGTACAGTACTTGAACTGCAGCTGCTTGAAATGAAGTCTCATCGAGTGACCAGTCCAGGGATTTACCCGATTAACAATAATTGCAACTTGCAAGGGTTGTGTATCTATTAATAATACTGTATCATCATCGAAATCAGATGGCCAGATTGTTCAAAACGAAAACCGGCTCCGTATGAGCACAGTACTCCGTTTTAAAGTACGGACAACGGCTCAATTTGTAGAAAATACTTCATCATTGGGCAATTACTGTTGCGGTTGGGCGGCGCCAGTGCCATCCGCATTGCTGGACGCGCACCACATGGATTCCAGACTGAATACGGTTAAACGGATCAACTGCGTTAGTGGAGAGGGGGGAGTCGGCGTGCTCCCATGCCGTCCCGCCCGGATCTATGCTGCAAGAAAAAGCATGCGAATGACCATGTACTTATGCCGGTGACCTTTCGTGTATAAATCCCAGGACGCCGGTACCGCTTGGCAAACACGGGCACGGTTACACGGGATGTGCTGGTACTTACGCTGTGAGGTGATGGCAGAGGACAGCGCCAATAGGTGTCGCGCGTGCACCAGTACTCGTACATGTCCGTGTCCCGGCGCCGCGTTGGTGGCGCTTGTGCTGATGGTTTTGCCGGATGCCGGAAGTTTAGGACTTTAATTGAGCAGTGGAAAAAGCAGCGGTAATTCCTGTTGCACGGAAAAACAATCGAAAATATTCAAATTACCGTATATTATTATTTACACGGTATATACTCAGTGGTTTCAACACGTGTTCTTCGGCTCAGTAGTAAAATGTCGAATGGTTGTAGTACAGTGCTTTCTTCAGATGGTTAATCA
This sequence comes from Paramacrobiotus metropolitanus, assembly GCF_019649055.1. NCBI lineage: Eukaryota > Metazoa > Tardigrada > Eutardigrada > Parachela > Macrobiotidae > Paramacrobiotus > Paramacrobiotus metropolitanus. The sequence continues at coordinate 29,635 of NW_026570336.1, read as the reverse complement.
ACTGGCGTGTAGCTTACACACTGTTAAAATGATGATCAGCACTAGCAGCAGTTTCACTTAAACTTTAAAATTTTGTAGCATTTTGTAGTACACTGGCTTTTAACACCACAGACGCAGATCCTTGCGAGCCATAATAAATCACTTGGAAATCAGCACATACAATTTGTAATTTTTTTCTACTTTTTGCTTTCCTGGATACATTTGAACCTTCCTCCATGCCACATCGCCGTGGATTCCGGATTGCCAGTCGAGCGCCAAGGATCCGTATAAAGTCATAACCAAGGATCGGCGAAACTTACGTTTACAACGGATCCCGGAGGGTAGTGCTGCATGAAGTTTCGCACTATTAAATGGAACGGTTTGGCTGTATCAACTTTTTTTAGACGGAACCAAATTTTTGGTTTGCGGGTGTAAAGCGGCGTTTGTGGGTGACGTTCACCGGTGCGGATAGTACGTACACCATGTACACATCTTTATACTGTGTCATTTTTCTTGTATTTCATATTACTACTTTTACATTTTACTATTTCATATATTACTATTTCATATTGCTACTTTACTGTATATAAGTACTTTTTTACTGAAAATTGTGTGGCTTATTTACTTCGGTAGATGCGGCTTTACATTTGACCGGTGTTGTTGTAGCAAAGGGCTAGCTAGTACGCCTTGTTGGTTTTACACATGTTCGGTGCCTGCGCGCGCCTCGGAGTCTATTTAAGTCCAGCGGAATGTGTGAGTCGAATGAAATGCTCATAGTTGTTCTCGGACTAGAATAAAGTGGTACACAATTATCGGCAGTTCACTCTTGTTGCTTTTGATCAAAGGTCACTCCTTGCTTGAGCATTGCTCGCATTAAATCTTGGTCGACAACGCCTTTGCTTCCATCTGGCGCTGGTGTTGTGTCTACTCCTTTGCAACTATCTGGCGATACGCCACGGAATTTTCTACGTTGACTGGATAACCACATCGGTTCTTCAGGGTTCCAGCCGGGATTCCACAACTTCCAGGACATCGGATTTCCATTCCGAGTTCTTTAATGTAGCAGCTTGAGCTCACGAGTTTCTCTACTAATGTTGTCGTGGTCGATAGCGGTATAAAAAGGTCAGTGTCGCAGAACCTTACTTACCGTTTGCGAAGAGGAAGGTCACGGATCGTACTCGTTTTCTTGTCTCGTCCAGACTCGTTCCGCTTCGCCGCATGGCATGCAGTTGTCCAGCATCCGTCCAGAAACACCATCATTCGGTTTCTACTAGAAAATCTTTTGAAACAACAGTTTGCCGAGCAGTTTGTCTGGATGGTATACAATGCATAAGAAAAATCTAAGCCGAATTTGAGACTTTAGATGTTGTGGTGTAATTGGTGTCTATAAGCAGTGAACCGCTCGCTCGTTCTACTAGTACGAAAGAATGCAGTGCTTTCATATTATATATTTTATTCGGCATTGCAGCCAATTGAAATCAGTCTCTCAAACTACGGTATTAGTACGCTTGCGCAGATTTACAGTAAGTACTAGTAATTAGAATGATTACATTGCAAAAAAATGCGATCACTGATTTTGATGTTATTTCCCTGTTGAAATGTTTCATCCAGAAGCATCCAGATTTGTTAGCGTCATGAGCAGTCTTAGATCTTAGGATGTGATCTTAGGATGCAGAAGGCTACAGGATTCAGTGCCACGAGGGAGGGAAAGAAAAATCTTGTTTCAGGCCAAACGGGCGAACTAATGGCTGCCGACTGGTGGTCAGCCGCTTTATATAGGCGAGTCCAGGTGGCCAGGAATGGGAGAGCGTTTGCTTTTTCCTGGCCAGGAGAGGAACGACTGACCAATGCGCGCGCGGTGGTCAGCGGATAACTCCGCCTTCATTATAAAAAGATTTCCCCAAAGAAATCTTAATCGTTATAGCTACCCGTAGCATACTAACTCGTACCGTACTGACTGACCTTTTGGAGTGTTATTGTTTGTACTCTAAATTAAACAAGGGATTGTTTTATTTGCAGCATTTCTCTATGTTTATGTTGTACCTACGTACGTCGTACAGATACTGTACCTACATCCGGGCTTGCTGCAGTTCGACTACTTCTATCGTATTAAATTAATCCGCATAGTTCACGACATGGCTGTGGCACTAAGAAACGTACGAGAAGTCATTATATCTATATTATCTGCGTTTATTAATAATCTTCAATAATTTTGAAACAAATTTTGAAATGAAATAAATAACCGATTCGAAATAAAAAATACATGGTCCAGACATCTTTTCTGTTATAAACAGAACAATTAAATTGAATGTGACTGGTTTTCCATATTTCTATCGTTATTTTCAACAGTTATTCCAATTATGTGTTTTCTTACAGATACATCGGCACCCAAAGCTATATGTAGTAAACAATAGTTTACATGAAATTAATCCCAAACGTTTCTAATGCTTTCAAGCCGGAAAAAGAAAGGATAATTGGAGATGTCCATGTTTGCGTGGGGGATAAAAACATGAAAGGTCACCGCCTAAAGTACATGCTCATTCGCATGTTTCGCAGCACGGAGCCGAGCTTGCGTCGGCTTGAGAGCATGCCGACTTCCCCAAAATACCGCTGTCGCAGCTGACGTACATTCCCAATTAACAAAGCTGTTCGCAGTTCTCTTCCCAGTACCAGTTCCCGATTCCCAATGCCAGGTAACAGCTTCAATTATGTCTTCAATTATTATAAATTTATTCAATTATTACCCTATCTCCTATTCAAAAAGAAAATCTTTCTAATCTACTCGCACTGGGTACACTAGGAACTGTAATTGTGAGACATCTTAACTGGAGGCTCGTAATCGTCATTGACGATTGGCAAGAATTAGTAATTGGGATAGTACCTTATATATGGAATGGTGTTTTATTGTGGGAATGGGAATGGAAAAACGCTGCGGAAAATTCAAGAAACAGGTTGGTGCTCCGATACAGTGCTATGGAGAAAGTGGTCAGTGGTACAAGTGCACCTGCAGGTGGAGCGAAGGTCTACAGGGAAGGTGCGTATTAATTTTAGTCATAATATTTCATTATAAATAATGGGACATGGAAGTCCCCTTATATCATCAACTGTACTTAACTGTATCATCAACTGTACTTACTGTACTGTACTTAGTTATAGGTGATCAAAATTTAATTGTAAAGGACAACGGTGCACATATTACTGTACAATACATTATACAAATTAAAGTATACTGTGCACGTGTGCAGCGTTAGTCACACGGCAGATAGGAACTGTATATTTATTATTATTATTATCACTCTACAGTAGCCAACTCCTTTCAAATGAGATATCTTACCAGTCTATTGGAAAAATTTTTTTTTTAGTTTAGAAAATTTTATACTTTTTGGTTTGATTTTATGAGAACCAAAAACGAACCCAGGACCTACAATCTTAAAGCCAGACGTAGTACCACCAGGCTATGGGCAGATAACATATTAAATGTATAATTATTACAATTAAATGTATGGTTATTATTATGTATTATGTATATTATATTTTATAATATGGTATATGTACATTATATAGTGTACCTCTGTGAGTGTTGATGTACAAATACCGTATACCGTAGTTAAGTAACAAGCCCAGCACGGATGAATAATGTCTTAGGATTTCGAGCATGTAAAAAGGTTAACTGTATATGTATTAAATAATGGCACGATGTCTATGTCATTAAGGAGGCACGAACAAATAAACAGGCGTGAGCAGAACCTGTTATTTTGCTTATTCGCAGTTCGCTAATTTCAATGACAATTCGATATAATAACACATAGTAACAATCTGGGGATTTACAGTTAGCCAATGTTAAGCTAATGGCCACCATGGTAACAAGCTTTTGAGTGACCACTGGACTGTGGGTAGCGGGCTTTCCAAAAAATTGATGATGCAGGAACACTCTCGACACTGAGAGGATTCTGTAGCACTTTAGAGCGGGCAGATTGAATGTGTGGAACGGGAGAAAATCGGTTACAACGGCAAAGTGTCGAGGACCCTGGTTACGTAGTTAGTATTCATATAACCAGTTTACGGAGGACTACATCCGTAGCCAATTTATTGGCGTCGGCTTTTCTTGAATAATTTATGTTTTTGTTCGCATCGAGGCCAGTGGCCGAGGCGTGTCGTGTCATTTACGCACATGGGAACAACTTGTCCATGTATGTTTATGGAGGCCCATAGTAACAACTTTTCTTTCCAATGCCCTTTTTTCCCCTCGAGGCGCATCGTCTCGGTAACAGCGTAACATCCACCGCGTCGTTGCAGCGGTTCTGGCGCACTTGACCGCGTTGAAATCGGCCTACCCGTTCCCCAAACATAGGTTTTTTCACCTTATGCCGTCACGGTTGTTACGGATGTAGTTAACCAGTTTACGGTATCTACATCCGCACCCAATTTCGTGTCGTACACTAGTTTCGACGAAAGTTGATCCCGGCCGCTCAAGAAAACTGGAAATATAATAAATCTAAGGAAAATATAGTAACCTAACAAACCCCAGGAAACCTAAGAAAACTTAAGGCGAAATGGCGTGCTTTCAGGCCGATGAAGTATCGAAATGAAAGAATGTAAAGTGATGATTATGTACAAATGCTATATCTTCGGCTGTCGTAACACTAGATAGGGTGTACATCCAACAATGTTTCAAACGAAGAAACAATTTTTTAAAAATGTTTTAAACTTTAAAATTTTGGATTTAACGGCATTGCATCGAATTTTGCATACTAGTTTTTAACAAAGTCACAAAGATTAACGATACACATATCATTCGATACACAAGTCAATTATCAAAAACTTGTTGGGACTAGTTTTTCAAAAACTCCCATTTTAGAATTATAAAAACTTAATAAGTATCCGCTGGTGTGCGTTTTTACTTACCTCATCAAGTTTACACAGGCATTACCCGATAATCAAACCGAAAATCGAAAAACTGGTCCCAAGCTTTTGTAGAGCACACTTTTCTTAATCTGGCACTGTGTATTTTGTTTGATAAGAATGCGATAGCAAAGACTAGTTTGCGGAAGAACTCCTAAAAATACCTAAGAATAACCTAAGAAAACTAAGAATGTGAGATAATTCTGAGAAAACCTAAGAAGTCTAAGAAAACTAAAAAACCTAAGAAAACCTAAGAATCCTAAGAAATCCGAAGTGATGCCAAAGGGCGCGGTCTGCCTCTGTCGTTCCGCATTAGCTTATGTTAGTCTATGGGGGCCCATGGCAACAGTTTGATTTTGGGGGCTTCTTCTTGCCCGTTGGGGCGTATCGATGGCGCAATAGCGTAAGAACATTCGCGCCGTTGAGACGAATCTAACGCACTTGGCCGCGTCGAACTCGGATCAGTCGATCGCCCAAACATTGTCTACATTATCAATCGTGTATACGTGGTTACAGATGTAGATAACCAGTTTACGGAGGACTACATCCGCACCCAATTTCGGGGCGCATTTGTTTCGAAAATATTGTGGAAAGAAAACGTAAGAAAATACAACAAACATAACGTCGTTACGGCGATTCTGCCATTTTTGACCGCGTCAAAATCTGCCTACCCGTTGAGCCAATCTGCCTACCCGTTCAGCCAATTGCTTTTTTAGGTTTGAACGTCACGGTGGTTACGGTACAGTTCTGTGGTATTTTTCCTAATATTTTTCGAGCCGAGGCCGAGAGGGCCGATCTGCCGTGCAAATAATGCTCGTGCAACTCGTGTGCCTATACTTTATGTTAACCGGTTTGGAGCGAGGTCGAAGGCGAGACTTGCAGGCCCATGGCAACAATTCGTTTTTCGAAAGTCGTGCTCCCCCCTTGAGGCGCATCGGGTCGGCAATAGCGCAACATCACCCGCTACGTTGCGACGATTCTGGCGCACTTTACCGCGTCAAAATCGGCCAACCCGTTCGTCCGAACATAATTTTCTTAGCAAAGGCCGTCATGGCTGTTACGGATGTAGTTAACTAGTGTTGTCATAAAAAGACGCCGGGGCAGACGGAGTGAGAGTACTGTTGGCGATCCATGGAATTATACAGGCTTGCATGTCTTGGCTCCCCCCGGCTCCCAGTGTGCCCTGGTGTGATATGCCGGTCGTGGAATATGACTGATTTGGCATCCATGCCATGCACACGTAACGTAACTGTATGACAACGGTCACTTTTATCCCACATCGACGGCACCGTCAACCAACAACGGCTTCCTGCAGCTAGCTACTCGCGAGTCACGATTACACAGCTTAATTATATTTCTGTAATCTATACTGTCAGCTAGCACTTGGCAGTGGACGAATAGTGTGCGACTTTTCTGATCCCTTTGCTTCCAGCTGGCATCCATTGTGCTGCTTATTCGCCACTGTGGAGATCTGAGGTTGAAGATAGTGCATATATTGATCGCCGTGGAAGGTGCTGTATTAATATGGCAGACGAATCCATTCGATGAACTCTGGCGAAACACATCGCATATATAGATATGATTTATCATACGTTGTCCTGATACTGGCGAATAAATACTTGTTTACGCTAGTCGGACGAGTTGCCGCGGCAGCTATAGCGTGGCATAATGGAGCTGGACTGGGAATTTCAACGGGAAGGGGCTTCGAGCCGTGGCCGTACTGGCGCGCCGGCCGCAGCGCCAGCAGCGGCAACAGCGTGATGGTGCAGCTAAGCGAAGCCTGGTACCTGGGCTTCATCGAGGACATCGCCGACGACCGGCAGCAGATCTACGTTAACTTCCACTGCGACGCATTACCGGCGGCTTGGCTACCTGCCCACCGCGTCTTCCCCCATGCCCTTTACTCGGAGGTGGGCGACCGCCTGCCTCCGAGTTGCCACGTAAACAAAAAAATATAGCTAAAACATGAAAATCATTTCTACTATTTAAACTATCAGAATGGATTTAATTAGCAAACCGTTATTACGACAAGAACGACTATATACATAATTATGTAACGTTGTCATTGAGGACAATTTCTGCACGAGTGACAGCCGACCAAACTACCGGTAGGGTCCAGTGTACGAGGCTCGTTAGGCGAGCGGGTGACCGAGCAACCGGTACTGTCCACTGTACGGGACCCGCTAGGTCAGCGGGTGACCGAGCTACCGATATTGTCCAACGTGCGGAGCCCGTTAGGCGAGCGATTGACCAAGCAACCGGTACTGTTCAGTGCACAAAGCCCGTTAGGGGAACGAATGACTGAGCAACCGGTACTGTCCAGGGTACGGGACCCGTTAGGTGAACGGGTGACCAAGCAGCCGATACTGTCCAGCCGACTCCAACGCAAATAGCCCGTTAGGCAAACGAGCTAGCCGGTGACCGAGCTAGCGGGTGCACAGAGGCCGTTAGGAGAACGACTGATTGAGCTACCGGTACTGTCCAGTGCACAAAGCCGTTAGGAGAACGATTGATTGAGCTACGTGTACTGTCCAGTGTACGGGACCCGTTAGGTGAGCGGGTGACCGAGCTACCGGTACTGTCCAGTTTACGGAGACCGTTAGGTGAATGGGGGACCAAGCAGGCACTTCTGTCCATTGCACAGATTCGTCACTTGAACCAGTGACGGAGCTTCCACTACCCAGATTGATCAGGTTAAAGTTCACAGAATCATGAATTCATTTATGTGAGAATTTATGGTGATTTGAGAGAATCATGAACTAATTAAAGAAATCATACTCGTATAAAAATCAAATCCGGGTTTTTATATGAGATCCGTTTTTTGCGCTATTGCGATGCACCGGTTAATAATAGGCGATTATGCTTCGACGAGATATGTTATTTTAATAAATATTCATTGAGAACTAAATAAAGTGGCCGTTGAGCACAAGAAACGCGGAGGCGAAGCCGAGGCTGTTTCTAGATCTTTATTACCACGAATACTAGAGTAAACATAATATAATATGTAATAACCATCAGACCGTAAACTGCTCAACAATAATTCGTGTCTACTCTGTACACGTGAGTGAACTCAGCAGTCGTCATCCTTAAATAATGCTTTTTAAGGTTAACTGTGGTCTGAAGCCGGTTAGTCAAATTTGTACTGTAGCCAGCCAGCGGACCAAGGCCGTTCCGCATTGCCGTATTTCCGCTTATGATTTACCTGAAATCACAATTCATGTCCGTTGCCGAACGAAATAACTGACGGCCGGGCTTTCCGCACGGATAAGCGAGTATTATTATCAACAATAAGCGCGGTAGACAATTCGCGGCAAGCCAGGTTCACGAAGATTTTTAATGCACATCATCCCGATAGAACTAGACTATACAAATGACTCGCCCAAGGCGAAAACGTTGATAAAGCTATCGGGAAAAGATCAGAGCACCGGGCGCGAGATTAGGAAGTTTACTTTAATTGATACACGCCTGTGGCGCTTACAAAAGCATTTGGCTCTTGTACTTTTGTAAAAACATTTAATCCCCAGATTAAGTTCGCTTACAAATTTTTGATTTCTACCAGCGCAAGCGTGGTTTAGCTTAAACTATGCACGTATTGTGTAGACTTTGCCCGGAAACCGACGGAATTATGGCCAAGCGCCGTCTGTTGTGCGCCGGCATTCCGACAGCTGCCCTGCTATTTATTTTGGCTTTGGCGAGTTATATGGGTGTCATATTTACCGCATCATCTACCATCGCGCAGCCGATTGCCCGGTCACCATATTCGGAATCATACCCTGTGCCTACAGCACCGAGTACAACCAGTGCCAGTGCGACGAAAGGTCAGGAACCCGTGGGGACGAAGTCAGCTGCAACAATACCTCCCACCATACTGCCGCTGACGTCAGCCATGCCGATGTTTACCGCAACGGAGGGTCCAGCGACCACTGCCAACGCGAATGCGGTCACGAAGGGTCAGGAACCCGTGGGGACGCCGTCAGCTGCAACAATACCGCCCACCATACTGCCGCTGACGTCAGACATGCCGATATTTACCACGACGGAGGGTCCAGCGACCACCGCCAACGCGAATGCGGTCACGAAGGGTCAGGAACCCGTGGGGCGCCGTCAGCTGCAACAATACCGCCCACCATACTGCCGCTGACGTCAGCCATGCCGATATTTACCACGACGGAGGGTCCAGCGACCACCGCCAACGCGAATGCGGTCACGAAGGGTCAGGAACCCGTGGGGACGCCGTCAGCTGCAACAATACCGCCCACCATACTGCCGCTGACGTCAGCCATGCCGATATTTACCACGACGGAGGGTCCAGCGACCACCGCCAACGCGAATGCGGTCACGAAGGGTCAGGAACCCGTGGCTCGCCGTCAGCTGCAACAATACCGCCCACCATACTGCCGCTGACGTCAGCCATGCCTATGTTTACCGCGACGGAGGGTCCAGCGACCACTGCCATCGCGAATGCGGTCACCAAGGAGCCCATCAAATCGCCGCCACATTCAACGTTTCGTGACACTTCACCCCTGCCCACGTCTGTCGTAACACAATTTTCCCGCCGTTCGACCAAACGTAGTAAAGATGATGGTGAGTTTGGCTAATCTAACTAAATACTAGATGTAGGTTATACTCTGTCTCGGAGTTTTAATTGTTATTATCTAGGTGACCTCCCATATTCTCGGCATTGATCCGACAGTCTTAGCCATGGATGATGGCTGATCGCTTTTATTACGCTTGTATCGCCTATGCGAACTACAGTGCAGTGCAAAATTGTTTTAAATCGAGTGTTGCTCGAAGCGGTTGATTGTCTCAAACGCGGAGGACCACTGCGCCCTGTTCTGTTGACACAGATGGCGCCGGAAACCAGATGTTGAACATGGAGTCGCGCAGCAGTGCGCACTGGAACCCGCTCAATTCGTGAATTTGGATCTCCGTCCTGCCAAGAATTAATGTTATGAACAGAACTATAACATTTTTATGCCATTGATAGCAACAATGTGCGAATGAACCCTCGCATTTTGGAAACAAATAACGGATGCAGGTTTTGCCAAGTATGTCTGTAACGTGTAATTGTCTATGAAGGCAATGGTGAAATACATTACTATGTGATAACCTTTGCAAAAAAAATTCGGTGAGAAACCTACAGACAATATAGAAATGTTTAAGACTAAGCTTGACCAAAATTGACCACGCGTTGACGAATTCTTAAAAACGGCGCGTAATTACGTTTTGAGCGGCAAGCTTGTATGAATACTTCTGAATTTTTTATATAGACACACCGTCCTGGTTTCTGTTCTCGGTACATTAGCTCCGTTTAGCGACATGGTTGAGAAAGAAGATGCGGATTTCGATTTTAATAATACTCAGTTGAACGAACGATGTTATGAGTTTTTGCTTACATATTCTTTTATACCGGTACATGTCTTGTTGTAAAACAATAACGTTCCAGTTAATTAGGCATTACCGTGCAAGTACATAATATTTTATTGCTGCTCCTACAGAGTCTGTAGAGTGCATTCGACAGAAAATGCTTTCAATCAATAGTGTGCTCCGTTGGATATGCGGGGCACACCGATGACAGAGACAATTTCGCTTTATTAGAAAATGACATTCAACTTGAAAACTGCACACGTAATGCACGATACGATAGGAGTCCGGCGAGCATACTCCACACCAACCAGAGACGTTGCACTCGGTGATTGTGCGTCGCCAGGGAATGTTGTTTGCTGCTGCCATCGGGATTACAGTCCTCGCTGTCCGGGTGTCGGCCACATTCGTCCAGCGCGTCGGGACGGGTGGCATTGGCCGTCGGCTCAATCATCTTAACCGTCAGCGTCGGGGCGCTGATATTAGGATGGTCGTGCATGTCCACGATAAGGATGTCCGGATCCTTCCCGGGCGGCGGGGGTCCCATGCTGCCCACGCTCGTCAGGTCCAGGTTGCACTGGTTGCGCCGGCATAGGCAGCGCACTCGGAACTGATCGACATGGCTTTCGCGCACCTTATACTCCACCTCACTGCACAGGAAATCCTGCCCGGCGAAGCCCTGCGGACCGACCTGCAGGGTGATGCGCTCGATGCGACGGGCCGCGTCCGTCTGCGGGAAGACCGGATAGTAGGTGGACTGGTTGGCCGGCGCGCCGCTACCCGGGCGGTAACAATTACCGAAACGGCCACGCCCTACAATGGTGCCGTTGAGGTAGGGCGCCAGGAACATGTCGGCCCAGAACATTCACACATCCGCACTGTCCGGGCACGTCCGCAGGGTGACATCCGCGACGCCGGGCAGCGGCTGGGCACGCTGGCACGTGTGGTTCTCGTGCATGGCCCACATGTCGTTGAGCCGGGCCGTGGGCATACTGCCGGTACAGGTCCAGCCGCAGTGGCACTCCTGGATGCCCACCATACACTGCAGACACTGTACGGCCTGACGACGCCAGACCACGCCCAGGAGCACGCACGTGGCTACGGTCCGCAGCAGGCGTGGGGACACGGCAGCCGGCGAGGGATGGCACACCGCGGGCACAAATTACCAGGGGAGGCGCACTCACAGTGGGCGACGTTCCTGTGCAACAGTAAGACAGTCAGTATCTCTTTCCCATCATATCTAGGTATATTGTAAGTTTGTAACGCAGGCTGTTATGCCGGCGTTCTAGTGGGTTGCTTGTTGACCGTACCACGATGTTGTGTGGGCTGTTGATGGAAAGGTCGGCACTGCCGGCCGTGAGCTCAGCAGTGAATCGCAGGTGGGTTTACAGTGACAAAGACGAGTGGTATGATGCGTGCATCATTCCGAGGAGTCAACCAAAGCAACGTCGTTTACAAGTATTTAATCAGCAAGTGTACAAGCAGGACAAGCGGGTTACAAGCCAAAACAAGCGGGACAAGCATCCATTCAAGTCTTTCTCGAATCAAAAGTGTGTTCCATTCTGTTAGACATTTAACCGATAAAAGTGCAGAGAAAAAAGGATGAATCACACCGTTACGCGGTGAGAACAACAACCATTGAACAGTAAAGGAAACCAGCAACATTGTGAACAAGGCGGTCATTCGATTATTCTCGTTACAATATTTTGGAAAGTCCTTGAAACAAATTTTCTCCGTCAGAAATCACCGAAAGCTGTTTTCCTATCATTTGATTTTTCCGTTGCATACAAGTAGTTTAAACCCCATTTTAACCAAACGCGAACGTGCGATCGCGAAGTTAGTATAAGGGTCTTATGGAGAAAATCTGTACAATACGAAATTGTTATATTGTTGTCACGTCTTGGCACAGATGTTTATTATGCCACTCTGGCCGGATAGATACTGAATAATGAAATACTCATAGTACCACATAAAATGCATCCTCTACAGGTCAACACAGCCATGCGGGTTGCTACGCGCTAATATGGCGCGTAGCCACTACACTACAATTGTGGAAGAGGGGAATTTTACAACTTAATTTGGCGAATTTCACAACTTAACATTACACCCACAACTGTACGAACAGTTGTGGGCGTAACCCCAGGCAGGCTGCCAGCAGTCCGGGAATGGCGCCAAAAAGTCCGTAATGTGGCTGTGCGTATATAATTATACAGTATTAATATTATAAGATCTAAGAAGCCGGGACAGATGCGTTGTGCTCGCATCCATGTGTAACCTTTGAGCCCTTTATGCAGGATTTCCTGTGGGGGGCATGGATCTGTCGACTGCAGCGAAGCTGAAATTTGGAAAGACCACGCTACCACACTAGCTAGGGTAGTCTGTTGAAAATAGGGGGAAGCGGATATGAGTTGTTTGGCTGTTCTAAAGAAGTATCCATAAAATTCTGTGCAGCGTTGCGGTTGTGTGTTTGTGTACGCAACTCACCCGAGTAGTGTAGTGGCTGCCTTTAGTGTTTGTTTGCTCAGTGAATAAAAATAAACTAGACAAATCAACGGAATGTTTTCCCAGCCACCCGCCGTTACGGGCACACAGGGTTAAGACAACGGACGTCCTGCCACTAATTAAGGCGCAAATGTTGCTGTGTTAATTCGATTTCCGTCCAACGCGTCTCCCCTCGGTATCTTCAACCATTTCTAAATTAGAGAAATGCCATCAACACCTGTGCACAAAAGGAAGAATGCGACGCATACCGTGTATTTTTCGTCAATTAGCAATCCCGCATTGCTGGTTCCATAACGGTTATGGATGGGGTCTACGTTTCGGGGGGAAAAACCCTCTTAAGTGAATATTGCCACAACGACCCTTCAATGCCAGCCATATTGCAATGTGGGCTGCGGAAGCGGAGAGGGCTCCCTGATCGATAAAATGCGGTACGCGTGGAAGTTGTTAAGATCACGAAGAACTAGCACTCATCGCTTGATGACAGTGGGATGCAGGAAGATACTCGTAAGTCGTACCAATTACAGGCCATGCAGCGAACTGCGCCGACTTACTACAGAATGCAGCGATCGATAATACATGTAGTATGGCGGATTATCCTTCAGATACGCAGTATACGTATGCATGTACTTTCCAGAGAAGTACCTAAAAGTTTGTCGCCGCGTTAAACAGGAGCGGAAGAGTGGGCGTATAGGTCGTCGGAAATGGCCTCCTCTAGGGAAGTATATCTGTATCCCAAAGTTGAAGGAAGTTGTTCATTTTTCGCCGTCGATTGCCTGCATCATGCAGGCATGGGTTCGGGTCGCCGGATAGAATGCAGTAATCCAAGGACAAACATAATTTATATCCAGTTTTGTTCTACTGCACTGGCGAGTCCGCCAAATTACAGGAATCTGTTGTGATAGTGCAAATATGCAGAATTCTATCAGCAGCAAATCAGATCTTGAGTATGTCCATGCTTAATACATGAGTAGTACCAACAATACTCGCATAAGCAGCGTTAAGTATTTCCCACAGGACAGCAGTTTAGTCAGTGCGGATACTGGTGTGCCGTAATATTTTGTCGTGGCAATTTATTGGTTCGATTACTTAATGCAGAATGATACTTGTCACGTACGGTACTACTGTAACGGAAATAATACTTAATTACAGGGGAAATTAATGTTGTTCAACCCAGAAAAAATCCGGTCGCTCGGGTCACCAGGTGACAGCCGGACAGAGCTGCTACGAGCACGTGCGAATAACACCGATGTTGCATGCGTACAAAGTATTGTACATACGGTACAACGTACTGTACCCAGTAAAGAAGAAAAGCACTGTAAAAATTAGTATTTAATCCAACTACACACAAATACTTACATTCATCTGGAAAAAAATCAGTACCGGCCACATGTATGTGTTAAACTCTAGCACTTTCAAGCCAGCTTCGGGTGGACCATTGCATGGACAACGCCAGTGTGCCGGCAGGTTTCAACGTCTTCCTGGTTGTCTCGTTTGTGCATTCATTAAATTATTATCATTATCGAGATCAGATAGTAAGGTCACGGTATCGAGCTTAAAACTAAACATATGCTTTATTAAAACTTCATGCAACATTTTAATTAAAAAACGAATTCATCATTGTTATTATACCGTTCAATAAACTGAATTATGTTATGCAGAAACCAGTCACCGAAAACTGTTCTTACAATTTTTTAAACGGTACTGAGAAAATTATTATTGCCGCATTCATTAAAAAAGTAGTAATAAGAATTTAAATTTCAACGATCATTAAATATTTATTGTATATAAAAATATAGAAAAATTGGTCAGTCTATATAAATTACTACTAAAAAGAAATGATCATATATAACAGTAACATGCAAAGTACAATTAGTAAATTATGTAATAATTATTAGTAAAATGAAATGTTAATAAAGAAATAAGGTCAAAGCTATGCGCAGGAGTTTTTCATTTTAACAGAAATTTTGTACGTCAAGGATTTGTACAAAAATTATTGAAAATATTGTACATATCAAACCAACTCGTATTCAAAACGCTTCACCATACGTATTTGTACTCAACTTGTTCCACTTGTAATATACTTCCTACACGCCGTGAATCCGTGAATCGTTGAAAACTCAGTACTTTATGCAAAGTATTGCCAATACTTTACACTTCCCGCACCCCGTGAATCCGTGAATCGGTGAAAAGTAGTACTTTACGTAAAGTTAGTACTTTGTGTAAAGTACTGCCAATACTTTATACTTCCCGCATGCCGTGAATCCGTGAATCGGTGAAAAGTCAGTACTTTACATAAACTCAGTACTTTATGTAAAATACTGCCAATACTTTATACCTCCCGCATGCCGTGAATCCGTGAATCGGTGAAAAGTCAGTACTTTACATAAACTCAGTACTTTATGTAAAATACTGCCAATACTTTATACCTCCCGCATGCCGTGAATCCGTGAATCGGTGAAAAGTCAGCACTTTACATAAACTCAGTACTTTATGTAAAATACTGCCAATACTTTATACCTCCCGCACGCCGTGAATCCGTGAATCGGTGAAAAGTCAGTACTTTACATAAACTCAGTACTTTATGCAAAGTACTGCCAATACTTTATACCTCCCGCACGCCGTGAATCCGTGAATCGGTGAAAACTCGGTACTCTCAGTACAGGTTGGTCAGTACTTTACGTAAAGTACTGCCAGTACTTTATTCTTCCCGCACCCCGTGAATCCGTGAATCGGTGAATAGTCAGTACTTTATGTAAAGTACTGCCAATACTTTATACCTCCCGCATGCCGTGAATCCGTGAATCGGTGAAAACTCAGTACTTTCAGTACTCTCAGTACTCTCAGTTGGTCAGTACTTTACGTAAAGTACTGCCAGTACATTATTCTTCCCGCACCCCGTGAATCCGTGAATCGGTGAAAAGTCAGTACTTTACATAACCTCAGTACTTTATGCAAAGTACTGCCAATACTTTATACCTCCCGCACGCCGTGAATCCGTGAATCGGTGAAAACTCAGTACTCTCAGTACAGGTTGGTCAGTACTTTACGTAAAGTACTGCCAGTACTTTATTCTTCCCGCACCCCGTGAATCCGTGAATCGGTGAAAGTCAGCACTTTACATAAACTCAGTACTTTATGTAAAATACTGCCAATACTTTATACCTCCCGCATGCCGTGAATCCGTGAATCGGTGAAAAGTCAGTACTTTACATAAACTCAGTACTTTATGTAAAATACTGCCAATACTTTATACCTCCCGCATGCCGTGAATCCGTGAATCGGTGAAAAGTCAGCACTTTACATAAACTCAGTACTTTATGTAAAATACTGCCAATACTTTATACCTCCCGCATGCCGTGAATCCGTGAATCGGTGAAAAGTCAGCACTTTACATAAACTCAGTACTTTATGTAAAATACTGCCAATACTTTATACCTCCCGCATGCCGTGAATCCGTGAATCGGTGAAAAGTCAGCACTTTACATAAACTCAGTACTTTATGTAAAATACTGCCAATACTTTATACCTCCCGCATGCCGTGAATCCGTGAATCGGTGAAAAGTCAGTACTTTACATAAACTCAGTACTTTATGTAAAATACTGCCAATACTTTATACCTCCCGCATGCCGTGAATCCGTGAATCGGTGAAAAGTCAGCACTTTACATAAACTCAGTACTTTATGTAAAATACTTTATACCTCCCGCATGCCGTGAATCCGTGAATCGGTGAAAAGTCAGCACTTTACATAAACTCAGTACTTTATGTAAAATACTGCCAATACTTTATACCTCCCGCATGCCGTGAATCCGTGAATCGGTGAAAAGTCAGCACTTTACATAATCTCAGTACTTTATGTAAAATACTGCCAATACTTTATACCTCCCGCATGCCGTGAATCCGTGAATCGGTGAAAAGTCAGTACTTTACATAAACTCAGTACTTTATGTAAAATACTGCCAATACTTTATACCTCCCGCATGCCGTGAATCCGTGAATCGGTGAAAAGTCAGCACTTTACATAAACTCAGTACTTTATGTAAAATACTGCCAATACTTTATACCTCCCGCATGCCGTGAATCCGTGAATCGGTGAAAAGTCAGTACTTTACATAAACTCAGTACTTTATGTAAAATACTGCCAATACTTTATACCTCCCGCATGCCGTGAATCCGTGAATCGGTGAAAAGTCAGCACTTTACATAAACTCAGTACTTTATGTAAAATACTGCCAATACTTTATACCTCCCGCATGCCGTGAATCCGTGAATCGGTGAAAAGTCAGTACTTTACATAAACTCAGTACTTTATGTAAAATACTGCTAATACTTTTTACCTCCCGCATGCCGTGAATCCGTGAATCGGTGAAAACTCAGTACTTTCAGTACTCTCAGTACTCTCAGTTGGTCAGTACTTTACGTAAAGTACTGCCAGTACATTATTCTTCCCGCACCCCGTGAATCCGTGAATCGGTGAAAAGTCAGTACTTTATGCAAAGTACTGCAAAGTACTGCCAGCACTTTGAACTTCCCGCACCCGTGAATCTGTGAATCGGTGAAAAATCAGTGATTTATGCAAATTACATACTCTCAGTACAGATTGGTCAGTACTTTATGTCGCAATAAACTTCATACGACGGCACAAAAAACTTTGCGCTAAATACAGAGTGCGTGCTATCTATAATTTTAGATGGAAATTGTAGATAGCATGATGGATTTTAGATGGAAATTATGGATTTTTATTTAATCAAATTTAATTTATTAATGGAAATTATTGTTTTCATATTTAAGTTCGTAGCATCAATTAGGCTGACCGCGTGCAAACACTGAATAACAAAACATCTATAACGATACCAATACTGCAGCATTTTTATCAATCGAAAGCTAATATCGAAGTAGCGAAAGTAATATTGGTGCTATAGACTTATTCATAATTATAATATTATTAGCAGTGCTAGTTAAACATACGCAGTGCCAGCAGCACTTCACACCGTGCCGTATTATTGAATATTGACGACAAGCAGTTTCGGGCCAGAAGGAAATTTGGAAACTGCTTGTATAAAACATTACGAGATTATTTCTGCAGAAACAATGGCTGTTTGTGTGGTTGTGTTTGTGTTACTTTTGTAACAAGCTTCAAAATCGTGTTTTGACTACAGACCAGGTCCAACAATCTGCTTTGGTGCCGGTTCGACGCAGTTGTTTATTGTACGTGCATTTAAACTTCGTTGTTGTTTCACAAAAACCGGCGCCTAATATTTATATGTATACACCATTGCATTCACAGTGTACATAAACGGCGAAAATTTCATGATACACATGATACATGATTAATCATGATACACAAACTAATGAATTCAAGCGGTAGAGTAACATTCTGCTGAGCGGCGTGCGACAGTGCTAAAACGGAAAACCTGCTGCACTGACACGATTTAATACCGCGCCTTTATACCGGGCTGTGAGTGCGGCGCAATTTTTGAATGCCGAACTATTTCGGCAGCTGTCGTTACCGATGAGTATGAATATGGACTTGATCAAGTTGGATAGGATCATAGTGGGACAGATTACGTGGAGATAAATTCGTTTTGGTCTGTATATGCATTCGCAGTATTCGCCTATTGTGCCAATATGCGTAAGTAGGACTGTAATAGATAGCTTACGAGGGAGATACCCGAACACGTCCGCGTCAGATTAGCATACACTTGGTACCATTAGAATCCTTAGAATTTCAGCTATTTTCTTTGATAATCAAAATAGCCCCAGATAAAGAACTCGAGTTTAGGGATCCCTGAAAAGCCAGCACAGATATGATGGCTGATTTCCATCGAAACGTCAGCAGACGCCATACAGAGCTATACGGCGCGCCTGTACGGATGCGAGATTTCGCAACCGTCTTTCAGCGAGAAGTTAATAGCGCTTTATCGATAGCTATCGCAGTATCTCCCTCGTTAATTTGTATTGGCACCTCCTGTTGGTCTTAATTATTTTTGGCACTTCACAGTTCTCACCTTAAAGTTAAGAACGTGTAAATACGTTAGACGTGTGGGGGATATACTGTAAAACGGGCACCATAGCAATAGTAATGATTGGCGTATTACGGTAGTAGTAACGACAGCTGAAGCTTCATAGTGGACTTCACAAACGAGAATGATAGTTGGAATGATGTGAAAACGATGGCCAGATGCATGGTAATACAGTTGTATAGTTTTTTTTACCTTCCCAGATACTTTTTAGCCCCTGGGGGCCGGGGGGTTCATCGGTTGCAGTCTAACGTTAATATTAAGCCATCGTTTGCAAACCATTCCCGTTTTCCTACACCCGCTTTCTACTTCTAGTGATCCCCTTAAAGGATTAAAACACCATAATTATTCAGTCGCAAAGTTTATTCCAGCAGTGCGCCTTCAACAAGTGTGGTGATCGTATTTTTAACATATTATGCCATTCTTTTTTATTGCAGCGCTTTGTGCAGACGTCAAATTTTGACGTGTGACCTTTTGAAATTTTTGTGCCGGCTATAATTCACTTGCTCACGTTGTATTTCGTTTAACGCTGTACAGGATGAACTGATTGTGTGCTAGCAACATTTTCAGAAATTATGAAGTTGAATAACCGTTCCGAATCAGCTTCTTATACGTGCTGCCACATTTTCTCGTTGACCGACAATTCGCTTTTCCACAAACTGGCTGACGACATCTTGCTGAATCTGGTTTGCTGAATGAAAGGTTACTTGTCGGTCAACGAAATGCACACAATAGCATCCTAATGTTTGCCCCACATGGAAATTACTAAATTTGTATTTGGCAAGTTGTCGGTGTGTCCACGTAACGTCGGCCAGTAAAATGTCAGCCAACAATTTAGTGTATCAGCAAATTGTATGGTAAACATTTCTACGGTCAGCAAATAGTCGTCAGCAGGTTATCGGTCAGCAAGATATCGGTCAGCGAGCTGTCGATTAGCCGTTGATCAGTTGTTGCACTACATGAAGTATCGCTTCAGCTACAGAGTACAGGCACGGATATCGTTGATAAGCCAACGTCGAGCGGTTTTTATTACGATTTAAAAATTAAGAGAAATTAACAATTGTAAGGATACCGTCGCGCTTGCACCTCTGGAGACAGGACGAAAGCTGTCGTATCTTAACACTAAGCCGCTGTTCTGAGTACAGCAGTTGCCTTGGTGATAAGGATAATACAGCAACATGGCTACTGATTCCGCTACAGTAACAGTGCTGCAGGAATAGTATTGTAACACCGATTTTCCGTTAGGCCTGCACACCGTTGCAGGACCTATACATTAGTCCATTACATGACGATGCCTTCCCGACTGTTGCCGGGTAAACTGTTGGGATTAAAGTCCACTGAGATAACGCAAAACAACCATTACCGTGGTAGCAGATGAACTGCCATGACGATAACTATGAACGCGACGTGAAGTTATCTATGTGGAGCGAGCTGGCATCTATGTCAGAGTGCTATGCCGAAATGAAAAGCAAGTCGGGACATTTACGTGGATTTTAAGGGAAATGGCCCGGCACATAGCGTCAAAAATTGGATACAAACACTAAAGCTTTCGCTTTTACTCTGAAACACTTTTTTTTATATGTCTCTACAATGATTTGTATACATTGTTCTGAAAAAAGTTTGCGCGCAACATCCGGTTGCCGAGATATGAACTAAAATGGTCAATAAAAGAATGTTGTTGTAAAGTCTGGTTATTGCTCGATCATCTTGAAACTTTTCAATAAAGACACATGGCCATTAAATCGAAAGTGGACCAGTTTCAGGTTCACAACATTTTCCATAATTTTAAAATAAATTTTTAAATTTTTGAAATTCATTTAAAAATCGGGAAAAATGCTGAACCTGAAATTGGTTCACTTGAACTCATAGCCACAGGTTTTACAAAAGTTTCAAGAAGATCGGGTAAAAACCAGACTTTTGGTACACAACAATGCATTTAAACTTTTCGACCATTTTAGTTCGGCAGATCTCGGCAACCGGATGTTGCGCGCGCAAACTTTTTTTCAGAACAATGTATACAAATCATTTAGCTTTAGAATGACATAAAGTATTACAAAAAAGTGTTTCGGAGTGCGCGAAAGCGAAAGTTTTGGTGTATGTATCCCATTTTTACACCATGTACCGGGCCATTTCCCTTAAACCATGAAACATGCACCAGATGAGGCTGGTGACGAGGTTGCTTTTGGTTGGATTCTGTTTTTTCATGAGAAAAGAAACAGGAAACATAAGCAAGCAAACAATAATAACAATAACATACTGTATATAGAACAGTGGTGGTAACCAACATCTAAAAGAATGTGGTCCTCATGCAGCGCTCAGTCGTTTAAATTTGGCAAACTTTGGTAAAACTTTTGACACAATTCATGAAGCACTGCAGTTCTGACTCACGCTGGCCACAAATATCCGGTCAATGGTGACCATATTGGCGACACTGAAGACCGTGGGCTGACTGGTGATTTCGTATAGCCGAATAAAGGAATCGTGTTTACTGGTGTCGTCTTCTTCCGTATCGACCAGTGCCTGCAGTTCTCTGGAAATGTCCGCCTGAAGAAAGAAGGCACAGCAAATCAGTTCATCCAGTTTTACTGTCAAAAATAATGTTATCTATCGTTAAGGAGTTTTCTTGAATTTCTTAACTCGACAATCAATACTCAATGGGCCCAATCAATGCTCATCAAATGCTTTTTCCTTACTTTGTTCTCAGTAAATTAGAATTACAGATCGTTATACAGATGAATCGTTATTGATGTGATACGTTTCAGCAAATGATTCAACCGAAGAAACTTCTTTGTGGAAGTTTTAGCAATCAAATATTCTTGATGGCTGGATTATTTTTATCGATTGCTTTTCAGTGCACAAAGGTCTTTGGGAATGTTTTTATCAGTAAATTAAAACGGTGAATAATAAATGCGGTTGAAGTTATTATGTTACGAATGAATGATTTTCGGTTCGCAAGGTTTCAGGTGCTGCATAATGCATATTACCTGTTCTGCGACAAAGATTGCCGCGGCGG
The DNA here is from genome assembly GCF_019649055.1 of Paramacrobiotus metropolitanus. NCBI lineage: Eukaryota > Metazoa > Tardigrada > Eutardigrada > Parachela > Macrobiotidae > Paramacrobiotus > Paramacrobiotus metropolitanus. Next base: position 7,856 of record NW_026570336.1, on the reverse strand, counting down.
TAACGGCGACCACCAGGAATGTCTCGAATAGCAGCGACGGCAACATACCTTGGGCCGAGTACGTATGCAGATTCTGCACGCTGCTGATAACCCACATGTACAGCATGATAATTTGCGCGTACAGACAGAAGCAGAACACCGCCATACGGCGGTCCAGTTTCTGTATGTCGCGACCGAGAGCCGCATGATCGATTAGCACGGCTTCCACGGCTGCTTTATCGCCTTTCCCCGTTGTTAACAGCGCATTCAGATTTCTGCGCATTGCCGAAAACCCGAACCCGGCGACGATGCAGATGTACACAAACTGCGCAATGGCCGCGTAATAACCGTTACTAAGAATAAGAAAGAGTATGGTGGCCGCATACGATAACCACACAACGGATTTTCGCGGGAAATTCGGGAATACAGCGTAAAACGTCGGGTAATCGCGTAGCAAATTTTTTCGCGCCGTCCTGATTCCTGTAAAATTAAAGTGAAGCATATATCCCAGGAGCGATAGCGAGAACATGCCGGTCAACAAAACGGCCGGCACCCTGCCGCCGCACTGATACACTAGCGCCCTCTGGCGAATGCGCATCCGGATCGCGGTAAGGATTCTGGAGTGATACAGAATGGAAACCGTAATTAGCAGGAGAAAATGTCTACTTGACGGTAGCAGAGAACGTCCACGAGGTTCTCCAGGGTTCCCGTTAAGCCGAGAACGATCGAGGGGACGGTTAGTGTGCAGATCATTAGGATTTTACTAATTGTCAAAACCACCGCATACAACATATACGCCAGAATCCAGAATATAGTCCAGAATCTCGACAAATGCCTGTTCCGTGATCCCGAAAAATCCGGGATCTCCAGACCACAAGTCTGCAGCAGAGTGGTCCACAATCGGAAGAGTAGATTAAGTAACCTAGAAGTGACTTCGACGAGAGCCATGGTCCCACACATCTGGCATAGCGCGGCGTCCTGCAGCCGTCAGTTAGGCGCCCACCGCAAACATTTTCGAAAGACTTTGCATCGTGAATGGGATGTTTAAACCAGCCAGTAAGCTGAGTCTGAATTCTTGCTCAGTCAGCAAGCCAACAAATGAGCGAAAGGATCAAATGTCCGTAATAGAAAATTGCCGAAATAGTAGCTAACATAGTAGACCTACTGTTTGGTGTTGTGGCATTGATGTACCTTTGCATTTAAACTATCACCACCGTGGAAGTGCTGTACTAGGGTTGTACTAGGGATCTATATGGTTTTACGATTTTTATAATAGGTACTTATCATGCTTTTCTCGTCAGTGCTTTTCACACATTTCAACTGTTTCTACAGACCAGCTAATGAAAATTATCGATATTTTTGTCTGTCAGCGGCTGACAACTGCATTAAAACTGGTAGGAAGTTACAGGCTACTTACAAGTTACAGCTGACAGTAGTACTGACGAAATAACTATGTGAGAATTTAACGGGTCGGTCAAGTTTACCCACCTTGACGTTTGTTATAAATATGTACCAAAGGTTTTCAACAATACTTTAGCGCACAGACAAGGTAAACCACACGCTCTGGTATTGAGCTGAGTGAGAAAAACAATATCCTATAATATGTTGCAGTGCTTTTTTGCTATGTTAGCTTTGGAGTTTCTTCTTTAGGAAATAAGATATTTGGAAAAGTTTAAGCGATAAATTAGTTTTTTCTTACGTCAGTGTTTTTTCTTACGTCAGTGATTTAAATCATCTTAGTCTTCCAATTACGATTACGCAGTTTCCGTGTGAGCTTACAATGTCTAATTTTTAACTAACGTTACGCAGATTAACAGGTGCAGTTTAATTTGGAAATTTCTATTTTAACGGCGTCTGCTAAAGACCAAGCTTGACTGGCGCCGTTTGTACTGTTGTCTCCGAGTTCAGTAACAAGAACTCCATAAGAAATGAACAGTCCAATAACCTACAATAATAAGTGGTATAATTTAGGCTAGTTGCACAAAATGTCTGCTGGCTGTTGCAAAATTTGATGATTCTCCAGCCCGGAATAATCAATACAGCGCTACGAATTTCACTCACGCTGGCCACAAACACTCGGTCGATAGAGACCATACGGGCAACGCTGAAGACCGTTGGATGACTGGTAATTTCGTATAACCGAATAAAAGAGTCCATTTTGTTGGAGTCGCTTTCTTCTTTGTCGACTAACATCTGCAGCTCAAAGGAAATATCGGCCTATATGAAGCAGACTTTATGATTCGCAAGAAAAACTAGTTTAAAGCTAGTAATCCAGTTAGTTTCCGTATTACCTGCTCCGCGACAAAAATCGCCGAGGCGGTAACAGCAACCACCAAGGATGCCTCGAATATTAGCGGCAGTAGAGTAAGGTCAGGCCGGTAAGTGTGCAAACTACTGATGACCCACATGTACAGCATAATAATCAGCGCGTATAAACAGAAGAAGAACACGCCCATACACGCGTCCAGCTTCTGTATGGCGCGGCGCAATGTCGCGTGATCGTCAAGCAGTGCTATCACTGCTGCTTTATCGGTTTTTTCTGCTGCCAACAGCGCATTCAGTTTTCGGCGCATGGCCGTGAACCCGAGCCCGGCGACGATGCAGATAGTAACAAACTGCGCAACAACCGCGTAATAACCGTTAATCAGAATGAGGAAGATTATGTGGACTGCATACGACAACCACAAAACGGATGTCCGAGGAAAATCAGGGAATACAGCGAAGAAGTTCGGATACTCGCGCAGCAGTGATTTATGTGCATACCACAAGGTAATAAAATCTTGATAGATCATATACGCGAAGAGGGATAGAGAGAACATGCCAGTGATGACGACAGTGGCGACATCGCGACCGCATTGATACACTTGCGCCATCTGGAGAATGTGCGTCTGAATAGTAATGATGGTTCTGGAGTTGTAGAGCATGGTAAACCCGATCAGAAAGGCGAAGATGTCCACTAGATTGTAGCAGACAACTTCCACGAGATTCTCCAGAGTTCCCGTCAAGCGGAGAACACTTAGGGGTACAACCAGTGCACATAACATTACGATTTTACTGGTCGTTAATACAAACAGGTACACCGTGTATGCTGCAACCCCGAATCGGGGCGCTGATTTGCCATCCAAACCATAAAATTCCGGGAGGCCGACACAGGAAATTTGTTGGATAAACGTCCAAAATTGGAAAATCGCATTGAATGCAACAGACGTAACCTTGTCAATGTCCATTGTTTCGGGCAGTTGACAAAGGTGTATGCGACGGCCTGCAGTACTGCCGCGATGGTTTCGGGTACGATATTGTCAGTCTGAAGCACTATGGCTATTCTCCTAACGAGGTGGTAGATGTTTACACAATCAGTAAACTGAACTACTGCAGAATCAGCAAATAAACGGATGAGATTAAGGATCAGGTTTACTGTGCATCCTTGCACTGATGCTCTGCCCGCATCATGCCTCGCTAACTTGGTAGAAAACAGCGACTTCCGTAAAAATGTTGCGTTGCGTCTGGGAGAAACAATCGCTACACTTCACGTATGCGTATTAGGCGGGGATAGTCGATGATCTGAAACTCCACGGGCATGTAAACGATCGGCGAGAAGACTGTCCGGACACGATGGTATCAGCGGGGAGTTCAATTAAGAATTAAAGACGGCCGGTTTTCCTGGCAAGAATTTAGCCAAAAGGTCTGCCTGTGAATGACCAGAAGACGCCGAATCCGATCACACTTGTACCTGGGAACCCGCAAAACCAGTAGCCCTGGATGTGACGGGCGTAGTTACACACGCAGTTTCGTATACCGGCCAGGGAGAAAACTGGCAGAACACAGATGCGCGCAACCAAGATATCATTTAATTCCTGCAGTATTTACGTACCTTGGGGTGACGGAACCAAAAAGCTTGGGAAGAAGATTAAAAACGGTATAGCTGCTAGCCTGCTAGAAACGAACAAAGGAGTTTCTTAGGCAGCGGTTATCCTACAATTTACTTACAGTATAAGTATATTTAAATTATCGTCACAGGCACATGAGCTAGGACACATGTTTAATTGTTAAAAAATATTATGTTATAGGAACCCTCTGGGTTCCATAAAGATACAGGACGTCCATAACGTGCTCGCAGTTACAAACCATGCCCCTAGTGTTCACTTAATTCCATTTTCAGTGTAAATGTTATGCATCAGAAGGGCAAAATTTTTCTAATAATCATATGGTCTATTGCATCCAGTCAGCCAGTACGTGGTCATCTCGAATGTTCCCTTTATGGCCAGTGTTCCCCGGCGATCGACGCTGTATTCGGGAAAATTTTCCAGTAAGGTTTTGGATTCCGAACTAACGTGTACACGTCCCGGCAGACCCTGACTGCACATTCGCGAGGCTAAATTGACGGTGTCCCCAAACCTGCAAAGGAAGGTGTGCACATAGACCAACGAGCTTTCCCAGTTATCATTACTGCGAGTATGCTTACAAACAATAGCGTAGTCTTCTCAGTCCCAGGACACCCGCCGCACAGGGACCTGCAAATAGATCAGGCAATCAGCCCCTTATTCCACTTACAGCACAACTGCTAATCTACAAACACTGCAATCCTACCAGAATGCAATTCAACCTTAAACCGTAATGCTCTAAGAAAGGTCAGCTGCGACTCGAATTCCATAAGCTTTAAAGCGAAAAAGGCAATCCGCTGAACGTGGTTATCACCAATTCTTTCTGGCAATCCGCTGGCCACCTACCAATCCATAACTAGCTAGATAGTCTCATTATTGTCCGTTTGTACTCATGTAGCGCATGCTTACGAACCAAATACGAATCTCCAACAGCTTCCACTTTGTACACATCGCATCGCGTTGACAGCCGGTCGAAGCAGGCCTCCGTGTCTCCGATCAGACTGATCGTACTTTCCGGACTGTTCGCCTCAACAAAATCCACAAAACCCGACAGGTCCGTGAACATCACCGTCACTGAGTCGAACAGCTCAGGCATCACGTCACGACCCACACGTAACTGCTTCACGATTGACCTGTAATTAACGGAAATAATCGAATGCGATCAGAACAGTCTAATGGCCGCGAAACATAGCACTTTGTAATTATCGATGATCAAGTTTGCCATTCTAAACATACCGTGGTAAAAATTGACCAATAATCGCATCACACTTGCTCATCTCTTCCTGCAAATTGTATGTCCTGTTTGCTACCAAATTTTCCAAATCTTCGGAATAATCCGAGAGGCGCTTGTAGATCTTATCAATTAATTTCGTCCGACTAAGCGTGAGTAACGGCGAGATGTCGGCGATGCGCGACCGCAAACGCGGCATGCTGGGTCGCTGCTGTGGATCGGCAATCCAGCATGACCGCAGCAGACTTTCGAAAGCGGCAAAATTCGTGAATTCAACTGCGCCGTGGTAAAGGTTGCCATTTCGAGACCAACTCGTTTAGTTCGTCTAAAAAACATTAGAGTAAATTACAGTTGTTTAGTGCCTGTGCATGTACCGCACATAAAGGTAACCTTTAGTCAATGCTTGAAACTTGTGAAATAACGCTCCATTGGTGAGGATCTCATAGATGATGAACCCGGATGAAAATACATCCAGCGCTTGCATGGCTTTGGTATCATCGGGATTCGGCTTTTCTTGAGTCAGCCAGTACAGTGGCTCGGTGAGTTCACTGTCACTGACAGGCTCCATTTTCTCGCAACTGGTGCACAGCTCAATGCTTAACCGGTCGAATCCGTAATTGGTTATTTTCAGTGTGAAGTGCTTGTCAATCCAGCACGTTAACGGTGTGATGCGACCGTGATAGCGCAGTGGAGATTGATGCAGAAAGCACAGCGCCTGAAGAAGAAATTTGGCAGTTGCAGTAAGTACCTTTATGGATAATACTTACCTCGAGATAATCGACGATGAGCGAGCTTATAAAAGCAAAATCTCTGGTGGCCAGACTGCTGTGTATATCGCGGAGTGTGCCGCGCGGTGGACATTCCGTCGCCGCGCAGATCGTGTAGACGCCAGACTTGTCCAGGGATATGGCTATTCCCAGGAACCGGCAGAGATTTTGATGTTCTAATCTGTAGAACTTAAAAACAGCTCACACGTTTTTGCGGCAGTGCTATTTTTTTCTGAGGCGTTCAGTGGTGCAATGTGTGCTACCTTTCGTAAGAGAACCAGTAGGCTATGATGTGTGGACATTTCTTGGAATGTTACGCTGTAGTCACGCCGGCCTATCTTTACCATCCGCACGGATTTTCCACGGTAGACGGCAAATGATTGGTTCGATTCTTGCTGAAAATGGAGCAATGGGTCATTTACGGATGATTAAAGGACGACCTAAGCGCATTCTAAGTGGTGCTAATATTCACCACTTCATTTGTCTGTGAGTCATCGTGTACGTTTTTCCCTGGACCAGGAGCGAAGAATGTCGAGACGGACGATTGGTGGCGTTTCGCAACGGAATGCTGGCAATGGTCACCTGCCACCACGGGTCGTACAATATGCGCTCCACGGTTTTCCGCTTTTCCTACATTACCCCGAGGTTGCTTTAAACCTACTGAGAAGCTGTATCAGCAAGTCTTAAATTTATTTTATTGACCCACCTTATGTAAACCGTCATTGCGACCGCGACTATTACCATTGCTCCAACCAGACTAAGTATGGTGTTTCGTATCAAGCGAGTGTCACCTGTGGCCCATACACATACACGACCAAATTCTTGTTAACTGGTTCTAGTTGACGGTTCTTACGCTCTGGTTGGCACACTTTCTTCTGATTCATGTAGCCACAGAATGGCTCGTTTGGTGGCGGGAAGGTCGCGTTAGCCCATATGGTCAACCTGGTGACCTCTTCCAGGTCATCGAATTTTCCGAGTTTTTGCATAAACGGCTGAAAATGAATGTTTTATGGAGTAAAACACTGAAACCTGTTCGTGCATGGTAAGAATGGCAAGTTAGCGCCAAACGTCCCAAGTGCGAAAACGGATGTTGTTATATGGGAAACACGTAGGAATGCATTTGAGCGTGTGCGTACTTACTTGACGGCTGCCGCCGGATGTGAAATATGATATTATGAAATCAGCCCGCCGCTGCCCATTACCATCCACGTAGATGGTGCCGCCCCCGTTGTCATCCGTGAAGGTTCGGTTTAACATGTACTTTACCAACGTGATCCCTGTTAAATCAGCTGGGTTTTCTCCAGCCGATAAAGAATCATTCAGCGCCTGAAAAAAATTGAAAAAAACAGGAATCTGGACATTTGAAATTTACAACGCAAATCAATTTGATGTTTACTTGGGAAACACTTGTAACTGCCAAATACGTGTCCACCAGCGTGATAAACGGCTATAAACGATTACAGGAACATTTCTTTCAAAAACATTTATTCGTACGTTGCCGTTATCAACGAACAACTCCCCCACAGTGACCACATACCTGATCGGCAAGCGAATAAGTGAAATTGTAATCCCTCTGCGATCTTTTGACGAATTCACCCAAGCGTTGGGTTGGGACCATCGTAGATATTTCGCGGTTGGACGACCAGAAGCGATTGGAAAGCTTGAAAAGCGACCTGCAAAACGCGTGCTGCACGTGCGGTTGTTGCCTGCATTGGTAGTGTACAGAAAATCAGCAAAGGTCAACAGATTTATACCTCGTCGTTGCTGTCATTGTAGCGCCAGTGCATAAGTCCGAGCATTTTATTTTTCATACTTTCCACAGCAATATAGACCTGCGATACAGATAATAAGTAGCAGAACAGATTATAAAGGTTAACGTCACAAATTGCATCTTTTTCAGGTATTATCATCGTGTGCCACTGCTTACATATTCTCCATTAGTCATTTGTTTTGCAGCTGCAGTGACCTGCAATAAATGTTCTGAGTGGCTATTTCCAA